>NC_090436.1:267942062-268268122 GCF_031143425.1 Pleurodeles waltl
CTCATTTCTAAATTTGGAGATTTTATCCATTCCCCAGGTCTGGCCATTCTCTATAATGTGACAACATTGTTTCCCACTCTTGGTTTGGAGAAATGGCTATTCCATTTTATCCTATTTTCAGGAATTTTGACTTTCACCAATTCTTCTTTCTTAAAATCTATTTGAGAACATTGTGCAGTTATGTTTGTCATTTCGTTGTTTATATTTGTTCTGATGTTTTTGGATCTTTTCCATTATCTGTTCCCTGGAGACTGCTGTTTGTTCTTTGTTTTTAAACCAGGAAGCAGATAGTTTTGTTTTAGGTTGTCTTTCTTTAAGTGAAATAAAAGGTGATACCCCTGTAATGGAGATAGGTGTGGTGCGATATGTCCATATGGTTTTTTTAAGAGCTCTGGGAATGGGAATATGATTTATTTCTGCCCTTTGCATGCACTCTTTGATCATGCGGTTCAGGCGTTCCACCAATCCATTAGCCCTAGGGCAGTAAAGGGTAGTTTTCATGTGTTTTATGGATAGTTTTTCTAAGAACTCCTGCAGTTGGTGTGACATGAACTGTACCCCATTGTCTGTTATTAGTATGTCTGGGATTCCCTCCTCAAAGAACGTATCTTCTAAAAATGTTACGAGTGTACTTGTTGTGAGATAATGAGCACACTTAGTTATAACCCATCTTGTGTAGTAATCTATTAGTTCTAGTATAAATCGTTCTCTGAAAGATTTGTAGTTTAGTGGTCAAATTATATCAAGAGCTACTTGTGACCATGGTTTATTTAGAATTTGGACTGGTGAGAGTGGAGGTTTTCATGGATTTAGGATTGTTAGCACAGCCTTTACAGTTTTAACTAATTCTTCAAACATGGTGCCCATGTGAGGCCACCAATAGTCTTCCTTTTTTTGTTAGGCTGCATCCCATATGTCCTTTATGGGCTACCCTGGTTATCTTTTACCTCGTGGCTTGGGGAGCCATAATTTTATTTCCCCTACAAATACATTTTTCATTATCACTTAATTCCATCCTCACTTCCCAGCAATTACTTATGTGGTTGGGTAATTTGCTCTTATGTGTAGGCAATCCTTCATATATGTAGGAATAGAGACTTTTTAGTTCATTATCATTTTCCATACTCTGCAACCATTCTTCAGACCCAACACTTGACAAAGTTATCTCTAATAATACCATGTCCTTTGGAATTTCTTCTAACCCTTGATCTTGCCCCTCCAGAGGATTCCGAGATAGATAATATGCAACTTTGTTTTGTGATCCTGGTAAATATTGTACTTTGAAATTGTACCCTTCTAGTCCCATCATCCACCGAGAAATTCTGGGTGTAGTTCTTTCTGATCCTTTTGTTGAGAAAGCATGTACTAAGGGTTTGTGGTCTGATCTTATTGTGAAAGAGATCCCCCTCAAAATAAATTGGAGTGTCTTACTGCCTAGTTGCAGGCTAATGCTTCTTTTACCTCCACCAAATATCTGCATTCAGACCCTTTAGGAGCTCTTGATGCAAATGCAGTTTTATGTTCTGTCCCATTCTCTCTTTGTGTGAGCATGGCCCCTAGCCCTTTGTTACTGGCATCTGTGGTCAAATAGGTGGACTTGTTAAGATCAAACCTTCCCAGTGGTGGAGCATTAATTATGGCTGTTTTATATCATTAAATGCTTTTTGACACATCTCATCCCGCCGAACCTTTGTACTTTTCTTGAGTTGGATACGTAAGTGTTCCACAACACTGGCAAAAACTGACACACATTTAGAGTTGAATTTAGCAAGTCCGAGGAAGGACTTCAAATCATCTTTGCTGGTGGGTACTGGTGCCTTTTTACTGACTCCACTAGATCAATTTTAGGTTTAATGCCTTTTTGTGATATTGTGTAGCCTAAATACTCTACAGAGATTACCCCAATTCAACATTTTTCTTTTTTAATGGTTAATCCTGATTCTTTAAATTTATTTGATACTGCCCTTAGAGTGTTATTAAGTTTCTCAATGTCCTTCTCAAATATTAGGATATCGTCTTGGAAACAGATGGTTTTGGAAATGTCCTGTAGTAAATCTTGCATTATTCTTTGGAATGCAGCTGCGGCTGAAGCAAAACTAAATGGCATTCTTTTGTATTGGAATGCTCCTAATGGGGTTACAAATGAAGTTAAATGTTTGGAGGGGGGATATAATTCTACCTGGTGGTAGGCTGAAGAAAGATCCAGCACACTAAAATAAGATGCTTAGTCTATTAGTGTGAGGATTTCAAGTATCCAGGGTAATGGATGACGATCCACCTATGTTATTATTCAAGTCCCTGAGGTCAACACATAGACTAATCTGGCACTTGGTGGCCTTGTTGGCAATTACATTCGGAGCCAACCTCTCCAAGTATTCTACTGGTTCAATTACATTAAGCTCAAGGAACCTGTCCAGCTCTTCCTTGAGTGGGTTATGAAGAAGATGGGGAATTGGTCTAACTGGAGTTGCTTTGGATTTAAGTTTAATGCGATTTTGGTAATTTTTTACAAATCCTAATTTATCTGAGAATACTTCAGGGAATTCAATGCAAACCTCCTCCCCACACATTGAAGGGTTTACTACAAGGACAGGATTGGGACTATTCGGGTCTACTTTTATGCCCAAGTCTTTTTGATGCTTCCATCCCAGAAGATTTAACCCCTTTTTGGTGAGACATACATTCCCTACTGTGCTCCTATCTTTGAAACAGATTCTCATTTTTACCTTACCCTCCAGCAGTATGGTATCTCCATTGTACTTCCCTGATTTAGTCCCATATTTATACTTTTTTAGCGCCGCATTTGCGTCCTTTTTTGATGCAAAAGCGGTGCAAACTTGCAAAATACAATTGTATTTTATATGTTTGCGCCGTTTTTGCATCAAAAAGCGGTGCATATGCAGCGCTACAAAAGTATAAATATGGGCCTTAATGTCTGGTGGTTCGAGTAAATATTTGTTATTGGGAAATATTGCATAAAATTTTTCCTTGTCCAAAAAGGTGTATGGAGAACATGAATCTACACATACTATTACTTGTTCATTGTCTAATAACTTTTCACATGACAGAAAGTTCACATTTTTGTTCTCATTAGATACTTGCAACACAAACTTAACATCCTTTAGAGTGTTAGATTCTACCATATGCACCTGTTTGTTATGCAAGTTCCTACACACCCTGGCAAAGTGTCCTTTCTTCCTACATTTTCTGCATATGGACGTTATGGAAAACAGTAGAAACTGACTTACAGTTGCTTGAAGAGTTTGTAGTTGACAAATAGTTAGGTGTACTGACTTTTTACTATTTAAAGATGGTTCTGCTTTCAAAATTGATAAGTCATGAAGAGTCAAGTTGGTGTGATGCAGATAATCTTCCTGATGTTTTCTCCTTCAGTTGTAATGATGAATGTAGACTCCTGACTGAGTACACCAAGTAGGGGGTGATGGTGTCGCTGTCCCCTCACAACTCCTTGTCATCAGTGTTATAATAAGTCCTTAGCACTTTGTAGTTCTTCAGTATGTTTAATAATACATCATCAGCTTTTCAGTCAAACAGAATGTTTATGTGTATTAAACTAACAGGAACGTTCCTTTAGAGTGGGAAGGGCAGGGGAAAAGAACAATGGATGAGGGAAAGTAGTAAGATAATATACACACTGGTTCGACCCATAAGTCAAGTAATTACAACTGGCCTCATCATCAGTCTCCTGCTAATCTTGATTGAGCTGGTAATGGGAATAACATGCTTCAGGAATTACAAGTTATGGTGTTGCCATGGCGATTGAGACAGCTAAAGACAGTTGAAATCAATGCAAAACATGCAGATAATTCCTAATTCCTGCATGTTGCTCCCCCAAAAAACATGGATTATCTTTCAATGCTCCTAAAATTGCCAGGACCCCCATATCGGTAGTTCTGGGAGGGGAAAATAACAGAGATTGTTCTAGACAACCCCTAATGAGGCACCTAGTGTTTACCCAACTCTAAACACATTTAGGGACTACAATAATAAAACAAAGTAGAATTTGCAATATTTTGTTGAGGACTAGGTGGCATAGTTATTTCCTTCAATTTAAATTTTTGTGACATTTATGTAGCAATTAAATAAAACCACTGAATTACCATTCCATTTAGTGCCTGGTTGAAAGTCCACTCTTGATCCTCTTCCTCTGAAGGTTGACTAGCTGCCTGACTAACTGCAATTACATAGCAAGCTACCCAAAACGTCTCTTTACATTGTTTAATGATTTAGACAGCATGAGGTGATATTGGGAGGTGTTGACAAGTAAATCTGTTCTCTTTCGCTTACCAAAAGCACACCAACTACTCGGACCGGGAGTGGTGTAGTCCCTGTACATGCTTTGGTGCTCCTCGACTGGACCTGTCTCTTTTGTAGATCATCTTCAATAAAAATGACAGACACGGGGTAAAGTTTAAAATTTACTTAAAGTATATAAAGCAGAAATACATGGGCAATCAATCGAGATAGCATATAGACATATAAATAATATATAGACATATAAATAATAAGTACAAAGAACTCAATAAAACGTGGTAGAAAATCCAGGATAGGTTCGCCTTCTAAGGTGAGGAAAAAGGGGTTACAGTGAAAATGCAGGTCCTTTTTATAGCACTTTAGACAAAGGATTCATACATTCACTACATAAGAACATGGTTCCCAGGATGTGCACCAATGAGGAACAAGCAAGAAGAAACATTTTACTACAGCATGCATTAAAAGAATCTCTCATAATACAAACACATTAAATTCAGTGGTTCAGCGGTTGCCTCTGGTAACAAAATCATGCCCACTCTTGCGTGCATCATACTTTAGTGATCTCCATTGGGAGTTGAGGGGCTTCCAAGAGGTTGGAGAGATATAGACCATTTTAATGGGTGAGCCAGCAGAGGTCATAATTCCTCTCTGTGACCACAATTCACCTAAGTCATGCACAACACCGAATCCATGCTGACTGTCATTGTGAACGGTAACTCGCAAGCCTTCTGATAAACAACGGGCATGGGTAAGGGCAATCAATTCCGGTACTTGTGAAGAGGATACATGGCACAGGTGGGATGTTTCTATAACTCACTTTAAGATGCATACAGCATATGAGGCTCTCAGTATGCTGCGCTGGTCTCTCAAACAAGAACGGTCGACAAACAATGTGTGATCAGATTCTGGGAGAAAGGATCCAGTATGTTTAGTCATGACTTTGTGGATAACTGTGACACTCACTCAATCATGCTCAAACTCACCCCCTTCATCTGGATCTGGGGTGGGCAATGGGGAAGCGGGGTACAAGGTGTTACACATTTTTATAGAAGCATTTTCTGCTTCCAAAATGGTTCTCTCATAGCAGGTTAAGTGGCTATTTGTCATATGCTGAGTGTGGGTACAAGTCATGTGAATTTCAATAGAATGTGGTACCATCACAATAAGTGGATGATCTATCACTATCCCCTCGGTTTGCTGAATACTTAGTCTAACTGTGCAACCAATTTGAGACAACCAGACAATGCTGTGGCTACATTATTAACAGTCATTAAGAAATAGCCAATTGGATCAATTGGATGTTTGGTTTGTCCATGTATCTGTGTCAACACAGACAAAGCACACCTGTCTTGCTAGTAGCAAAATAGTATGAACTCTTTGGTATAGTCTGGAATTCCAAGAGTGGATGCACTGCTAAGCAAGTTTTTAAGCTCCTGGAAGGCTTCCATGCTTTTGTCATTCTCTTGGTCGCAGGTCATTGACATCGGTGTGCATCAGCCTCAGCAAAGGCTTCACCACATAGGAAATGTTTGGGATCCATTATTGACAAGTAACAGTCTCAATGTAACTTGTGGGTGCGCTAGCTTTTGGAGCACTTATGTTGGCCACTTTGCTGTCAGTAACCACCTGAGCTGTAGTATTTTGTGCCAATGGATCATTATACAGGAGTGGTCTTATTCTAAGGAGTTTGTACATTAAGGAATCCTGCTCTTCACTCTTTGCTTCTGCCTCACCCTTTGGTTTCTTTTTTTTAATAGGATTTTCCTTCTCTGCATCTTCGCTTTATATCATATTGTAGGAAAGTAGCCTCTTTCTAGCTTGGTTACCCCCACTTTTGGCCTGTTTGTCAGTGTGTTTGACTGTGTTCACTGGGATCCTGCCAACCAGGACTCCAGTGACTGTGCTCTCCCCTCTAAATTAGGTTGCTGGTAACTTTTTATCCCCACAATTGCCATTCTGGTCCCCCATGTAAGTCTCTAGTATATGGTACCTAAGTACCCAGGGCTTAGGGTTCCAGAGGATCCCTATGGGCTTCAGCAGTTATTGTGCCACCCATAGGGAGCCCATACTAAGGGTTCAGCAGGCCAGCCATTGCAGTCTGCATGCACCTGGTGCACGCACCCGGTTTCACTACAGGTCACTGCACCAGGTCACTGTAAGTCACCCCTATGGTAGGACCTCTCAGCCCGGAGGGCAGGGTGCAGGTACCTGTGTGTGAGGCCACCCCTGCACTAGCAGAGGTGCCCCCACAAAGGTAAGCACCATTATACTGGACTTAATGAGTGCGGGGATGCCATTTTATATATGTACTGGACATAGGTCACTACCTATGTCCAGCGACATAATGGTAACTCCGAACCTGGGCATGTTTGGTATCAAACATGTCGCAATCATACCCCAATACTGTTGCAAGTATTGGAAGTATGATTTGATGCACTCTGGGGTCTCCATAGAGGACCCCCAGCATTGTTGCCACCAGTCTTTCAGGGTTTTCTGGGAGGCCCAGCTACTGCCACTCCTCAGGCAGGTTTCTGCCTTCCTGCTGCTTGATCTGATCAAGCTGAGGAAGGCAGAACAAAGGATTTCCTTTGGGAGAGGAAGGTAACACCCTCTCCCTTTGGATATAGGTGTGACTGGCTTGAGAGGGATAGCCTCCCCAAGCTAATGGTTTGCTTTGAAGGACACATTTGGTGTCCTCTGTACATAAACCAGTCCACACTGTTCAAGGACCCCCAGTCCCTGCTCTAGCACTAAACAGGACAATGGAAAGGGGAGTGACCACTTCCCTGTCCATCACCACCCCAGGGGTGGTGCTCAGAGCTCCTCAGGAGGGTCCCTGGGTTCTGCCATCTTGATTCCAAAGTTGGAAGGGAACTCTGGGAGCATCTGAATGGCCAGGCTATGCAGGTGACGCCAGAGCCCCCTCCTGATAGGTGTTTACCTGGTTAGGTGACCTGTCCCCCTTTCGGGCTATTTAGGGTCTCTCTCTTGGGTGGGTCCTCAGATTCGGCTTGCAAGATTCCAGCAGGACTCCTCTGCAACCTTTACTTCGACTTCTTTCCTCCAGGACTGGAACCTCCAGGTCCTAACAAGCTACTTCCAAGAAGAAAGGACTCTACAGCCCATTGTTTTCAGGGCTCCTGCCACCGTTGCAAGAATTTCCTCACTGTGCATCCTTAGAAGACTGCAATTCTTCAGCCTGCACAGGAACAGAAGGAATCTCCCTTGGAGTGAAGGAGTCACTTCCCTGCAACCACAGGCATCTTCAACAAGCGACGACCGGCTGCATGGATCCCCTCTCTTGCTGAGCTGCATGGATCCTGCATCACGGGTAGTAGTCCAGAGTAGTCTTCTTGGTCCTCTCTGCCAGCTGTCCAACTTTGGTGGAGGTAAGCCTTTGCCTTCTCATGCAGGACAGTACTCCTGGGCACTGCGTCTCTCAGAACTGCCAAGGATTGCTCATATCTCTTCCAAGGGATCTTCAGGCAACGTGTAGCTTCAGCCCCCAGCACTCCGTCCTGCAAAGCACAGCCTCCTGGGTGGTTCTCCTGCATGTTGGGATCCACTTCTGTAGTGCTGCATGGGCTTCTTGTGCGACTCCTGTGTCCCCGTCCTGTAGGACTCCTGTGGGTGCTGCCTCTGCTCCTGTGGACTCTCTGCAATGCTGAGGTTCCCCTGTGACTTCCCCTCCTGGTTTGAGCAGCACCTCTTTTTCACTAACCTTGAGTTTGCCTTTGCCAAGGCTTGTTGGTGGAAATCCTGCACCAACACTAATCTGCAATCTTCTTTCCGGTGTGGAACACCTTCTGCATCCATCTGGAACTCTTCTCCAGCTCCTGGGCTGCAGTGTTCACCTGTTCTTCAGATCCGTCGACCAACTCCTGCATCCACAGCTGGGTGGGTAGTACCTCCTACTCCTGGACGCCACTGTGACTCTTGGACTTGGTCCCCTCATTCCACAGATCTTCATTCTTCAGGAATCCACCACTGGTTTTCTTGCAGTCTTCTCTGGGTGTCTTCTTTTTCTTCTTTTCCTCCTTTTTGGTAGTTTGGGGAAAATCCAGTGTTTTATTCCTGCATTCCTGGTCACTGGGGGCGGGGGGGTACTGTACTAATAACTTTTGTGGTCCTGTAGTACTCCCAGCTCCCCTCTACACATTTTACATACCTAGGTGGGGGTACCTTGTTTGCATTCCATTTTTTTAGTATATGGTTTGTGCATTGGTCATTACTGTTTGTACTGTTTACTAGCCTTTGCTGTGCCTGTTTCTGATTGCTAATGCATGATTTAGTGTATTACTTACATCCTATGGGTGAGTCACCTGTCTAGTAATTTGTGGTGATTTGTTCCAAAATAAAGTACCTTTATTTTTGTACAACTGAGTGTTTTCTTTCATGTGTGTAAGTGCTGTGTGACTACGGTGGTATTGCACGAGCTTTGCACGTCTCCTAGATAGGCCTTGGCTGCTCATCCACAGCTACCAATAAAGAGCCTGGCTTCAAGACACTGCCTACATTTCACTAAGAGGGGATACCTGTACCTGGTATAAGGTGTAAGTACCATAGGTACCCACCACACACCAGGCCAGCTTCCTACACAGATGGTAAGCTCCTATTGTTTCAATCTCTTCATCCCTCTATCTCTTCTTCCTCTCATCTTGCATGCTAATCTACGAATAAGCCTCATTGCAGACACTAAATGTAAACGTCTTCCTTTTTGTTTTATTTGCAACCATCTCCCAAAGGTCTAAAGCCTCAAATTGTGTGTCAGGTCTAGGCTGGGATCTCAAATTGAATATTCTCCTTCTCCAATTTTCTATTTTCGGTATGTGGAAAGTACAGGTCGGTGGGAACTGCTGTTCCCCATCTTTAGCTGTATACTTCTGCTATTTGCTAAAACACATCCCCATGTGTAACCCTCTCTTTGCTGCCATTTTCCTAGCTGGTGTGCCATTGGGTCAGATCTTCTATCCCTATTTATGTCTTTCTGTCTGCTTTTTTGAAAAGGGATTTCCCATTTTTTTCCATGTTCTTAGTCACTTCTTGTCCCAATCTCACACACTCTCTTGGCTATTGAGTTCACGATCTGCCTACCAATACCAGTGTGTCTCATCAAAGGTCACCCTACCACAATGAAGCTTTAGCATTTGCCAGCCGATCCCTGTGCACCACCTTATAACAAAAGCATCTGAATTCTGGCAGGTTTTCCTGAACAACTTCTCCTATAATAATGTCTGTCTGCTTCTCCTAAACAGAGATTTCTACAGAGAAAACGACTTACATTCACACAACAGCAAACTCTCGACCTGTAAGAGCTTGCCGCACCCAGTGTGTTTACTCCTGTGCACTAAGGAATGGATGACCACCAAGCTTGTTAATGCACTCATACAATAGAAATGATATGTCCCTATTTTGATGTGATTGCTAGTGCCTCATAGTACACCTCACCTGCAGACAAATTCAACATTTTGACAACTCAAACTGAGGTAACCCTCTTCAACTTTATGCTACAGACACATTGCCATTCTCATCATTTGAAAAACATGGCCAGGAAGACATTACCTTCTGTACCCACAAATCCAAGGACCAGTGCCACTTATTAGCTGAATTCAAAATCTGTCCTTCGCATTTCAACCCTCTATTCTGACTGCAGTTCCCAATATGCACCTCTTCGCACCACACCTTTCATTCATTCTCATGCGCATAAATCCCTATTGATACTCATGGTTTTTTCTCCCAGTCACTCTAACTCCCACATTATCTTAGGAAATCAGGATCAGGTTTCAGCTAGCTCAATGTGAATCTCGGGGCTAAACCATCTGATCCATAAAGGAACAGTAATTGGTTTTATAGCCGATGTACCTCATCCAAATAGGACAATGCGGTGCCAACTGGATCCTTTTAATGCCATAAACTCTGCAACCAGATCTGTTGATGTGCAAATCTGTTTCACTTTTGTTTACCGAAAGCCTGCCAATTACTTGGACCGGAAGCAGTGTAGTCCACCCATCTCTCTTTGTAAATCTTACACCATAGATTAACGTTGTGACATTCTCAATAAGAATGACAGACACAGGGTAAAACTTAAAAAAATGTACTTGAGGAATATAAAGCAGTTGGAGACCATGGTCACCGTACTTTTGATGGGCTTGGGCTGGGAGGTGGACCTGTCCCCATTAGTACTTCTGTTAGGAATGCTTGAGGGTGTGGGAGGTATGCGGGCAGATTGGGTACTACAGGGGAAGGTTGCTATGGTTGCGAAAAGAGATATAGCATCCCGCTGGAAAACATCAAAGGCCTCTACGATACCTCAGTGGAGCCTTGGAGTGGACTGGTGTGCTCAGCAGGAGAAGCCTGTGTACGAGTCCCAGGGACGTCCTGCCAGACATGGCAAAATTTGGAACAAATGGTGGGGAGACACTGCTGTGGCGCTGTGATACTGTATTTACTATAACGTTGTTTGGTTGGCGGTCCTGTGGACCCACACTTGGTGACATATCGAATCTCACATTATTTGTTTACCAGAGTGGTAGTAACTGTGTCCTTGATGTGCTTGTGACCTATTATATTGTTATAAAATCAATAAAACTGTTCATCAACAAAAAGACTATAAAGCAGAGAAAAATTAGCAGGGCCATCTTTCCGGATAGCATACATACATATACATTGTAAGTACAAAGAACTCATTAAGGTTCATTAGAAAATCCAGAACAGATTAGCCTTCTAAGGGGAGGCAAAAGTGGCATCCCTTAAAGTGAAAACACAGGTCCTTTTATAAGATTGTAGACAAAGGATTTCATACATTCACTACATAAGAACATGGTTCCCAGGATGTGCTCCAATTAGAAATAATTAAAAAAGCATTTTACTACAGAATACATTTCAAGATGCTCTCATAATACAATCTTTCTAGATTCAGTGGTTCTCAGAGTCTATTCAGGTAACACGAGTTGATACATGGTATGTAATGCGGACTGAGAAAGCCAGGTTATCCTTGTTTAGATACATCACGTTTAATAAGACTAGGAAAGCCTCAGTCCTCCAGTGCAAAGCTCAAAATTCTTTATTACCTTAGAGAAAACTGCAGCAGCAGTGATCAGGTGGTGTAGTATGACGTCATGTCAGAAATACAGCATTGGCCTCTGCTAGCGAAAGCTTGATTTCTAGTGCATTAAATACTGCCTTTCAATAACACAAATTTCACAGCGGACAATAGGAAAACAGTTTTAGGAGCTACAAAAAGCAAATCACATTAGTCCAATTCATTTAAAATGTGGTTTGGAAAATTTAAGACACCCCTTTCAACACTTACTCCTTAGTAAGATGCTTTGGCACTCACCACGTAATAAGAGGCCACAAATCGACACTTACCTTAAATAACAAACAGAACAAGCTCAAAGGACATGGCTCTTATGCAAGTAAGACTCAGAGGTGGACCTACAGTGGTGGTTTCTTGTGATTGATTAGAGCCAAACACTATTTCTGTTATTGGTGTGCTCATTATAAAATGACCAGAAGGAACCATGCCATATTTTACCTTTATATTTAGAAGTATTTGTGTGCAACTGTGCTGCTGGGCTGGAGAAAGCCTACTGTGCATATATGTTTGGCCGGCCCGATGCGACTGGCCAAAAATACATGCGCACTGAGGGGAGTGCACAGAGCACTCCCTTCATCCTCGTCATCCTAAATGCCCAGCCCCTTTAAGAAATGAAACAATAATAAACATGTTTTATTATCGTTTCGTTTGTTAACCCCTTCGCTGCCAGGCCTTTTTCCCTCCTGTGCCAAACCTTTTTTTGGCTATTTGGGGCAGTTTGTGCTTAGGCCCTCATAACTTTTTGTCAACATAAGCTATCCACACCAAATTTGCGTCCTTTTTTTCCAACATCCTAGAGATTCCAGGGGTACCCAGAATTTGTGGGTTCCCCTGAAGGAGACCAAGAAAGAAGCCAAAATACAGCAAAAAATTTTTTTTTCCAAAGAAATGGGGAAAAAGGCCTTTAGAAGAAGGTGTGTGGTTTTTCCCTGAAAAAGGTATCAACAAAGGGTTTGTTGTGCTAAAATCACCATTCTCCCAGCTTTCAGGAACAGACAGACTTGAATCAGAAAACCACATATTTCAACACAATTTTGGCATTTTACTGGGACATACCCATTTTTACTATTTTTTGTGCTTTGAGCCTCCTTCAAGTTAGTGACAGAAATGGGTGTGAAACCAATGCTGGATTACAGAAAGCTAAACATTTCTGAAAAGTAGACAAAATTCTGAATTTATCAAGGGGTAATTTGTGTAGATCCTACAAGGGTTTCCTACAGAAAATAACAGCTGAAATAAAAAAATATTGAACTTGAGGTAAACAAACAGCCATTTTTCTCCACGTTTTGCTCTGTAACTTTTTCCTGCAATGTCATATTTTCAAAAGCAATATACCATTACATCTGCTCGGTTGCGGGGATATATAGGGCTTGTAGGTTCATCAAGAACTCTAGGTACCCAGAGCCAATAAAGGAGCTGCACCTTGCAACGGGTTTTCATTGTTTACCGGGCATACAGCAATTAATTTGGTGAAATATAAAAAGTGAGAAATAGGTATCAAGAGAACCTTTGTATTTCCAAAATGGGCACAAGGTAAGGTGTTGAAAAGCAGTGGTTATTTGCACATCTCTGAATTCCGGGGTGCCCATACCAGTATGTGAATTACAAGGCATTTCTCAAATAGAGAAATTACACACTGTCTTACATTTGGAAAAAATGTTGAGAAAGACAAGGGGCAATAACACTTGTTTGGCTATTCTGTGTTCCCCCATGTCTCCCGATAAAAATGGTACCTCACTTGCGTGGGTAGGCCTAATGCTCGAGACAGGAAACACAACATGGACACATCACATTTTTACATTGAAATCTGACGTGTTTCTTGCAAAGTGCCTAGCTGTAGATTTTGGCCTCTAGCTCAGCTGGCACCTAGGGAAACCTACCAAACCTGCACATATTTGAAAACTAGACACCTAGGGGAATCCGAGATCGGGTGACTTGTGGGGCTCTCACCAGGTTCTGTTACCCAGAATCCTTTGCAAACCTCAAAATTTGGGCAAAAAACACTTTTTCCTCACATTTCAGTGACAAAAAGTTCTGGAATCTGAGAGGAGCCACAAATTTCCTTCCACCCATCGTTCCCCAAGTCTCCATATAAAAATGGTACCTCACTTGTGTGGGTAGGCCTAGCACCCGCGACAGGAAATGCCCCAAAACACAATGTGGACACATCACATTTTTCCAAAGAAAACAGAGCTGTTTTTTGCAAAGTGCCCAGCTGTGGATTTTGGCCTCTAGCTCAGCCGGCACCTAGGGAAACCTACCAAACCTGCGCATTTTTTAAAACTAGACACCTAGGGGAAACTGAGATGGGGTGACTTGTGGGTCTCTCACCAGGTTCTGTTACCCAGAATCCTTTGCAAACCTCAAAATTTGGGCAAAAAAACACTTTTTTCTCACATTTTAGTGACAGAAAGTTCTGGAATCTGAGAGGAGCCACAAATTTCATTCCACCCATCATCCCCCCCACAAGTCTCCCGACAAAAATGGTACCTCACTTTTGTGGGTAGGCCTACTGCCCGCGAAAAGAAATGCCTCAAAACACTATCTGGACACATCAAAATTATCAAATACAAAACTACCGGTTTTTGCAGTGGGGCACCTGTGTTTTTGGTTCTGGGCTCAGCAGCCATCTAGGGAAACCTACCAAACCCAGACATTTCTGAAAACTAGACACCCGAGGGAGTCCAGGGAGATTGATGTGGATCCCCCAATGTTTTCTTACCCAGAATCCTCAGCAAACCTCAAATTTAGCTAAAAAAACGAAAACAAATTTCCCACATTTCTGTATGCGATCCACGCACTGGGACAAATTTCCTACCTCTGAACATTCCCCTTAGTCTCCTGGTAAAAATGATACCTCACTTATGTAGGTGGGTCAAGTGCTTGACAGGGAAGAACCAAAAACATGTCGAAATTGAGGGGGAACCAACGCGGGTCCAAAAAGGCAGTTAGAAAAAAGAAAATTTTTAGGCTGACAATTGCAGCAGAATTTTTATCGGTATAGATGAGACAATGCTGGGTGGTAGGAATTTTGTGGATTCCTGCAGATTCCGGAAGGTTCCATCACAAAAATGTGTGATTTCCTGGAAAGCTGGAGGTTTGCAGGGCATTGTGAGTAAAAAAATGGTGCAGGGTGCATGTGAAGCACACCACCCTGGAATCATCCAGATGTTTAGTTTTCAGATGTGTCTAGTTCTTGTGGATTTTTCTACATGGCAGCGACCCAAAGTCCATAAAGTGCAGCCCTCCCCATTCCATGTAGGACGATTTTGAGAGATAGCCAAGCTCTCATGGCCCAAATGTAAAACCAAAACCCAAAATAATCAAATGTCCTCTTGCCTACCGTGGGATAAGATGTTTTAGTGTGTGGGGGGAGAGCTGAAAGACTGTTACCCCCTTGAGTTGGGGTGGGGGCATAACCAGGCTCATACTGGTTGGTAACCACCACCCCACTATTTTTTTTTTTAAATTCCCTGGCATCTAGTAGACTTTCTGCCTCCCCAGTGTGTGGATCGGAGGTAATTGCCCCATCTGCCCACTGGTGGGCAGAACAAATTTGGTCCCATTTATTTGGGGTGGAGGTATGCCCATAACTCCACCCTCTTATTTTGAAAAATAAATCTTCCATGGTCTCTGCTGGGCTTTCTGCCTCCCTTGGGGGCAGATGGGCCTTCCACAAATATGCCAATCTGCCCCCAGGAGAGGGGGGGTCGGGGTGGAAGGGGAAGGGCTTCCCCTTCCATTCCTGCCGTGGAGGGGTGGGAGGGAAGCCCACAGAGGGAGCGCTTCAAAGCTCAGGTGTCAGGACGTAATGGTTACGTCCTCGGCACAGGAGCGATGTGTCGGCGGACGTAACCATTACGTCCCCGGCACAGAACCGGTTAAAGGATTTGCAGCAGCTGCTGCTGGCGGGTGACTAACCTAACGGAGGAGCAGTGCCTTCCACTAGTTAGCAGCCCACTCTAAAAATTGTTCCAGCACAATGCTGCCACTGGCCTCCCATGTTTCAGTGGATGCTGGTAAGGCTTCTCATATTTTTGGCGTTTGGACTTAGGGACGGTGAGGATATTTATCGGTTTCACAGACTGAGGTCTTGAAAACCTAACACACAAATAGCACGTTGCATGGCTTTTTGGTCTGCAATCAAGCCATAATAATGTGAGTCTAATATCAATCCGTGAAAGGGCTATCTGTTTGCAGATGCAGGCTAGATTAGACAACAATCTTCCTCACTCATCCTGCATATATGTGCACAGATGATGGCTCACTTTCATAAACAGTGACCTAGGGCAACATTCACCAAAACAGAACTTTTATATAGTTGTTATATTTTGTCAGAGTTCAATAACACACCTAGAACGGGTACATCACAAGCAGCAATTGTTGAAGCTGTGCTGGGCAGCACCAGTCCAAGCTTCCCTCCCACTTTGAAATAATAGCAGCAGTGCAAGCTTCCCTTTCCACCACAACACAGTAGCAGCACTCCAACCTTCCCTCTCATTCCAATACAGAACCAGCAGTACAAACTTCCCTCCCATTCCAACTCAGAAGCAGCAATACACATTTCCCTTCCCAAAACAATACAATACAGTAGCAGCAGAACAAGCTTCCCTCCTACTCCCACACAATAGCAGCAGGGCAGGAGTCCCTTCCCACCCCAATACAGCAGCAGCAGGACAGGCTTCCTTGGTGTGGTACCACCTGCAGTAGTGCAAACACAAACACCCTCCTCAAGGACACTGGAAGCATCAACAGAGCAATCTTTCCAAATACAGAGCAGCAAAGAGGGGTGACCAGGAACACAAATGTCTACCGCACAGAGAATGGTAATACCACCACTACAAAAAAGAAAATTGGAGGGGGAAGAACTTGATCCTAGGGAAGCAAGATGTGGTATTGTGCAATCTCCAATTGCTGGTTCAAGTAGTAGCCACAGAAGCGCAATACATTTTTCCAGTCTACCCCGGGTTGTAACAGCTCAGTTAGGAACTCTGATCCTCACAATGCATGCATCAATCAATAAAAGTTTGTGTACAAATCAGTGTAGCAAGCATAAGTATGTGGACAGGGGATAGCTGATGTCAGAGTCCCCCATAAGCACTGCATATGCACAGAGTTCCTCAAGTTCCCTCTGGAAGCTGTCTGTGGATTCTGCGGATTCTGCTTTGCAGTGTGCCCCTGAATTTCCACTCGACAATGATCAGTGCAATTCTGATACAGAAACAGACATTTTTGAGAAGGTGCCAAAGGAGATGTGGATTATAGAAGGGCAGTGAGGGCACTTCGTCTGAGATTATCTTTCTTTGTAAACATGTCACTGTATTTCTAAGTTGCATATTACTGTAATCTCTAGTTCACTAGAGTAACAGATAAGACCTGGTTGAAGAAATACTCTGCTGCCTTTCCTGGATGAAGTAGCTGTTTCTCATGCACCCTGATTCCCTGTTACCTATGGTCATCATGACAAGCACAGAAAGTACCATCAAAAGTTGATCGGGCAGAGATCCATATGTATTGTTGCTTTCAAATGGATGTGTGATCTGTCCGAGGTTATTTAGAGCCTGGATTGTTCTTGGTCTGATAAATGCACACATCCTGGGAGGTCAGTGCTCATCGGCATGTATTAGCTCTAGAATTAGCACAGTTCTCCAAGCATCAGATGGAGTGATGAAAGGAACCATAACTGATTTATAAAGTCATGTGTACTTCCATATGCATTGCTTAATTTTTGAGACAAGCATATGTGTTAGACCTGGTATCCTTGGTGTGGTCTCCCCTAACTTTTTGCCTCTGTTACCCAGGTTGTTGATGTGTGCTGGACTCTGTTTTTGCTGTTTCTCTTACTCTGGGCACTTTACCACTGCTATCCAGTGCTAAAGTGCAAGTGCTCCTTTGTAAAATGTATGAGAAATTGGCTTTGCATGCTTGGCATATTTGATTTACTAGTAAGTCTCTAGTACAGTGCAAAGTGTCCTGGATGGGATCTTGCAGGCAACAGGAGGTCTTGCATGCTTCTCCAGGTTTAGAATCCCTGCGACAGAGCCCTCATTGGGATTTCCAAGGCAAACCATACACCTGGGCACGCCATAGGAATGTATGGCACATGAGCAGATGTCTAGGGCTTGGAGCGACCAGATGCCTGGACTCAAAGGGCAGCCTTCTGGTCACCCAATGACTGCTGAGAAATGATTCTGCTCTCATTTGTAGGGGACAGGGACTCTGAGGCCTGGGTTCTCAGAGCCCGAGCTGGTAATCAGGCAAAAGGATATGGTAGGCCTCACGAAGCTCTGGCCCCAGACCCGATCAGAACTTCTGAACACAAACATGGTACACCTCTCCCTGTCTGCAGAACCCCATCCCAGGTACTATGTGACACAGCAAGACAGAAAAGGGAGCCCCAACCCAGGGCCACCTAGAGCTCTGACCCAGGGCCCGGTCAGAGCGTCTGAACCAGACAAGCAGGTGTGACCTCCAGGGTCATGTTGTACCTCATCCTGTGCACTTTGTGACATGGCAGAGCAGGGAACGGAGCCCAGGGCTTAAGACTTCCACCCTAGGGCCCACCAGGGCTCTGACTTGGCACCCAGTCAGAACATCTGGCCATGGTCAAGCAAATGACACCTCCCCGGGCCTGGGTGATCTCATACCATGCACTTTGAGACCCAGTTAGTTGGGAATGTAGCCCAGGGGGGGGGGCTTCCACCCCTTGGGCCAACTGGAGCTCTGACCTGGGGCCTGGTGAGAGCTTCTGAATGTGGACAGGCAGGGGAAACCTCCATGGGCCTGAAGGACCCCATCCTGAGCAGTTTGCAACACAGTAGGTGGGACAAGGGGGGACAAGGGTCAGGAGGCTTTTACCACAGGGCCAGCCAGAGCTCTGACCCAGGGCCCAGTCATAGCTTCTGAGCCCAGACAGGTAGGGGAGACATCCCTGGGGTTTTGAGACCCCATCCCATGCACTTTGCAACATAGCTGGCCTGGAGAAGGGAACCCATGGCCAGGGGGTTCCATACCCACCAAGGGCTCTGTCTCAGGGATTCTAAACCTAGAGAAGCATGCAAGACCTCCTGTTGCCTGCAAGATCCCATCCAGGACACTTTGCAACATGGGAGACTGGAGAATGGACTCCAGGGACAGGACTTCCACCCCCAGGCCAACCAGGGCTCTGACCTTGGGTCAGTCAGAGCTTCTGAACCCGAACAAGCAGGTGAGACCAACCAGTGCCTGGAGACCTCATCCCAGGCACTTTGTCACAACACGGGCTGAAAAAGGAAGCCCTTGGCTGTGGGCTTCCACCACCGGGCCAGTCAGAACTCTGACCCACTGCCCGATCAGAGCTTCTCATTCTGGTCAAGCAAGGGAAGCCCCTCCTGTCCTGCAGGTCCCATCAAAGACACTTTACAATACATCGCATGGAAATCAGGTGCCCAGGTCCTCATCCAGGGCCCAACAGAGCACTACAAATTCTTGTAATCCATGGGCACCAAGTGACTGAGGGAGACATGCAAGAGAATGTATCCGGACTCGGAGAGCCCTTAATGGGCTTCAAGCTTCATATGAGCCTTCACTGGGACTTCCAGAGCATCTTCGAATTCTGAATCACATTTATGTATAAAACGTCAATCATCATAGTACATTTTGCTCCATGGATGTAGACGTGATAAAGGATCCCTAATCTGAATTACATCCAGGCCTAATCTCAATGCTATAGAGGCCCACCTCTGCCCTTAAGGCCACCATTGGTGTGCCAAGCCAAGATCTAAAAGGTACTGTAAAAATCTGTTCACAATGTTTTGGTGCTCCTTAGCTTTCCTGAAACCCCACAGCTCAGCTCCATCTGAGGCAGGAACCAATCCTTTCAAATTTTAAGCATTAGGGACAGACTCTATCCATTTCCTTGCAAATCGTAAAATGGCACCTTTGTTCTGTCTCATGATTAACTCGTTATGTGTCAATTGTTCTGCCTAGGTCAGTTTTTCATTAAATCATAGAAGCATTAAGGTAAGTGTCCAGCAAGCATGCATCTATTTGCTTGAATTCAATGCAACTGTTTTATATCCTCGTATTCCTCTCTGAATGTTTCATTTCTCCCTTTTTATTGCCACCACATGGAAATTTTTAATATCAAAGCTTATATCTTTTTAGCGCAATTAGTTAAACAATTATTTGTAGAGCTTTAAAGAGTGTATTTTAGGATGTACTGTAAAATCATGATTACTTTGTTTGGCTGAGATTCTATAGTTCACTTTCTCATCTTTTCCTTACCCTCCAATTGTATTGATCAGTACAGTTAGTGTTGGAGGCATGTGAGAGAAAACTATTACAGAGTGTGTGCAGATGCACAGTTTGAGCCAGTTTTTCTTCTATGCTTCTCATATGCTGGCTCCTGTCCCACCTATTATGTCTCTTTCATTATAACCTGTTTCTGTTTTATTATGTTGTAAAATATATAATCAGGGCTGGACTGAGAATCAAAAGCCCTGGCAAAGTTTCTCAGACCAGTCTCCATACTGCATGTAGTGAGCAAGCAAGCCTGACCACTGCAAGGGGGATTGCGACTGGGGGTGAGGGGACTTCCCCATCTAAGTAATGTTTGGAGAGAAATATGGTGCATTTTATAAAACATTTGTAATGTTTCCACATTATTCACCACAGAACCTTGTCCGATTAATAAATGGATGGATGGAGACTGGTGACAAGACCACATGGCTCAATTAATGAATAGTTGGATGGTGAGGAGTGTGTGGATGAATGAATTCAAGTATATATGAGAAAATAATAAATATTTGTATTTATGTGGTAAAAATGATTTCAATGCACTGACCAAGGCTGCATGCTCTGGTTTTCATTTTAGCTTCTGCATTAAACACTAATCTCCCTAGATTCGAATACCACCAATCCTAAGGAAACATGCAGAACCTGGAGGTATTTAAGACAGTGCAGTGATTTAACACATCAAAGAATTCAACACAAAGCATTAATCATAGATCAAAAACTGGAAACAGAAAGAAATAACCAACTTATACAATGTGAAACCAGGAAACCTCGCAACAATACCAACAACCACATTGTGGTGATCCTAGGCAAAATTTCAATGCATCCTTTTCATTTGTCATGACATGAGAGCACCGTGAATTACATCAGGTTAGGTTGTGTACTGCACAAAAATAAGAGACTACATTGTTACTCCATCGATAGAAGCACCTTATGCCACTGGGACAAAAGACAGCTTCCACTTAGTCCACTAACAGCTTTGTCTTCAAAGTGATGATGGTGGGGGCATAAACGTTTGTAAGTACATGATTATAATCTCTTGCTTGTTGCAATTGCCAGTCAATCCAATTGTAGTATTTAATACAGTTGTGACTTGCAGGAGGGAGAAGAGGCGGGGAAGGTGGACGTGTGGGAGAGGCCTGGTGGGGCTCAGCAACCAAAAAAATAATTTAAAAAAAACGTACCTGTTTCACCGCGCTGGCAGCATGAAAGCAGATTTAGGATTGCATGGGGCACCTCTCCAACCTGGCACTGCGTTGATTGCATTGCCGGGTTGGAGAGAGCCTAATGCGCATGTATGTTTGGCCGGCCGTACTCATGCAGCAGATCACACCCTCGACCCCTTCTTCTCAGCAGTAAACAAGATCACCATCTCTCAAACCTCCGAACACCAGTGAACCAACCACCAATGCGTCCATTTGGCCTTCACGAAGGCCACGCACACCCCCATGTCCCCTGTCCCCCTGGCAGACGCTCGGGCAAACTCACCAAAGTGCAACTCACAAATGCACTCAGCCACTCCCCACAACTGGAGGCCACGAACGCAAACGACTCAGCACGTAATTTGCACCACTGGATCACAGAATGCCCCAACAGCATAGCCCCCCCTCAGAAAACCCGCAAAAAAACAAGCTGGTTCATGACAGAACTCC
Source organism: Pleurodeles waltl (assembly GCF_031143425.1). NCBI lineage: Eukaryota > Metazoa > Chordata > Amphibia > Caudata > Salamandridae > Pleurodeles > Pleurodeles waltl. The sequence continues at coordinate 267,963,363 of NC_090436.1, forward strand.
TTCCGAAGACTAGAATGAAAGTGGGGAAACATCAAAATCACTGAAGACCACACAGACTACAAAATCACAGTCACCACACATCACCAGCTCATCAGATCTACCAAGAAAGCTGCTATTCAAGAACGCATCAGCACCAATGTACACAACAGCAAGGAGCTCTTCACCATAATCAAGGAATTTACAAAGCCTGGAACTGACACCTCAGACATCCCCCCCTCTCAAGATCTCTGCGACGATCTTGCCACCTTTTTTCACTGGAAAATCCAGGCCATATATGAGGGATTCAAGAACCAAAGCCCGCACCCACCAGCACCACCATGGATATAAGTCCGCACCAGATCCTGAACCATTGGGCCCTTATCTCCACGGTAGACACCCAGAAACTCATGAAGTCCATCCACTCAGAGGCACCCTCTGACCCATGCCCACATCACATTTTCAACCTGGCCAGCGCCACCATCGCACCAAAGCTCTGTCAGACTATCAACTGCTCCATTAAAACAGCCACCTTCACTTCTGATTGGAAGCACACAGAAAGCAACCCACTCCTTGAGAAACCCTCTGCCGACCCAAGGGATTTGAAGAATTACAGATCCATCTCTCTGCTCCTGTTCCCAACCATGGTAACTGAAAAGGCCATCAACATGCAACTCACGGAGTTCCTCAAAGGAAAACCAGGTCCTAGACCCCTCCCAGTACAGATTCAGGAGCAACCACAGCACCGAAACAGCCCTCCATGTAGAAACCGATGACATCTGTGCCATACTGGATCACTGAGACACACCCCCCCCTCATCCTGCTCGACCTCTCTGACGTGTTCGACACAGTCTCCCACTCCACCCTTTGCACCAGACTTCACGATACCTGCATCCACGGTAAAGCACTGGAATGGATTTGATCCTTCCTCACTGGAAGAACCTAGAGTGTCAGACTCCCATCTTTTACCTCGGCTCCGGAGTACCTCAGGGATCCTCACGATGCCCGACCCTCTTTAACATCTACATGGCCTACTTGCTAAAATCGTAAGTCAGCACACCCTAAACACCGTATACTACGCTGACAATACCCAGCTGATCCCCTCCTTGACCAATGACCCATCCACAGCCAAGAGAAATTTCCACAAAGGTGTGAGAACAGGTGCCGCCTGGATGGGAACCAGCTGCTTCAAATTCAACTCGGACAAGACAGAGATCCTCGTAATCGGCATGCAACATGGGCATCATACTGAACTCCACGTTCTCGATGACCCGTCAAGTCAATGCTGTCTCATTGTCTTGCTTCCACACCCTGCAGCTATTTCAGAAGATTTTAATGTAAATTCGCACTGAGATAAGAAGGGCGATCACCCACGCGCTTGTCAATAGCAAACTAGACTATGGCAATGCACTCTATGCCAGCATCACAAAGAAGCTCCAAACAAGACGACAGAGAATCCAGAACGCAGCAGCCAGGTTCATCCTAGACATCCTCCGCCACAGCTACATTGACACCCACCACAGAGACTTACACTGGCTCCAGGTCGAGAAACGCATCACTTACAAGCTACTGACATACACCTACAAGGCAATACACAACTTAGGACCAGCCTATCTCAACCAATGCCTGACCTTCTACACCCCCACCAGGCAACTCTGATCCTCCCAACTTGCCGTCGCCACATTCCCAGATCAGGACGAGCACAGCTGTAGGCAGATACTTCTTTTATCTTGCAGCCCAGACATGGAACACGCTCCCACTCAGCCTCAGACAGGCAACCTCGCTGAAGCAGTTCAGGAAGTATTTCAAGACCTGGGTTTTCAACTGAGCAGCACGCCAGCAACAGCAACTTGATAAGCCCTGGGTGATAAGTTGTGCTTTACAAGTGATTGATTGGTTTTGTATTTTACTTAATATGGTGTCTAAAAATGTATAAAAATTAGATCTATTTTTATAAATTGGTGTTGGCCTTCCTTGCTTCTTTCCTTATCAATTGTTTCTAAATACTTCGCACTAGTTCCTTTGTTAAAATCTGACTGCTCAACTCTCAGCTACCCAGGGTGGAGCTAAGGTTATGCAAATGAGCCTCACTGGACCCAAAACAGGTCTATGAGTTTAAAACACAGTGAGGTTGCACAGCCACACCATATAATAAACCACACTTCTTGTCTGGCACCTACTGAGTACAGCAGCGCTTGTGTCTTTCTTTGTTGTTGCCGCAGTTATTGGGGTTGCGGGGCCCCCTGGATCATAAGATAATAAAAGGGACACACACCCACACACACCCTTCCTGCAAAACTGTCTTCTCTAACCCCAGGTTTTCCCCCTCCTGGGGAATTGTGGCCCAATTTTGATGATTTTAATGTTGCTTTGCTCCTGATGGCATTCTCTAGCCACAAATAAGCATTTTGTTAGGCTTCCTGGCCCCTAAATTATTATACTTCTTTGAGGAGCTTGGTGTTTCTATACTTCAACTCCATACACAGTACCTCTCCTCTGTATATTGCCTGGTTTTCTTCTCAACCTGGATTTGTCTCAAGCGCACAGTATAGTCCTCAAGGCAGAATACTCTCCGTGCCTGCAATCTTCAGGTCACTTAGTCTCCTTGGCTACTTGAAGGGCATCTGTGGGATAGCAGAAGTAATAGTCTAGTCCTTTTGAAGGCCACTCCTCCTAACACTTCATGCCTCAGTCCTCCTGCACAGCATTGTGGAACATTTCAAAATAGCAAAGTGATGCAGTCTGTTGAAAGAACTCTCCGAGAGCCTGAATCCATGCCCGTAAGTGCCAGAGCTGCCTAGTCTCTTCCCACCAAACCCTCAAAGGACATACCCTCGTGTGGTTGGTTCCGGAGGTGTGGCTGCCTTCCTTTGTCCTACTTGGCATTAGCCCTACCAGGCGTGGTGCAGTGTGAAATGATTATCACCACATTTCAGTTCTGCCCCCCCTTCTTCTGCCAAGCTCAGGCCTAATCCTGATGGATGCCTGTCCTGTGTGGGGAGTGCTTTTGATCCTGCAGCGGGTCAACAGAGTCATTAACTTGGCACAGCAGTGGAATTCAAAACCAGGAATCTAATTAGGCAGTTGGCTTAGATAATTATGAAAAACTTGAAACACCAGAAGTAGTTAAGATATGATAGAAACAATTTCATCTTTGCATTTGTGATCTTTGTTGACCTGAAGAGTGATACATCGCTCTATTCTCCAGGCCTCATTATGGTGAATAATAAAAGGGGGGGGGCACCCCCTTTCTTGCAGCAATATCTTGCCTACCCTGGGGCCTTGGCCCTCCTGGGGAATTGTTGTCCAATTTTGATGATTTTACTGTTACTTTGCTCCTAATGGCAGTCTCTAGCCATCAAGAGGCATTTCGTCAGGAATCCAGGCAGCTAATTTATTATATTTCTTTGAGGAGCTTGCTGTTTCTATACTTCAACTCCATACACAGTACCTTCCCCCTGTCTAGTGCCTGGTTTTCTTCTCACCCTGGAGTCATCTTTAGCTCACAGTATAGCCCTCAAGCAAGAATACCCTCCATGCCTGCAATCTTCAGGTCACATAGTCTCCTTGGCTAGTTGTGGGGCATCTGTAGAATAGCAGAAGCAATAGTCTAGTCTTTTTGAAGGCCACTCCTCCTATCACTGCATGCCTCAGTCCTCCTGCACAGCGTTGTAGAACATTTCGAAATGGCGAAGTGATGCAGTCTGTTGAAAGAACTTTCTGAGAGCCTGAAGCCATGCCTTTAAGTGCCAGAGCTGCCTGGTCTCTTCTCTCCAAAACCTCAAAGGACAGACCCTCGTGTAGTTGGCTCCAGAGGTGTGGCTGCCCTCCTTTGACCTACCTGGCATGAGCCCTACCGGGCATGGTGCAGTGTGAAATGATTATCACCACATTTCAGTTCTGCCACACCCCTTCCTCTACCAAGCTCAGGAATAATCCTGATAGATGGCTGTCCTGTGTGGAGAATGCTTTTGATCCTGCGGCTGGTCAACATAGTCATTAACTTGGCCCAGCAGTGGAATTCAAAAACAGAAATCTAATTAGGCAGTTGGCTTAGATAATTATGAAAAAAGTGAAACACCAGAAGGAGTACAGATATGATAGAAACAATTTCATATTCTTGATCGTCGTTTACCCAAAGAGTGATACATCACACTGTTCTCTAGGCCTAATTATGGTTAAACTGTACTTTGGCACAGTTTTCGCCCATAATGCACAATACTGTAAATGCAAACCCGTACTTACGGTATGGATACCCACTTACATTATAAGACCTACAGCAGGTTAGCACCAATCTCTGATGGGTCCTTTCTGTGACAGGCTGTGTCACTCGCTCAGACTGTACACATGTGGACACGTGTTAGCTGCACTTGTTCATGTGCAGCCAACTCAGAGACTTTTACTCCAACATCAAAGCAGTGGGCTTTCTTTGTTTTGTTTTAGCACTCTCAATCCATTTTAACTGCATTTACAGTATGTGAAGATCAGTTAGTTAGACTCGCTCACAGCAAAAGCCCAAAAACCAGATAGATCAAAACCAAAAAAAATCCCAGGGTTTAAATGGGTCAACATGTAAGCGACACGCAGCGGGGCTAGACAGTGAGGTAACACGCTGTCTTTTTCCTCTCTCTTATAGCGCGAAATCGTAAATCATACAGATTACTCTGGCAAACATTATTGTAGATCACTTATCTGGCTTTTTTGGCATAAACTGTTTTAGAGCTACGTACCCTTTTAGATACAGATATTGTGTAGCAACTGTCTTTCTTGCCTGCATCACAGTCCGTGTTTAGAGGCCAGGTGCTGGGCACTCAGAGAATTCGATTCTGTCTACCATTTTTCCTTCTGCAGTTCGGCACTATACCGACCGCCATCTTTGTAGGTCAGCGGTGTAGTCTTTGTTGCATTCGGGCTATATTTGGCCCACATGCAAGCGACGCTCAATGAGCGCGCCAAAGGCAAGCCCGTCTGCGCCCGTCCGCGCCAGTACAAGCCCAGAGCCCAGTTTCTCTGCTCCAGGCATTATAAATGAGGTAAGAATTAAATATGAGGCGGATGCCCTATATGCTTTGAATACTCCTACTCAGAGGATGTGTACCAACACTATAGACCCCAGGAATAATGAACACCGATGCTCAATATGTCATTGGGCCCCACAACTAATCATAGACTTGCCCACAGCCCACAACACTAATACAAATCTAATTCTTCTAGTTAACTGTCACTCTCTGGGGGCTCATAAATATGATGTACATCTACTTCTAGAGCAGACCAAACCGACGATCCTTTTCCTGACTGAAACTTGGCTAAATGAAGGCTCAGCGCCTGACGTTGTTATGGCATTACCTAATGGTTATAAAATGTATAGACTTGATAGACCTACTAGGGGAGAGGGTATTACAATAGTCTACAGAAACACTTGTTCTATTAATATGCACCCATTACAGATTACAGGGTGCAAAAGCATGTATTTCTCCATCAGCATGAGGCTTCATTTTACCTTTTCAGGTGTTTTGGTGTACCGGCCTCCGGGGCCTATTGAAAATGTTCTGCTTTCTTTGGCAGAGAATATCGTGGATTTCGTTAGTACTAAATCCAATTCACATTACTAGGGGATTTTAATATACATGCAGAAGAAACAGACAATTTGTCCACCAAGCTATTGATAGCGGATATGAATGTCTGTGATCTAGTGCAGTTGATAAAGGCCCTACACACAATAAGGGTCACACAGTTGATCTCTTTTTCTCAAATGCCTTAGGATTAATACCTTTGACATCAAAACCCCTGGCATGGTCGGATCACTTTTTGATAAGACTGGAACTGACTGTGCCAAGGTACAAGACTATGATCCCCAATACTCCTCCAATGACAAGACGCTGGCATAAACTGAAGGGTGACGACTGGATCTATGTACTTAAAAAGAATAAGCCGATTATTCAAAACAATGCCACAGACATGTCAAAATCCTTTCACAACTGGATTACTGATAGTCTAGAAGTACTTTTACCACTTTCCGTCTCTGTAAAAGGTCGCTGCAGGCAGAACTCTCCTTCGTTTACTTCGTACTTGCTGCAGCTCAAAAGAGATTGCAGAAAATGGGAAAGGAGATGGAGAAAATCTCAAGATGAAACTATAAAACTAGAATATAAAAAAGCAATTCGGTTGTATCATACCAAAATAAAAACCGCCCAGACTAGATATTATACATCTAAAATTTAACCAGCGGCCAACTCACCTATAGAGTTTTTTGTGTCCTTAAAGAAATTACTCAACCCCTAGAGGATCTGGCACCTTTGGACGCACCTCAGGGCCATGTCAACAAATTGGCATCCTACTTTCAACAAAAAGTGTTGGACATTTACGCGACCTTTCCTAGAGTCCTGAATGTGGAATAAGAAGCTACTAAGCAAGAATCGAGGGAGATAGCAACCCTATCTGAATTTTCTCTAATGCAAGAAGATGCCGTAAAGAGACATCTGATAAACATTAAATCAGGCTCCCCTCTTGATCCAGCACCGACCCAGATACTATCTATGGGTTGGCCAGTGACGGTCCCCGTAATCATGAACCTTATTAACTCCTCACTTAGCACTGGGATAGTTCCAGAATCGTGGAAACAGGCTATTATCAAGCCACTCTTGAAGAAGTCGAATCTTGATCCGGAATTGTTCAGCAATTATAGGCCTATCTCATTGCTGCCTATCTTGTCTAAAATAGTGAAAAAACATATACACTCCCAACTCTCCTTTTTTATGGAAGGGAATAAGATTTTGCACCCCACTCAGATGGGCTTCAGACCGTTGCATGGCACTGAAACCGCTCTAATCGCCGTCACGGAAGAAGCCAAAAAGCAGTTAGATAACGGGATAGAGACCGCTATTATCCTGCTGGACCTCAGTGTGGCGTTTGACATGGTGGATCTGGATATATTAAACAATAGAGTTAAAGAAATTGGAGTTTCTGGTTCAGCTTTAGAATGGATTACCTCAATTATCAACAACAGGTCATTTCAGGTATTAGATTGATCCCACCTGACACAACGAACCTTTGGCTGTTGTGGAGTTCCGCAGGGGTCCTCCCTTAGCCCCACAATATTTAATATCTATATGCTGCATCTGGCGGGAATTGTCAAACCTTTTGGCCTGAAGGTGGTATCATATGCAGACGATACACAACTAATCGTCTCATTCTTAAAAGACTCTTGCGACTCAGAGGCAACATTTGGACCCTGTCTCCAAGCAGTTACTGCTTGGATGACGAGAAGTAAATTAAAACTCAATGATGACAAAACAGAGATGATGTTTCTTGGGCATCCAACAAAGCCCTTCGTGATTCCAACAACTATAGATGGTTGGGGTTCTGTTCCTCCTCCCAAAGAACTCATTAAAAGCTTGGGGGTCTGGCTAGACCCACAACTCTCAATGTCTCATCATGCTAACAAAATAGCAGCAGCGTCTTTTGCCCTTCTTAGGATGTTGAGGAAGGTTTTTACTATACTCCCATTCATAGCTAAAAGATTAATTGTTCAGGCACTGATTGGTTCTCGGATTGATTACGGAAATGCCTTGTTTATTGGATTACCAAGCTATGTTATTAAAAGATTGCAGAGAGTTCAGGATACCTCAGCACGTCTGCTGCTGGATGTCCCCAAGAAAAAATCTATAAAGGCAGGAATTTCCTCGCTACATTGGCTCCTGGTGGCCACGAGGATACAATTCAAAGCATTATGCCTTATGTACGGAGCATTGCATAACCACGGCCCTGAAATGCTAAGGTATTTAGCTTTGTTCTATGCACCAAGCAGATCACTTAGATCTTCCTTAGCATTGTTAGCAGTGCTCCCGAAATTAAAGAAAGACAGATGGGGCGGAAGATCACTGGCGTGTCAGGGAGCGAAGCTTTGGAACTCCCTCCCTCTTAATATTCGAGCAATGATGCAGGAACTCTCATTTAGGAAGGCCATAAAGACATGGCTATTTACAGCTTGATTTTCGGGGTATTTCTGTTTGATGTTATGGTTTCAGTTTTGAGCGCTGCGAGGCTCTTGGGCAGTCAGGCGCTATATAACTCCATGTAACATAACATACCATAACATAACAAAACACATTTTCCTACGGTCACCAATTAATTTTTGGCGACACCCTACCTAAAACAACAATTCTATTTTTCATCAATAAACACCCACTCCGCTCCCTTGGGAAATATTGGCATTGGTATTACAGTCTTGTGGCCCTTGAAAAATAAAGTGGTCCGGTAAAAAAATCTGCAATGTTTGCACCACGTTTGCTCAAGTAAATTAAATGTGCAGTTGATAAACTTGGAGAATTGGACGGTTGACAACAAGTTCTTGCAGATGGGATCATTGTTCTACATCGGTGAGTCAAGGTGCTATCTAAATTCTATGCAAGTAGATTCCTATATTTTTCTTCTTTTTTGTAGCATTTCTGAAATTTCATTGCTCCTAATTACAACCCTGACTGAACTTTCACCCTATTGACGTCAATTAAGTGATGATATTTTGTCACAAAAAAAGTGACACTAAAATGGCAAGTAATAGCAAAAGTTCGAAACTCACTAAATCGAAAGAGAGAACACCACTGGACTTTCCTACTTTCCTCTTTAAGTCTTTAAGAGCTGAGTGAGGAAGCCCCTTCATGACTGTACCTACAACTCAGCAAAGAGTTAAGGAGAAAACACATTTATTAGTGCAGTAAAACAGTGCTTAACTATTAAGTAGCCTCTGCCTACGGTAGAGTGAGCAAATAATACAATAACCCTTAGATTCCTGTTATAGAAAAGCTGGCGATACTTTAACTAATGTTTAGCGTCCCTCTATGTCAATTTATACACATTAGGACTTGTTTTAGGACATGAATCTTTTGACCCAGTTGTGAGACACCGTAGAACGAGATAACTGATTAATATGTCAAGTAGTATATCAATGATGTTATCAACATATATCACCACAATATATTTCACTTTAGACATTGATTAAACGGTCGGCGCAACCATGACCTTTCAGTCATGAATAACCACACCTTTATGAGAGTTTTGTGAATTTTATTCCCTATTAATTACAATCTAATAGCAAGAGTATTAGTCTCAAAACCATGAAGCAAAAGAGCATAGTCGCGATATGACAACTGTAATAAGACTCCGACAATGCAAAGATCACAAACATAAAAGCACCAATGTAAGAGATACACAAATCAGAATGCATAAAACCTCATATGCGTCTCAATTCAGCATAGCACAACGTCAGTCGTGTTAATTCGCTAGTCAAGGTGAATGCCTAATCTAACCACTAATTAGCATCAGCATGTTGGACTTCATGCAAAACAATTTAGAACACTAATTTAGAAAACATCTAACTAGGGTCTCTATCCAAAAATACAGCAGTTGGTACCTAGAAAGGAAAAGCAAATAGACGAATTACAATAGCAATTGTCATAATTACCCTCCTCGGAATGAGTCAGCATACAGGATCATTCTTCGTCTTCAGGACATCAGTTAGAGCGCCGACAGTCTATTTCATCTAAGGACAGGGGACACTTCCCTCATATGGAGGAGAAGTGTAGAAGGGCAGTCTATGGATGAATATAGTTTTGTCTAAGTCTCAAATCACCAAACAGAGTGACAGAGTTTCTGGATGCAATCAATATCATTCCCTAACTAATTCCCCCGACTGTTCTTTGTCATGGGTTTTTATCCCTTTTTCCCAAATACATTCCCCCAAAATTCTATTGGATACACCCCACTATCTTTAACCTATCAAATTATTCATTAAGTAATGCAATTGTCACCCCACGATAATTTATAACGCTTTGATTGGTCTTCATAATTGAAGTCTTCATAGGTGGCACATCCGGGGTTACTTCATTCTTTGGCACGTTCTTCAGGTCAAAAGTTCTCTTTTCTATGGTCGATTGTCCTTGAATGTTTCCATATTTGTTGCAAAACGTATAAAACTTATACTAAGACAGCTAGCATGCGGATGGGAATAGGGCATAACTTGCAACATAAAACAAAAGAAAAGAACACATGCTGGGTCATGGCCTTTTGCAAATCAGCACACTGGAGAAACAGAAAAATATGCTTTAATATGCGAGCTACACAGCTAAGTTTTCAGCTCACGCTAACTTAAGACTTATAGATTCTAATAAAAGCAATCTTCGTAGATGTTCAATTAATCATAAGCAATTTTTTCTTATATTTGACATTAGCATATGTGCACAATAGTAACTTCACACTTATAATTATGTTAAGAATACATTTAAGCAAATAATATTTTATGATCGTTTTTGTATGTAGCATTGTTAGGTATAAGTATTTCACGTCTAATATATATGTAATATTTAAACTACGCTCTCTCAGTCCCTCCTCTGATGACGCTCGTAATCACACAAATCTTTCTTTGATTTAATTTTTCACCTTGCGCATAATACGCATTTCAACATCTTGCCCTTTATGTGAGCTTTCCCAAATTTCAATAAATATTTTCTCTCTCTCACTTTCTTCATTTCTTCTCGTTCTTTTTGTCCAATTTCTCTTTATTTTGTCATTGATTTTGCATGCCCCCCATAATCCCAATAGACAAACCAAAACAATAAATAGACCCATCAAGATTTTTGCAAGTACCCCATTCCAAATGTTGGTAAACCAGCTTCCCACTCTGGCAATTCCCTTTCCAAATTTCTCCCAAACACCAAGTTCTTTCAAATCCTTCAAATCTGTACTATCTCTAGTAAGGTTAGTAAGCATACTTCTAATCTTCTTACTGTTATCAGGTATAAATGAACAACAATGACGCTCATTGAGCATTTTGCAGACCCCTCCAATCTTTGCTAAAAGAATGTCTAAAGCAAGTCGATTTTGAAGAGTCATAGCTCTTTCTGCAGCAAGTTCAGTATCCATCAGGAGTATAGCCCCTGTAAAATTTGTCAGCATGTTATCCACTATAGTAGACAACTTTTGAATCTTCATAGAATTCAATATAACCCCTACTGATGGGATTATGGCTCCAAATATATCACCAATGACAGCCGCCACTGATTCTCGTTTTTGTCTAGGATGTTGTAATTCAGATGTTTTAGGTATTTGTTTTAAGTCATCAATTTGGTATATCTTTGGGAATACTATCCCCAAATAACATGTCCCATACCATCCCTTAGGGAGACGGTAATAAGCATTTAGCCCACAGATGTAATAGATTCCAGGGATTGCTGGATCTTGTCCATTTAGCATAAAGGTCCATTTACTCTGAAACAAAAACACATGCCTGCACTCACTCGTTCCCACAAACAAATTATCCTGTTCAGATTTCGGCCTATATATACAAAGCCTACCTACATGTAATGCATCTATAGCTAATTTGCCTTGTGTTTTGATTGCAGTGTAAGCATAATCATTTGCGTATGTGCGTTTCTCTAATCCTTTTTCTAATCTTTCTTTTTATGCTTTGCGCCTATCATCTGTGTCATCTAAGAAGCTTTTCTCTACAGGCGACAGTAAGCAAGTCAAATTATTACGATGTGCATAGGCAGTTCCAAACGTAAGTGTTGGCTCAAAGAATCCCCTAACTATTTTTATATCGTGCTCTTTAGCTAATTTATTTAAGAATTCAATCACAGGCACAAAGGAAAACACAACATCCAGATTTGAATAAAAGTATTGCACATGCTTTTGATTATATAATCTTGTTAATAATAAGCTGCAACTAATTCCATAAGTAAGAGGGAGACTATGGGGGTCATTCTGACCCTGGCGGTCATGGACCGCCAGGGCCAACGACCGCAGGAGCACCGCCAACAGGCTGGCGGTGCTCCCATGGCATTCTGACCGCGGCGGTACAGCCGCGGTCAGATACGGGAAACCGGCGGGGTACCGCCGGTTTCCCGCTGCCCAAGGGAATCCTCCATGGCGGCGCTGCAAGCAGCGCCGCCATGGGGATTCCGACCCCCTTACCGCCAGCCTTGTTCTGGCGGTTTTGACCGCCAGAACCTGGCTGGTGGTAACGGGTGTCGTGGGGCCCCTGGGGGCCCCTGCAGTGCCCATGCCAATGGCATGGGCACTGCAGGGGCCCCCTAACAGGGCCCCACCAAGATTTTCAGTGTCTGCCATGCAGACACTGAAAATCGCGATGGGTGCAACTGCACCCGTCGCACCCCTTTTGGAGCCGGCATCCTCATGGAAGGGGGTTTCCCGCTGGGCTGGCGGGCGGCCTTCTGGCGGTCGCCCACCAGCCCAGTGGGAAACTCAGAATTACCGCGGCGGTCTTTTGACCGCGCAGCGGTATTCTGCCGGCGGGACTTTGGCGGGCGGCCTCCGCCGCCCGCCAAAGTCAGAATGACCCCCTATGATAGGTAACTCCCTCCTGCACAGATGAAGGAATTTTAGTACATACATAACAATCTTTTGCATCCATGGTTTCCACATACTCATTTAGTAAGCGATAGAAGACATTAGTAGATAGTTCTCCCTTTGCATTGGTTCCTTCATGCATATGTCTTGCATCCTGCTCAAATCTCTCCCACGGTGTTAGTGTAGTAGTTTCAGGTTTTGAAGTTGCGTTAATAGTTTCTTTCTCTCGCCATGGCATTCCCACAAACACTCCCACTATTATCACTGCACACACAACACCTATTATAAGACCTAACCAACCACACACCGTACTCCCTTTGTTACTATTTCTATTGTAAGTCATGTTTGTATAGAATCAGAATAGCAGATCAACAATCAACTTAAGGATAAACTCTTTTTTTTTTCCCTTTTTTTCTGCGTATATTTTAGCGTCTTCACTCACTCCAAGACCCTTTCAGTCAAGTCAGGTTAGCAGCTTGTCATAATCAGGTTTCTTTAAAAGTCAAATTCGTTTTTTTAGTGTCACTTCCGGTGGTTTTAAGAGTCTCTCTTTCTTTTCAGTTTTCAATTTTAGCTCAAAAAAAAAAAAAATCGAACTCATTCAGGTGCCATAGTATTGGCCTGGTACTTCTCGATCAAAACCGAATGCTAGGAATTCTTGTTGCCATTCAGAGGTTGTAGCGTACGCCCATTCAGGACCTGTATATCTTCTGTTTGCGATTCTTTTTCTCTTTAATCTTCGTTCACCTTGTTGTTCCCCCTCACTCAGATCATCTGCTTGAGAAGTATCACTCTCTTCTATTATTGTGTCATTTGATGCCTCCCTTATTTTAAGGAGTTGCCTATCTGGCCAATTGTCGCCTCTATGCGTTTTTTTCTCGACGTTTTCCTTCAGGACGTTGGACAGCACCCTCCTCTTGTGATATAGTGTTTTCTCTTGACGGACCTGCAATTGGTTCAGGGGACTCTGATACGTTTTGGTTTTTCTCTACGGTTTCTACTTCTCTTTCTTCTTCCGGTGCTATGTTGGGTTCAGACTCTAATCCGTATTCGTCTACTTCTGGGAGAACCTCTCCTTGATTTAGTTCTCCTGTTGCCTCTACTGAGATAGGTACTCTCTCGAACTCATTGATAGTTTGAGGGGCAAGGCTGTTCTCAGTGGGCTCTCCGGTAGTCTCAGTTCCTTCTTGACTGTTCTCTGACCCTGAGACCTCTCCTTCTAAGGTTACTGTGCCGGAAACTTCAAGTTCCTCTTCAACAGGATACGTTACCTTCTTCGTGTGACAAGCATGTATCCAGTTGGGAACCCCGGCACAATTCACAGCAGTAGTAGTCGTCAATATTACTTAATATGGCCCTTTCCAACGTGGTTCTAGACACGATTTTCTCACATGCTTCTTGACAACTACCCAATCACCGGCTTGTAGAGAGTGACCTGGATCGCCAATCGGTGGCAATGTGTTAGCTTCCACCTGGTGAGAAAAAGAGCGAATCACGTCAGCCAAACCTTTGCAGTAATCCAACACCATACCATCTGTAATATTCACTAGTGCATTTGCAGGTACTGCTGGTAATCTCATAGCTCTGCCCATGAGGATTTCATGGGGGGACAGTCCCGTTTTCTTATCTGGGGTGTTTCTCATTGACATCAGCACTAGAGGTAAGGCATCTGGCCACTTCATATTAGTTGCTGCGCACATTTTTGCCATCCTTGATTTCAAAGTACCATTCATCTGCTCTACTAATCCTGATGCTTCAGGGCGATTGCTACAATGCAGCTTTTGTTCAATGTTGAGTGCAGCACACAGGAGTTTAATCACCTCATTGTCGAAGTGTCTACCCCTATCTGATTCTATAGAAACCAGAAACCAGAATCTTGGTATTAGTTCCCTGAGTAGTAGTTTTGCAACTGTAAGACTATCATTCCTACGTGTGGGATATGCTTCGATCCAATGACTGAAAACACACACAATCACCAACACGTACTTCAATCCTCCACAAACAGGCATTTCAATAAAATCTATTTGCATTTTGTTAAATGGACCTCCAGCTCTCCCAATGTGGCTCAAAGTTACCACAGTCCCTTTCCCAGCATTCATCTGTTGACAGATGACGCACCTGTGGCAAGTGATTTCCACAGCATGTCTGAATTTTGGATTGAACCAATCGATCTTAAAGGACCTGATCATGGCATCTCTTCCCAGATGTGCCTGCCCATGATAAAGCCGGGCAAATTGTGACAAGAGGCTATTTGGCAAGACTAATTTTCCCTCCTCTGAAACCCATAGGTCATCAGCTCTTTGTACACATTGCATTCTTTGCCAAGAGCGTTTTTCTTCTTTGCTCGCACGACTTTGTAATGTTTTTAGTTCATCTAAAGTGTCAACCACCCGTAATGCTAGATTTAAACATGTGTCATTTTCAGTTTGTGGTAACAATTACCATTGCTCTTTAAACGATATACAGTTCAATGCACAAAATCTTGCAACTTGATCTGCATAGTCGTTTCCCATAGACACAAAATCTTGTGATCTGATGTGAGCGCTGCACTTCACCACGGCAACTTCGAGAGGTAACTGAATCGCGTGTAACAAATCTCGTATTTGTTCACTGTTTTTCACAGGAGAACCAGAGGAAGTCATAAAACCCCTCTGTGACCAAAGTTGGCCAAAATCATGCACAATTCCAAATCCGTATCTGCTGTCAGTATAGATAGTGACTTTCAAATTTACAGCTGCATAGCATGCCTTAGTAAGGGCGATTAATTCTGCCACTTGTGCTGAAAAGACTTTCTCGAGCCAGGAGGCTTCGACGATGCCAGTTATGGTACATACCGCATAACCAGCTCTCAGGGTTCCTGCAGAATCTCTTAGACAGGACCCATCAACAAACAAGATGCAGTCATTTTCTTTCAGTTGAGTGTCCTGAATATCGGGACGAGGCTTGGTACACAACTCAGTCACCTCAAGACAATCATGCTCAAATTCTTCCCCATCTTTAATTCCAGTGTTTTCATTTGGTAGCAAAGTTGCCGGGTTCAGTACAGTACATCTTCTAAGAGTGACATTTGGCGATCCCAGTATGATCGTCTCATACTTAGTGAGACGTGCATTTGTCATATGCTGAGTCTTAGTTTGTGTCAACAGAATTTCAACTGAATGTGGAACCATTACTGTCAGAGGGTATCCCATGACTATGCCTTCACATTGTAAAAGGCTCTGACCAACTGCTGCAACTGCACGCAAACAACCCGGTAAGGCTGCTGCGACAGGGTCCAAAGTAGCTGAAAAATATGTTACAGGGTGATTTGCATCTCCGTGGACCTGTGTTAAGACAGACAAAGAACAAGCATCACGTTCATGACAAAACAACAGAAAAGGCTTCTCGTAGTCTGGCATCCCCAATGCTGGTGCTCTGCACATGCATTCTTTTAATTCTATGAATGACTCAAGCTCATCTTTTGACAAAGTTATAGTATATGGCTCATCTTTGACTTCCTTTCCTGTCAGTTTTATTAACGGTTTTGAAATGATTGAGAAGTTGGCTATCCACTGGCGACAGTAGCCCACCATTCTCAAAAACATCCTGACATCTCTTTTTGCTGTTGGGGGATTCATTTGCAAGACAGCTGTTATTCTTTCTTTTGATATTCTCCTGGAACCCTTCTCAATCAAATGTCCCAAATATTTCACCTCCTTCAGACAGTATTGTAGTTTTCTGGGTGACACCTTATGTCCGTTCTTTCCCAGATGATTCAGTAATGCAATGGCATCATACTTACAACTGTCCCTTGTTTTGGATGCAATTAGCAAATCATCGATGTACTGCACAAGAGTTGAATTAAAAGGCAGCACAAGAGGTTCCAAATCCTTTTTCAATATCTGATTAAAGATGGATGGTGACTCTGAGAACCCTTGAGGAATTCTGCACCAACTGTACACCTTATCCAGGAATTTGAAACTGAACACAAATTGGCTGTCCTCATGAAGAGGTATCGAAAAGAAGGCTTGTGATAGGTCTACTACGGTAAACCATTCAGCATCACAGGGAACCTGGAACATTATTACTGCTGGGTTAGGTACCACAGGACAACATTTTATCACAATTTCATTTATTTTTCTCAAGTCTTGCACAATTCGAACTTTTCCACAGGGCTTCTTTAAACCCATTATGGGAGAGTTACATGGACTGCTCAAGACTTCTTTCAGAACTCCCTGTCTGAGGAAGTCTGCAATTATTTGTGATACTTCAATGAGGACGTCTTGGATCATGTGATATTGTGGCACTTGTGGAAACACTGCATTCGGTATTATCTGAACTTTGACTGGTTCTACTCCCTTTATTAATCCTACTTCTTTCCCGGTCAAATCCCACACTTTCTCTGTTACTGTTCCTTGTAGTTCGACAGGTAGATCAATCAAAGTATGCATTGGGAATAGAGTAATCAAAGGGTAGTCTTCATTTGTCCCTGTTTCATCCTCTATAGTTTGACTTTCATCTCCCTCATCATCACTATTTGTCTGTACTTCAATTCCATTGTTGGAACAGGTAATTAAACATTTCGTCTTACAGAGTAAGTCCCTTCCCAGTAGGGATACTGGACTTGAATCACATACAACAAATCTATGTAGCCCTTGGAAGTTGCCAATTTCAACTTGTACCGGATCGGTAATCGGGTTAGTCAAGTACCGATTTGCTACTCCGACCACTCGTATAGTACACCCGAGAGAGGCAATCTTGGAACTTCTGCACTTCAAACTGTGGAACGTGTGGCTCCTGTGTCAACCAAAAATGAAACTTTATAGCCCATCACCTTCCCTTCTACATATGGGCCTCTATGATCTACCTCTAAGGATGCTGCAAGCCGGCACTCTTCGCTGTCTGAATTATCGTCTGACCAATCCTCATTCATCCCATTTTCACCTCGTAGTGGGAACTTTTGTACGGTATTGTTTTGATTCGTTACCTGACCTGTGACCTGCTGAGGAAGCATCACCTGTTGCTGTCCCATCGGAGCCATTGGTAATTGCATTTGCTGTCTAGGCACCATAGGAATCTGCTGTTGTACTGGTTGCATCTGTATTGATTGAAAACGTGGCATTTGTATCTGCTGCATGGGCTGTACCCCCTGCATTTGTACCAAGTTATTCTGAAAATTTGGATTTTGATGTCTTATTTTCGGACCTCGTGAGTTTTGTAATGTACCAACATTAGTGCTCTGCTGAACTGCACCATCCTGCACCATATTTGGACATTCCCGCTACCAGTGCCCCACGCCCCCGCACGTGTGACATGGTGACATCTTCTTTGCTCCTTGAGCATCATTTGGAATAACAGCGTTATTCATGTCTAATCCACGGTTCACAAACCCTCGACCTCTGCCTCTCGGCTGTGCCTGAAACACACCATTCATTTGTGGTTGTTGCTGTATCATCTGCTGAACTCCATTTCCCTGTATTCCAGCCTGTGCAGCTCTTATCTGCATCACCATCACCTTTTCCTTCAGCTTTTTCTGCTTCAACTCAATCTCATCACTACAGTACTTTGCATACTGCAATACCTCATCAATCGGTTTAGCTTGCAACAAATCAGATGATTCTTAATCATCTGGCTAACTTCCGGTCTCAATCCTTCGACGAATCTAAACACAAGGTGGTTCATATCTTTCGGTTCGATAGTCTCAGTACCACTGTAATGCTTAAACGCCTTTAACAATCTCTCATAATAAGCGTGTATTGACTCCTTAACCTCTTGAGAAGTCCGGTCCATTTTCTGCCAGTCAGTCACCTTCGGCGACACCTTTTGTTTCAAAAACTCAATCACTTTATGATAATATTTCATCACCTCTTCTGAAGGTGCTCCGGTCACCTTATCTCTCGCCGGCTCCTTCGTCGGGCAATCTACCCCTCTCTTGCACTCAAGCCACAAATCAGGCGGAACAATGATCTCAAACAAAGTATTCAAGTCTTCCCAAAGACATTTTGCAAGTTTCACAAACCTGTCCGTCTGTTGATACCACTCAATCGGTTTCTCTCTCAATCGGGGATAATCAATAGTAAAGGATAGAATGTCTCCTCTAGTCCATGGCACATGTACTAAAACACCACCAGCTGTCTCTCTCATAGGTAATATTTTTACAGATTCCAAATCAGGCGAGGTTCTCGCTTGATTAGGCCCTGGGCTATCACCCTTTCCCTTATCTCTTTTCTTTGCCCATCGGCCTTCCCATTTCTCCAATGCACCCCAAATTTGTGCACTCTGCAACAGCTCTCTCAGATGTGCCTTCATACCTGCAGATCTCATATGTTCAAAATCTTTTGAGTCAAAATCTAATCTGTAACTCTTTTTCAAATGTTTAGTGTTACCGATATTGATATTGTATTTGTCTGCCAAGTTCGCTAATCTCTCATGTACTTTGCCTACTTCCTTGGTAATCTTGGGACACAATTATCTTAATTCTGCCTCTGTGTATGATTCCAATCTATTTACTCCCATTGTCCCTTCTACTAACTCGGCAGCTTCCGACCCTAGTCGTACAAAGTTCAGGTATTCATCTGGTTTTTCTTTCTCAGGTTCAACTGTAGCCACTGCAGTCTTCTGTGAAGTATAAGTTTTTTCTAACCATTCATTTAACTGTTGAACTGTAAAACCCTGCAGTGAAAAGTTCCCTGCATGTATCATTGGAGAATGTGAGGTATTCGTACTCATGGTTTAGGGAGTTAGAACTCCCAACCCTGCTTGACGCATTGCTTCGAGAGGTGCTCCCACTGGACTAAGGTCCATTAAGGGTCTCGGTGGTTCATTTACTTGTTCCCCAGGGGCCATTATCTGTGGAGTTCCCATAGACCCTCCTCTTATCGCTTCCTGAGTCATCACTCCCTGATCACACATGCTCGTTTTACCCTGTGCATATAATGGCACTGGTGGACCGACAGTAATGGGCAGCGATATAGCAGCAGGTGTCTGACCTGGACCCAGACCTCTTGGAGCCTCAACACCATAGGTCTGTTCCAATGTACCCGGAACAGGTACTATCGGTGGTCCCGCTACAGGGTTATACCCTGGTATTATCTGTGGCGGTGGTCGAGACATTAATTTCGGAGTTGATTCAATCTGTATTAGCTTTGGCTTTGTATATATCGGGTCTGGTGGCACTATCAAATTCGTAGTAGTCTCAAGCACTGGGACATCAGGGTAGATTCTCTTTATCTGTGGTGGAGGCTGTAACTGTATCGGCAAGTCTGGTGCAGTGGGTACACTGTCACCATTCTGTGTCAAAGCTGTATCACTAATCTGTACCATATCAGCAACTCCCTTTTCCTGCGTCTGGTTCCCAGGATCCAGACTAGTACTTGGAGCGCTGTCGCTCACCGAATATGGTGGTGGGCGATCATGTAACAATCTATCCATAAATTCCTCATCATCTGAATCATCTTCCTCTTCCCAGGATCTTTTATTTTCTTTAGATTAGCCTGAATCTTTGTCGGTTTTACAGGAGGCTTTCTTTCCCTGCATTTCTTCTCCCTGAGTTATTGCTGGGAACATCTTCAACCCGTCTACAATTCCCCGTCTCCACATTTTGCTCTCATTATCCCATCTAGCCTCTGCATAGGATTTTTCCGCCCTTCTCAGTCTTCTCTGAAACCTTTCCTGTCTATGTTTAAGAGCCATCAAGTCCCAAATTGCCAAAGCCTCATACTGAGCTGGTCTCGGAGGTGGTTTCTGTGTACTTAACATCCACCTCAAATTTCCCAGTACCTTTGGATTGAATGTCCCATGTTCTGGGAACGCTAGACATCCCTCCTTTTCTGTTAACTTGCGCCACTGTTTCATCCATAAACAAGGCGCAACACCCTTCTCTTCCATAACCGTATAAGCTGGTGTGCCCTCAGGTGGTGTAGGTTCCCCATCGGTTGCAACAATATATACATCTCAACAAAATTCATTTTTGCGATTTTCTTATTTCGTATTTTAATCAGAAATGGCTTAGTTCCCCAGATACTCTTCACCTGCCTTTCTCAACCTATTGCCTTTCACGGACGGCAGCCAATCCGTGCGTGACCCCTCTTGACATCTGACCTATCTCAGCGTGGCACCACTGACGTCACACTCACACACACTGCAGCTGACAAAGTCTTGCGGCTTGTCCGCTTCTCACTGAACCCCTACAACTCACACAAACTAATGCAAATTATTGCGAGCACCTTAAAATGACAACACAAATCTGTCGGTTTACTACAGGAAGGGTAACACATTCGCTTCAGAACCTTACAGAGATTTCACTTGAAGCCTCAGCCGCTACTCTCTCCTTATCAGTTCCCGCATACGCAAGCAGAATCCGACCAGCAAATTCTACTCTCGACTTGTCAATGACTCCTTCTAGTGCACTTTAGAATTTGTCAAATCTCCATCGAAGTTTTCATACACACATTATGACTCAGATTCAACTTGTCAACCACGTCCGATTGACCTATTAAACCGCACAGATTACAACATAAATCACATTTATCTTCATACTCCGGAGTCTTAGACCTCAACAGGTCCGTACATAACAACCAACCACGTGGATAATTTTGAGCAACAAGCGCTACATTCATATGAAGTATGCCGACTTCCCTACTATCATACTGTGGAATACGCCCACTCCTGCTAAACAACACTTAATTTGGCCTAAATACACACAAATTTTCACAATCACCTGCAAGATGCATAAGCTTAGGCAAGCGCAGAGTCCCTAACCACACACACTATGGTGCCGAGAACATCACCAACTCATTTAGGCAGGCTCAGAGATTCCGGGAAAGCCATGGTAAACTTATAAACCCATCATATCTCCAAATTGCATTATCACAGAAAAACAATTTAAACAATGAATCTCCGTCCTAGGGCCCCAAAGGGCCAAACCGTCGCTCTGCTACCAGAACTGTTAACGCGTCCCTCTATGTCAATTTATACACATTAGGACTCGTTTAAGGCCGATGAATCTTTTGACCCAGTTGTGAGACACCGTAGAACGAGATAACTGATTAATATGTCAAGTAGTATATCAATGATGTTATCAACATATATCACCACAATATATTTCACTTTAGACATTGATTAAACGGTCGGCGCAACCATGACCTTTCAGTCATGAATAACCACACCTTTATGAGAGTTTTGTGAATTTTATTCCCTATTAATTACAATCTAATAGCAAGAGTATTAGTCTCAAAACCATGAAGCAAAAGAGCATAGTCGCGATATGACAACTGTGATAAGACTTCGACAATGCAAAGATCACAAACATAAAAGCACCAATGTAAGAGATACACAAATCAGAATGCATCAAACCTCATATGCGTCTCAATTCAGCATAGCACAACGTCAGTCGTGTTAATTCGCTAGTCAAGGTGAATGCCTAATCTAACCACTAATTAGCATCAGCATGTTGGACTTCATGCAAAACAATTTAGAACACTAATTTAGAAAACATCTAACTAGGGTCTCTATCCAAAAATACAGCAGTTGGTACCTAGAAAGGAAAAGCAAATAGACGAATTACAATAGCAATTGTCATAATTACCCTCCTCGGAATGAGTCAGCATACAGGATCAGTCTTCGTCTTCAGGATATCAGTTAGAGCGCCAACAGTCTATTTCATCTAAGGACAGGGGACACTTCCCTCATATGGAGGAGAAGTGTAGAAGGGCAGTCTATGGATGAATATAGTTTTGTCTAAGTCTCAAATCACCAAACAGAGTGACAGAGTTTCTGGATGCAATCAATATCATTCCCTACCTAATTCCCCCGACTGTTCTGTGTCATGGGTTTTTATCCCTTTTTCCCAAATACATTCCCTCAAAATTCTATTGGATAGTCGCTACACCCCACTATCTTTAACCTATCAAATTATTCATTAAGTAATGCAATTGTCACCCCACGATAATTTATAACGCTTTGATTGGTCTTCATAATTGACGTCTTCATAGGTGGCACATCCGGGGTTACTTCATTCTTTGGCACATTCTTCAGGTCAAAAGTTCTCTTTTCCATGGTCGATTATCCTTGAATGTTTCCATATTTGTTGCAAAACGTATAAAACTTATACTAAGACAGCTAGCATGCGGATGGGAATAGGGCATAACTTGCAACATAAAACAAAGGAAAATAACACATGCTGGGTTATGACCTTTTGCAAATCAGCACACTGGAGAAACAGAAAAATATGCTTTAATATGCGAGCTACACAGCTAAGTTTTCAGCTCACGCTAACTTAAGACTTATAGATTCTAATAAACGCAATCTTCGTAGATGTTCAATTAATCATAAGCAATTATTTCTTATATTTGACATTAGCATATGTGCACAATAGTAACTTCACACTTATAATTATGTTAAGAATACATTTAAGCAAATAATATTTTATGATCGTTTTTGTATGCAGCATTGTTAGGTATAAGTATTTCACGTCTAATATATATGTAATATTTAAACTACGCTCTCTCACTAACAACCAGGGTCTCTGTGTTTCAAATTGATTTTTAGAGCAGACTCCATAAAATAAACGTTTAACCTGCCTATATTTGACACTCCTTGGGAACCGTTATGTAACAATGATACTGAACAAGTTAACTTGTTCGGACGCTGTTTAAGGTGAGGACTAGGGGCCAGATGTAGCAACGTTTTTGCACGTCACAAACAGCAAATTTCGCTGTTTGTGACATGCAAAAACCACATTGCGATGCCCATTCCCCGTTTTGCGAGTCAGTTACCTGGTTACCGACTCACAAAACGGGACTGCGAGTCACAATTAGGAAGGGGTGTTCCCCTTCCTAATTGAGAGTCGCAGCACGATGCTGCATTGCTTCGTGACCGCAAACCCATTCGCAAAAGGGAAGGGGTCGTCCCCATGGGACCCCATCCCCATTGTGAATGGCATGGAAAACATTTTTTCAGAGCAGGCAGTGGTCCTATGGACCACTGCCTGCTCAGAAAAAATTAAACAAAAACGTTTCATTTTTTCATTTTGTAATGCATCTCGTTTTCCTTTAAGGAAAATGGTCTGCATTACAAAAAAAACTGCTTTATTTAAAAGCAGTCACAGACATGGTGGTCTGCGGTCTCCAGCAGGCCACCATCCCTGTGAGTGCTGCGAGTCGCAAGGGGGTCGCAAATTGCGACCCACCTCATTAATATTAATGAAGTGGACCTTTGCGACCCCCTGCGAGTCGCAGATGGTGTCAGGGACACCATCCTGCATACTGAATTGCGACTCGTAAATTGTGAGTCTCTCTGACTCGCAATTTGCGAATAGCAATTCAGTAAATACGTACATCTGGCCTCAAATCGCTGCTCCCTGTACTGTTTTTCACAGAGTGAATAGTTTTATATGCTGCTTCATTTAATAGCTTTTAGTGGGCTTATTTCTGCACATTGCACTTTTTTAAAAGTTTTTAGGCTGTTGCTCTTCCCTACCTCTAGTTTAAAATGCTACAAGAGTGAACTACATGTTAACCAACTCGCACTCCTCGATTAAACATAAATTTTGATTTTTTAATTACTTGGAAAACTATGCCCCTGAAGTAGCCTTCCTGACAGGGACCTAGGCTGACGAGAACTGAGACCCGGACCTGACAGATGCCCTGCCTGCGGGCTTCTACATTAAGAGATTAGATCGTACCGACAAGCAGGGGAGGCCTTTTGTGACCATTTGGAAATTCTATGCAAACCTGTCATGATAACAGGATCTGAAGCAATGTTTTTAACGGTCTTCTGCTGTACAGACCTCCAGGTTCTAAATTGAGCTTTTTAGATAATCTGGGGAATATTCTTGAACATTTTATGCAGTACTGGGATTTTACTGTTTTAGGGGATTTCAACTTTCATTTGGAGGACATGGCCTGTAAAGAAGCAGAGTTGCTATTGGATATTTTAAACAGTTACAATCTCTCCCTGCAGGTGCACTCTTGCACCCATAAGGTCGGCCATGTACTGGATGTTATCTTTTCGAACAAGATGGATTTGAAAGTTGATGTGACTATCCCAATTACTTGGTCAGATCACAAGATGGTCAATTTCAGCTTTGAGACCGCGTTTAATTATTAACTATAAATAAATAAATGAACATGCACAACATAAAAATGTCCAGACCTGGAACAAAATTTGCATTCTAGAGCTGTTAGACACTCTTGAGAAATCACAGTTGCATTTTTTAAATGATGCAACACCCTCAGAAAGAACGGTCTCTGAGTGACTAGGAGCTGCAACAATTAAGCTTGCCCCTGTGAAAGTTTTTAAGAATTTTAGATCTAGACCTTCTGCACCTTGGTATTCTCTGCAACTAAGAGAGCTGAAACAGAAATGCAGAAGGCAAGAGGAAGAGTGGAAGAAGCTGGATTGAGCAGAAGAAAGAATTAAATATAATAAACTTATCCAAAAATACAAAAATCTGATCATAACTGAAAAGACTAAGGGCCTCAACATGAGTTTGGTGGTCTGAGAACTGCTATGTTGGCAGCTGGGGTGATCGCCAACGGGCTGGCGGAGCTGACCGCCGTATTTTGAGTTTGGTGGTAGAGCAAATACAAGACGGACAGTGGTCCACCGCCACCACCAGGCAGCACAGACTGCCACGGTCCCCTGGCAGAACAAACAGGTCGGAGGAGACCATGTTTCCTCTGGACCTATTAGGAGGTTACACACCACCAATCTGACTTCGGCTGTTCGACCACCATGTAGCAGAAGGCGGAAACGGACAGTATAAAGGGAGACACTCACCTGCAGACAGCCATATGTGGCCGGAGCCTCCATGGATCCATTCCTAAACATCATACCACTGCTCCTGCTTTCCGAAAGACAACAGAATCAACACCGACGAGTACGACAGCAACCGTAAGTACAAACACCTTCCTGTCTCATTTATATTATCAAAAAAACTTGTACGCCACCAAACACATCATGGGGAGGGGGAACACACCACGGGCAACAGCTATACCTAACAGTCAACCCACACACACTCACATACTGCAATATTACACATGCACGCACTGCTACACGGCACTGGCTCAGGGACTCAGAAGGCCGCATAACATTGAGACACACAGCAACAATAACACAACTACTGCACATATACAAATGCATTCCACACACTCACACCAACACTGGCCAGGGACTGGCCACACATACAACACATCTTTAAAAATCTTTAATGTACTAAGGCCCTGATCTATACTTTTTGATCCTAAACTGCGGTAGCGCAGTTTAGCATCAAAAAGTATACTGCCGGCTAGCGCCATCCCAAGAGCCGGTCGGGCGTCATATTTATGGTTTGTCATTAGCCGGCGGTAAGGCCCGGTTAGCATCAAAATATTTGACTCTAACCGGGTGGGGGAGACGTAGGAAAAACTGGAGGTTTTTGTCAAAGAATGGTGCTAGTCAGGAAAATGACTCCAACCTCATAAGCGTCATATTTTAGCGCACAACCCCCATGGTCCTGACTCCTGTCTAAGTAAAGACAGGAGCCATGTCCCCAGCCCAAGGGCCATGCCCAGGGGACTTATGTCCCCTGGGCATGGCCATTGTTCCCAGTGCCATGTAGGGGGGCCTAAGTTAGGCCCCCCTATGGCACTTAAAAAAAGAAAGAAATATACTCACCTCAACTTACCTCTACTTACCTGGGATGGGGCCCTTCCATCCTTAGGTGTCTTCCCGGTGTGGGTGTGGGTGTCTCTGATCATGGAAATAGGCTCACAGGTCATCTAACGCCTGCCCATACCCAGGCGGTAAATAATGGCGCTAAGCAAGCTTATCACCATTATTTAAGGCCCCCATTCCCCTTGAATGATTTTAGCACAGGGGGATAAATATGGCACAAGGGCCATACCGTTGTTTTCTGCATGGGAACGCCTACCTTGCATCTCATTGAGGCAAGGTAGGTTTCCACATCCAGAAAATGACGTTAACTCTATAACTTGGGCGTTAGACATGTCTAGCGCCAAAGTATGAATATGGAGTTAGGTTTGTGCTGATTTAGCGTAAAAACATGACACTAATTTGGCGCAAACCAAGTATAAATATGCCCCTAAATGTTAAGGATAATGCCCTTGATCCTCATCTTGATCAATATAAGATAACTCCAGGTTCTAACTCTTTAGTGACTATTCCCTTGCTCACAGAAAATAGAGTGAGCAAACTGGTCAGGCTAACAAAATCCGGGGCCCCTTCAGATCCCTGCCCTCCTAAAATAATGCATAAGATAGTGGGAACAATCATACCTCCTTTGATTCTGCTATTGAACACCATCTTCGGCTCTGGATATTTTCTTATAGAATACAAAAAAACACTCTATCCTCCATTATTTTGAAATTCCCATGTGAGACCCTAAAGAGGTAAAAAGAAACTTCCACTATATCGCGCATCTGCCCCTACTAGTCAAGGCATTAGAAAAACATATGAACGTCATTTTATCTAAATTTGCGGAGGAGAATGAGGTGCAAGACCCAGCCCAGTGTGATTTCAGGCCAAATAATAGTACAGAGTCAGCCTTCGTTGTGGCCACTGACCAAGTGATAAGCATGTTGGATGCAGGTGGGCAGATCGCCCTAATCCTATCAGATTTTTCAGCAGCTTTCGATACCGTTAGTCATTAACTTTTGATATCTCGGGTGGTGGAGATTGGAATTGGAGCTCTGCCTTGAGCACTCGGTACCTTTAGGGAATCTGGTTTCTAAACATTTTTAATTACCGTGTGGAGTCCCTCAGGTCTCATCCTTGAGCCCTACACTATTTAATATTTATTGGCCCCAAAAACTAAACTGATTTGCTCCTTTGACTTTGTTCCTTTGCGTATGCAGACGACACTCAACTATTTGAATTAATTTCGGACAATTTTCAAGATACAGCTTCTCACTTTAACAGCTCAATGGGGGCTATTGTCCAATGGATGAATAGAAATAGTCTCATGCTGAACTTCTTTTCTTCTGGAAGTTTTCCAGTTTGTGGAATCAATCTTGGTAGCATCAAAGTCTGGGAACTCCTCCTTTACCGGTATCCACAGCTAAAATTCTAGGAATCCTTTTCAACAACAATTTTCTTTTAATTACCAGATCAACAAACTTGCCTCATGCTGTTTTTTTCTGATGTGCAAAATTAGGAAGATGCTTCTGTACATCGCTGTGGAATTACAGAAAACAGTGGTGACGTCACTTGTACTATCAAGTCTGGATTATTGTAATGCCTTGTTTCTTGGCATTCACCAGTGTTCCCTTAAATAACTTCAATGCCTCCAGAAAGCAGCTGCTAGACTTTTAATGAAGATTCCTAAATTTCAGTCTGTGTCTGGAACGCTAAAAGAGCTCCACTGGTTGCCGGTGAAGGAAAGAATGAAATTCAAGGCGCTTTGCCTTGCTCACAAATCTCTTTATGGTGCTGCTCCAGATTACCTAAAGAGAAATCTCAATTAGTATCAGTTCCAAAGGACGTTATGATCCTCAGCCTCTAGAACAATCAATGTTCTGAAGTTCAGGAGACCCAACTGGGGTGGTAGAAGCTTCATCAACATTACAGCCCATTTGTGGAACAGTTTACCAGAACAGTTGGGACGCCAGACTAATCTGAACTTTGAAAAACATCTCAAAACCTGGCTATTCTCCTGTTCATGATGAGTGGTTTAGCTGAACCTCAGAACAGGTCATGGTTAGTATGGCACTTGCACGTTTTATAAACTTATCAATAGTATTAACTTTGCACAGAAGATATTCTTTTTTAGTGAAGACATCCCACAAACATATGTAGTTATGTAGATTATGGAAAGTTGTCAGGAGCAAGGCCATTGCTATTTATCATTTTTTGTAGTCTGTAGTGTTTTTTTCTAAGAAACACATCTGTATAAACCTTTTGTGAAGAATAGGTATAGGGCTCTTGACACACACTGGATTAGCATGATTCCAGGCCCAAAGTGAAAGCTAGCATTGCAGATACACATATAGCTGGGCACTCAGGGCAGATTTACACACTGATATACCATAGAGGGGTTATTCCTATTCCAAAAGACACCCTTTCCAAATCTGACTACTCAGATCCTTACCCTTCTGCTGGGGAAGAATGGTCATCAGATTGGCAAAACCTGCAGGGAAAGTCCATCTGCATTCCTATATGTCACTACGGCTTTGTGCTCCATTTTGATATTTAGGCATTCTAGTGAGTTAGACCAGCTCTGCAATATGGGATTCTCAGCCTTCATCTCTACCAACCACTTGAATGGTTTGTGATCTGTCTGGACCACAAACTTCCTACCAATGAATTGCTAAGGATAACAGTATCATCACACACAACTTTTCCAGCTGAGAGAACGTGGTTCAGCAGGCACTGAAAAGTGGCAAGAGCATCCTTAAGTCCAAAAGACCTTCAGTTAGAGTGGTGTACCACTCTTCTTCAGCTCTCAGGCAATTTGCCTCAGGGCTAGTTAAAGCAACACCTCCTCTCACACCAGGTAAGCCACCTCAAAGGTTTTCGGTAGTACTCGCCAGTAGGAAAATGCCTCGTTTTGCATGATCACCCCCATTGTTTTTGGACTGATGATACTCGTTTTTTGACTCTGTGTTCTGGGACTCTGCTAACCAGGTCCCAGTACACGTGCTCTGAGCCCTAAAACATGTAAAAATAGGCAATACTCCTAATAACTAATTTGCCTATAAGTATCTAGTATAAGGTACAAAGGTCCAGATTTATGGAAAGTTGTGTTGCACTGAGTGCAGCGCCACTTTCGCTGCACCCCTTAGCACCCCCCTACCGCCACCATGTGTGTGCCATATTTAAAATATGGTGCACCATGGCGCATGGCAGGGGGCAATAACATCATTTTTTATGATGCTATTGATGTACTCTGCAGGAGTAGCGCCAAAATATTGGAGAGTACATGGGGGCCCATTCTAAAGAATAGAAGCCCCAAAAGTGTGTAAAAATGGTGCAAGGAAATCTCATAGATTTCCTTGTGAAATTTTTCTGCCTCCCCTAACGGGGGAATACTCCTTTGCATACATTATGCCTGGAGCAGGCATAATGTAGCGCAAAGGGTTACTGAGTGGCATAATGCATGCTTTGTGCCAGTCTGTAGATACAGCGCGGGGATTTTGGCCTCATTGGGCCACATTAACGTAAAAAAAAAATACGTTAATGTGGCGCAAGGTGGTGCTAGGGGACTATAAATATGCCCCAAAGTGTGCCTAGGCTCAGTAAGGTAAATGTCACTAGCAGACTGGAGCACCCATTATGCCACCCACTACAGTCAAAGTGCAAGCAAGACTTCAGGCCTACCAATTGTATCCTGACTGTTTAGCTTTACAACTGCAAATTCAGATTGCCAAAATAACACCTTTGACAGGCCTAAACCTTCTTTTCAACTATTATGAAGTCACCCCAAGGTAGGACTTAATGCCCATAAGGCAGGGTGCATAGTATTTAAAAGTAGGACAGGTAAGAGCTAAATATTAAATGAGTCTTTAAAGTGAAAAGAACTCAGAAACTATTTTCATTGTAGCAAGGTTAGCTGTTCCACATGGAAGCATATGGAAGCATTAGGATACAATATGACATTTAATAACATCATCTCTGGCTAGGAAACACCAACACATTTCATTCTTGGACTTTTTAAAATATTTATTACAAGTCCAATTCACTAATGAAGTCAGATTTGTAATTAATATTTTGGATAAGGTACTATTACAAAGTTACCTTTGCCCTGCCTAAAGCCTTCAGAGGCCCATTTGTATGAGAGCTAACTGTTCCCTTAATAGTCCATGTGATGCGGTATGAAAACTGCTCCATAGCAGAACAAAGGCCTTAGGTATTCCATTCCTCTAGTAGGATAACTATCTGGGTTGTGCCAAGGAAATGTAATACCTTCAAAGAGAGCTATTCTCTCACAGGCAAATGTCAACAGATGCCTGGGCAGGCCCTGTATTTTCCCCTGCAGGCTGGCACCAATCCCAGTTGGAGAGGGGTTGTTCCCAGAACTGGTATGAAATTATCACAGTGGAGAGGTTGCTTATTTCCCTGGTCACACCTCTGGGGTGGGCACACAAGCCCTGCACAAGGGGAGAATTGTTTTGCATCTTAGATTTGGGTGGATGGGGCATTGTGGGATTATCTGCAGGAGGGCACACAAGAACTGCTGCAAAAGTGGATAAGGTTAGCCTGGGAACTTTTTCCCTAATGGTTAGGGAGTGGCCAGGAGTCATCTCACCCATAAGCTAGTGCCGGGCCAAAATTTGGCGCTGCTGGACACCCTCCTTCAGAATCACTGGACCTGTGGAAAAAAGAAGAATAACTGCCCTGCTGTTAAGACATGTGAGGGGACCTAAAAGGCTGGACTTGCTTCCACTTGTACCAAAATCAAAGAAGTGGACTCCAATGGCCAGTTCGCTGACCTCCTGTTAAGCCACAGGGACACAACAAGCTGCAAGAAGCCCTTTTTTCTAAAGAGTCCAGCTGACCAATTCCAAATAGAACTGCACTGTATCCCGCTGAGATCCTGGACCCTTGGCTGTGTCAAAGTGTACTCCTCTTAACATCCCAAAAAGCATAGAAACTTTTTGTCTCTGAAGACCTCCGGAGGACTGGGACAAACCTGCTAAGTTAAACTGATGAAGGTGCATTGCAGCTGGGAAAGGATTCAGGTAGCTCCCACTCACAGCATTCCCTCAGAAGAAAATCCATTTCATCGGGATGTCGCGGAGAGGGTATCTGGCCTCATAGAGCCCTGTTAGGCCACAGCCTGCAGCCTGCAGCCTTGCCTCACTGCAGGAATCTGAGCTCCAAAAATGTGACTAAGTCAGAACGTAAAAATCTTCACCTGGTGAAGGCACCAAAGGTATCAAGCCAGGAAGGTAGCATACTTGGGCATGAATTTTGAATTCCTCCCACTTGGAGCTTTCCTAACAAAAGTCAGTAGTTTCACCAGGACCTCGTCAGATGGCTATCTGATACCTCGTGGAGCCCTCTTGTTTCCCGGGTGGAGAGATTTAGGCCCTCATTACGACCTTGGCAGGCGGCTTCAGCTGCCCGCCAAGATCGGACTGCCGGGTGGCCGCCAATGCAGCCGCATTCCCGCCGCGGCCATTTAGAGATCCCCGCTGGGCCGGCGGGGATCTCGTTCGCAACACAGGAGCTGGCTCCAAATGGAGCCAGTGGTGTTGCGGCCGTGCGACGGGTGCAGTTGCACCTGTCGCGCTTTTCACTGTCTGCGCAGCCAGTGGCATGGGCAGTGCAGGGGCCCCCAGGGGCCCCAGGACACCCCTTACCGCCAGCCTCTTCCTGGCGGTGTAAACCGCCAGAAACAGGCTGGCGGTAAGGGGGTCATAATCCCCAGGGCAGCGCTGCTTGCAGCTCTGCCCTGGTGGATTATCACCGCCGGGGGGAAATCGGCGGGACACCGCCGTCCCCGGCGGTGCGACCGCAGCTTTATCGCTGCGGTCAGAATGGGAAATGAAGCCTGCCAGCCTGTTGGCGGTGCTTCCGTCATTCTTGCCCTGGCGGTCCAAGACCGCCAGGGTCAGAATGACCCCCTATGTTTGTTAGAAGTAGGGTCTCTAATTGGCAATCAGTTTACACCCTTTCCAAGCAGGGACCCTCACTCTAGTCAGGGCAAAAGATCATAATCCTAAAATAAATCCTGCTCAGCCCCTTGGTAGCTTGGCACGAGCAGTCAGGCTTATCTCAGAGGCAATCTATAAAGTATTTGTACCTGCACACAGTAACACAGCAAGAACACTACAAATGGACAACACACCAGTTTAGACATAATAGCTAATATTTATCTAAGTAAAACAACATACAAACTGCAAAAATCCAACATACACAAGCAAAGATATGAATTTTAAAAGATGAAATCCCAATAAAGTGCTTAGAAACACAGTAGTTCCAACTGGTGCTATCACGGCATCATGTCAGAGTCATTCCCAACAGTCTGACAACACTCACGAGGGAGTGCAGTGCCGGTCACAGAGTTGCAGTACCCCAGGGACAGTACCTTAGAAACGAGGCAGAGTCAAAAACATGGCACAGAGTCGGGGAGGTGAGGCAGTGCTGGAGTCGAAGCGGCATCGGTTCTGTACTGCTACGCAGGAGGTGAGGTATCAGTTCCTTACTGCTATACAGGAGAGGTGAGGCGTTGGTTCCTTACATAGGCAATGGAGGTGAGGCAGCATCAGTGGCAAGGTGCCGGTTCCTTACAATCCGGCAGGGTTTATGAATCTAGTGGGCCAAGATGCAATGCGGCGATTTCTCGGGGTTGAGGTCACACCACGGGGCCACAGGTGCCACAGTGGAGTTGGGTGTCATGGATGTCAGTAGCACAGCACTCAGAACACACAATGTTGCAGGACTTCAGAGGCGCTCTGGCGGCATTGGGCCTGCAGTGTTGGTGGCTGTCATCGCATTTCAACGTGCACCATGGCTTCTGGTGCAGGCAGCAGCACCGGTTCTGGAGCCGTGCAGAATCGATGTGCCTGTCTCCTCTTGTATAATGCAAGATTTCACTACCAAGGGCCCAGAAACTAAAGTATGAACCTCTTGGCAAGCCAGGGTCCTCAGCATGAGAACCAGGGGCTGGCAGGTGAAATCTTTAATGTCCCTGAGACTTCAGTCCAAGCCCTTGGAGAAATTTCACATACAATTTCAGATACATCGCAAAGTCCAGTGTTTGTACCTCTCCAAAGCAGAAGCAACCACTTGAGGTCAACCCAGCAAAACATACACAGCAAAGCAGCAGTACTCCTCACAGCTCTTCAGCACTTCTCCTTGGCAGAGTTTCCTCTTGATCCAGAAGTGTTCTAAAAGTCTGGGGTTTTGGGTCCAATACTCATATTAATTTCTGCCTTCAAAGTAGGCAACATTCAAAGGAAAAGTCTTTGTGGTACTCAAGACCTTGTCTTTCCTGCACTGGTCCCAGACAGGGGGTTGGAGACCACATTGTGTAAGGACAGACACAGCCCTATCCAGGTGCAAGTGTCAGCTCATCTCACCACTCTAGCCCAGATAGACTCATCAGGATATGCAGGACACACCTCAGCTCCCTTTGTGTGACTGTCTAGAGTAAATTCACAACCAGCACAACTGTCATCTTGACCCAGCCAGGCAGAGGCACAGAATAGTTAAGCAAGCAAATGCCCACTTTCTAAAAGTGGCATTTTCAAATACACAATTTTAAAACAACCTTCACTAAAAGATATATTTTTAAACTGTGATTCAGAGATCACAAACTCCATATCTCTATCTTCTCCCATGGGAAATTACACGTAAGAGATATTTCAAGGCAATCCCCATGTTGGCCTATGGGAGAAATAGGCCTTGCAATAGTGAAAAACATAACTGGGCAGTATTTCACTTTAAGGACATGTGAAACATACCAGTTCATGTGCTTCCTTTCATATACACTGCACCCTTCCCATAGGGCTACCTGGGGCCTACCTTACGGTTGCCTTACATGTAATAAAAGGGAAAGTTTGGGCATGACAAGTGGGTACACTTGCCAGGTCAACATGGCAGTTTAAATCTGCACACCCATGAACCCAGCCATGGCAGGTCGGAGACATGTTTACAGGGCTACTCCTGTGGGTAGCACAATCAGTGCTGGAGGCCCACTAGTAGCATTTGATTTACAGGCCCTGGGCACACATGGTGCACTATACTATGGACTTACTAGTAAATCAAAGATGCCAATC
This sequence comes from Pleurodeles waltl, assembly GCF_031143425.1. NCBI lineage: Eukaryota > Metazoa > Chordata > Amphibia > Caudata > Salamandridae > Pleurodeles > Pleurodeles waltl. The sequence goes on from NC_090436.1 coordinate 267,997,403, forward strand.
ATGGATAACCAATCATAATCACAATTTACACAGGGAGCACTTGGACTTTAGCACTGATCAACAGTGGTAAAGTGCCCAGAGTACCTAAACCTGCAAAAACGAAATCCAGGACACAGTCAAAAATACAGGAGACGGAGGCAAAAAGACAGGGAAAACCACGCCAAGGACGCCAGGTCTAACAATGTTGATAAGGCCAGAGTACTATAGTGGAAGCTGACCACCAATCTAAAGTGGGCCAAGATCACAAAGTTCTACCCAGTGTGCAGAACTGAAGAACCACTGTTTCCCACCTGGTGGTTCCGTATTGCTTCTTAGAAGAGCAAGGATGGATGGCCTGGTGTCAGCACTTACGTCGAGATTTCACTGTCTGTAGTTAGCAGGTTATACTACTAGCTCCCCAGTGGGAACCTGAATGTGGGGTAGGTTGATCCACTGCTAACAACCATAAATTAGAGGTGAACAGTGCAGAGCATCCACATATTTTGCCATGGGCCTGGAAGAGAGTGATCTCAGCCATCGTGCACACGTCCCTTTGCATTAACATTTTTAAACATGATGATAACATAATGGAACCATATGCAAGAATCTTAAAATACAGCTATAAAAAAACAGATTACATTTCTGTTGATAAATACTTTAGCAAAAATCAGGAAATAGGCTCAAAAAAATCCCCTACATGAGTTTATTTTTAGGGGAGCAATACACCATGACACGTGGAAGCTCATACACTCCTCCGGGACAGCATATTTATAGAAATAGCCATTAACCATGACACATGGAAGCTAATACACTCCTCAAGGACAGCATTTTAATAATTGCTTACTTCTGTTTTGCAATTAAGCTTTTACAGCAAGATAAATTATCTAATTGACTATACAGGTTGCCTCCCTCTATCTTTCTTTCACTCTTTTGGTGAGTCCTACTACACAATCCCTTCAGTTTACTTTGTCACCCCGGCCCAGGTTCTCAGACACTATGGGCCTGACTTACAGTTTGGCGAACTGGGGTTACTCCATCACAAACGTGACGGATATCCCATCCGACGCATTAAGATTCCATTATTTGTTATGGAGATCACAATTAAACCCGTCACGTTTGTGACGGAGTAACCCATTGGCCAACTCAAAATCAGGCCCAATGTTTTAATACATTTTTCACTAGGGCCTTTGCTCTCACATTATAGTGGCAGAGGACGTCAGTTCTGAAAATATAACTTCCATGCCTTCTCTCAAGCCATTGCGATAGCGTCAGCATGAAAACAGAGAACCAAACCAGGGACCCTCCCAAAACAAGAATCATAATCATTCAATCAATCAACCAGTACTTCTATAGCGCAGCTAATCACCTGTGGGGTCTCAAGGCATTGTTTGCGGGCGTGCTGCTCAAAAAGCCAGGTCTTGAGGTCCTTCCTGAACTGCTTCAGTGATGCGGTCTGTCGGAGTTTGAGAGGTACTGTGTTTCATGTCCAGGCTGCGAGGTAGAAGAAGGATCTTCCTCCTACTGTGCTTTTTTGGATTTTGGGAATGGCTGCAAGGGTGAGCTGGGAAGAAGGGAGTTGTCTGTTGAGTACGTAGAAGGTGAGGCGGTGGTTGAGGTAGGCCTGTCCTATGTTGTGTAGTGCCTTGTAGGTGTGAATCAGAAGCTTCTGTGTGATGTGCATGATGACTGGGAACCAGTGTAGGTCTCTGAGGTGGGAGGAGATGTGGCTGTGTCGGGGGCTGTCCAGTGTTAGAAATGGGGTCTCTAGCTGGCAGAGGTATACACCCTTGTCCAAGTAGAGACCACAATCCTAGTCAGGGTAAGTCACACACAATCCAAATTATCCTGTGCCCACCCTCTGGTAGCTTGGCACTGATCAGTCAGGCTTAACTTAGAAGGCAATGTGTAAAGTATTTGTGCAATAAGTCATACAATAACACCACAAAACACCACAAAAATACACCACACAGGTTTTAAAACATAAGATATTTCTCTGAATTAATTAAGGTCAACACGATCAAGAATAAATAAATACAAATCAAAATATCACTTTTGTAATGTTACGGAGAGTCTTAGGTCTTTAAAAGCACAATTATCTCTTGCAAGCACAAAGTACCTGGTATGCGTCAAAATTACACACACGGGGACCACAGAGGAGGAGATACGTGGAAAACAAAGGGTGTGCGTCGGATTTCCAGGCACACACAGATGATGCATCAATTCTTTTCCATGCTGCAAGGTCTTGCGTCAGATTCCAGCACGCAGGCTTGATTCCTCTTTGCGATGCGGGGTCTTTTTGACACCCAAGGACAATGTGTGGAAATCCTGGGCAGGCAGGACAAAGTCACAGGTGGTGCGTCGATCCGGTGGCCAATGCATCAGAGTTTCTGTCGCACGGCAGGCGCTGCCTCGATTCCTCCCACAGGAAGTCAGGCTGCGTCATTCCAGCTCGGCGATGCATTGATCCAGTGGGCTGTGCATCAAAGTTCCAGTCACAACGCTGGTGCTGCATTGATTTCCACTCGGGGAGCCTGGCTGTATCATTCTTTCACTGCTAGGCAGGCTGTGCATCAATTCTGGCAGGCTGTGCGTCAATTTTCACTGCACAAGAAGTTCCTTTGCAGAGATGAAGTCTTTTTGGCCCTGAGACTTAAGGAAACAGGAGGCAAGCTCAATCCAAGCCCTTGGAGAGCACTTCTCAGCAGAGCCAGAGGCCAGCAAGGAAGCAGGGCAACAGCAAGGCAGCAGTCCTTCACAACAAAGCATTCCAGTTGAGTTCTTTGGGCAACCAGACAGCTCCTCTTGGCAGGTTGCAGGATCTGGTTCAGAGTGTCTGTCCCAGGAATTGTCTGAGGTGGTAGGGACCCTGTTTATATACCTAAAGGGGCCTTTAAAGTGGGGGAAACTTCAAAGAGTGGTTTTGAAGCGCACAAGGTCCCCTTTCAGTACAACCCTGTCAGTAGGGGGTTTGGCAGTCCACTGTGTGAGGGCAGGCCACTGTCCTTTGAAATGTGTTAAGCCCTCCACCCTTCCAGCTCAGGAAGACCCGTTCATTATGCAGATGTGTGCAGGTGTGACTGAGCATCCTGTGTTTCTGGTTGTCTGGGTGAAATGCACAAGGGAGCTTTCAACCAGCCCAGCCCAGACATGGATTGGAGACAGGCTGTAAGGCACAGAAGGATTTAAGTGCAGAGAAATGCTTACTTTCTAAAAGTAGCATAGTAATATCAAATCCAACTTCACCAATAATCAGGATTTTCTATTACCATTCTGGCCATACTAAATATGATCTGTTTACCCCTTTCTGATTAGAATCTACCACTCAAACAGCATATTGGAGCAGCCCTATTGTTAGCCTATGAAAGGAGCAGGCCTCACAGCAGTTGAAACGAATTTAGGAGTTCTCCACTACCAGGACATCCAAAACACACAGATATATGTCCTGTACCTGTAACTTACACAGCACCCTGCCATCTGGGTTACATAGGGCCTACCTTAAGGGTGACATATTGTAGGAGGCTGGCCTGGTTTGTAGTGGGTACCTTGGGTACTTACACCTTATACCAGGTCCAGTTATCCCTTATTAGTGAAATGTAGTAGCATTCTAGCAGCTTAGGCTGATAGAGGTAGCTATAGCAGAGCAGCTTAGGCTGAACTAGGAGATATGCAAAGCTCATGCAATACCACTTATATTTACACAGTACTTATACACAAGTAAAGACAATACTCAGTGATACCAAAAATAAAGGTATTTATTTGGGTGACACAGTACCAAAAATATCTTAGAGACAATACTCCTTCTGGAGGTAAGTATTATATACAATATATATACTAGACACCACAATTAGACAAGTAAATAGTCATAGAACAACACAAACAATAGGAAATGCTATAGAATACACTGGGAGAAAATGGGTTTAGAGGAAACACAAACCATATACTAAGATATTTGACTGTGAATCACAAATTTCCCCCTAAACATGTGTAGTGTGTGCAGAATCGCTGGGAGAGTAAGAATACAGTGAAGGTAAATTACACCACCCCAGAGCCCAGAAAAGCAGGAGTAAAGTACTGCAAGTTTCCTTAGGACACACTACACCTCGTGATTGAGATTTTGCAGCAACCAACACAGTCTGCAAACAACAACTGCTGGATTCCTGAACCTGAAGACCTGCAAAGGAAGGGGACCAAGTCCAGAAGTCGAAAGAAGTTTCAGGAAGGACAGGAGCCTCTGCCAACCCCAAAGAGGGTGCAAAAGAAGAGTCCCTGGTTAGTCGAAGGCTGCAGGAATGCACCCTAGGAAGATGCCAGCGGGTTCCTGCATGATGCAAAAGATGTCCCACGGTGTGAAGATTGTTGCAGATGTAATTTCGAGTTGGAAGTCGCCAACAAGCGTTGGCTATGACAAAAGTGTGTATTGTGTAAAAATGGCGCTAGACGGACCCAGGAGGGATCTGGGGGCCTCAACTCTGTGTGAGGAGGAATAGGGGGCTCTCAGCACTTTAGAGAGCCCTCAGGATGTCAGTCAGCACCCCGCGGAGGTCTCAGGGCACGGGGACAAAGGAGGTGCAAAACACGGTTGATGCAGCACAACAAAGGAAGGTCCCACACCGCCGGAGAACAACTCAGCGAGTTGAGCGTCACACGATGGAGTGCTGGGGACCGGGCCCAGGCTGTGCATGAAGGAATTTTGCAAAGAGTGCACAGAGGCCCCAGGAGGTGAAGAAGACGCAGTACACAGTGGTACCATCACTCTTGGGGAAGGCAAGGTTGTACCTCCTCCAAATTGCGTCAGCAGGACCTCAGAACAGTCTATGTTGATGATGTCCACCCTCTGTGTCCTTAGGAGCACGCTGGTCGCTGTGAGAGGAGTCCAAGGGTACAGGTCATCGTCTTGGAAGGTGCAGCATGGAGGAGAGTGCTTTCACTGTGGACTCTCGTACTGTACCAGCTTGTACCAAAGGCACTCACACACCCTTGCAGAACTTTGTGTCCTCCAGTTCCTACACTGCCTAAAGCAATTTTGGAAGCCATTACCAATGACTTTATAATAGAGTGTGAGGGAAGCAGGGGATTAGCAGGTGGAGTTGGTTAGCAGACGTATTTCAAGCTAAGTTGAGGTGACATGCACACAAATTTACACAGAGCATTTGTGTTTGCGCATGCCCCAAGCTGCTCCTGTTAAATACCCTCAACCTTCAAATGATTTGAAGAGTCCCTAGGCTTTCTGTGTGTGAAATTCAGCTATTCCTCTATCTTACAAGCTAGCCATTTTGCGTCTGTCAATAATGTAATTATTGTTGCTGTTTTCACTCTGAGTATGGATCGTTCTAGAGTGTTCAGGACAACTATTGTGTGCCTGCCCCCCCCCCTTTCTGTTCCCTCATCCTACCTTGTCTTATTCTTTTACTTTTGTCTTCACACCTTGACTATTCCTGTTTGGTTTTCTGTTCCCACATATAGTTCACACTCTCTCCTCAATACTACATTTTGCAAATTACAATGATAGCTTGTGAGGATCATGTAAAATTTTATGATGTTGATAAAACTACATTGTCTTTATAGAGATCACGTGTTACCATTTGCACAAGTAACAAACCTTTGTGATTGAACTGTTATTTATTAATGTCACTTGTTTGCTGTTTTACCTGCCTGTTGTACTGCTGAAAAGCTTAAGTGACAGGTCATACGCAAGCCTAGATGGAAACAAGCGCAGACACATGGATACAGTTATGCACTGCGTATTGTAAAAAGACTGTACCAACAGGGGCCACTTTAGTATCAAAATTTGTTTAGTTTCAGCGCCTCCTGTTTGAGCTCAGCACCACTAGAGTAATACGTACTGTTAGCGTATCTAACAAAATAAAGTAATGCAGCACTGTATGCTTTGTGTTTCATCACCACCTTTAAAGAGCACCTTATATTATCTTATTTTGAGTACTAGCTTGAGTCTTGGTCTAAACATGGCACCCTGATCTTCTTTCAGTAAAGATTGATGTTGACACCATGTGATTGTGTGGTTAGTTTTTTATGAATTAAAGAGCCACATCGACATTGTATTGTTTATTAATTACCCCACCAATCACAATTCAATACAAAGAAGGAAGAACACTCTTGTAAGCAATTTGTCAGAAAAGTTGTTTTCAGTATTTTTTTTAAATAACAGTAACTGTAATAATGGTACTTTAATTGATGTTTGCATAACGTTTGTTTGCTTAGCGTTTATATAATTATATTGCTATTAAGCAATGAGTGAGACCGTCGTAAGATCTTGAGCCATGTGCTATGATGCAATTAGTCATTTAATGATCAACTTTTCTCACATAGTTATGGCGTGTAGGTTCGGAATTTGTGGCACAGACATCCAGCTGCTCACAAGCTATAGGATTGGTGGAAAACACATTCTCAATGTGGTAGGAAAGTATGGTAACACACAAATCTACCTGCCCCGATCAATTCCTTCTGCACCATGTGCTCCCCGTGCACACATTGTTCTGCCTTGCATACTGCATTCTTTCTCACTCCCTGATCTCTCGCTTCGGTCAGGGGCGTAACAAAGGCCCCCCGCATGGGGGGGGGGGGGGCAAGCTCCAGGGGCCCGCCCCCTCAGCACAGCACCTGGCCTCAATGGCGTAACGAAACGTGTGTGTGGGAGGGCGGAGGGCGGGGTAACAAAGAACATGGAGGGCCCCCTTCCGGACTCACTCAGGAGCGCTCAGGCCAGACTGCTGTGCTGAGGGTGGCCTCTGGAGCTCGGGGTCCCCCCCACACCGCTCGGGCTGCGGGGAACTTTGTTAAGCCACTGCCTAGCTTGAGGGGGTCCGCAGGGGGCCCCCTCAATGTTCTGTGCAGGGCCCCCCTTCCAGTTTCGTCGTTGCGCCACTGGCTTCGGTCAATCTTTGTGCACTGTGCGGTGCTACCCACTTACACTCGCCACGATGCCTGCATGAGTTCCCTTGACTTCTTGTGCTCCGCGTTACACCTTCTACCCCGGTTTGTTTGCGTCTATCGTATTTATTTAGTAGTGAAACACTCTTCATCGCCAAAACAGTTACAGCTTTACAACAGCCGTGTAACCATCCCAAACATATAGAACATTTACATGACTGGTGGAAGCATCTTCCTCACAAACACAGTGTAGTTACAACATGTGAAACACACTGAAAGGTTCTCTGTTTGCAGGAAAGAAGAAACAAATACCACGACCCTTATGCTACGTCTACTGTGTATTACTTCAGCTTGCAAACTCCTTTTCAATATACAAAAACAAAAAACTGGTATTGCCAAAGGTAGCTTCTTACAGCAATTACTGCTAATTATATTTATTTTGTCGAGTGACACTATAAGGTCCATATGTTTTGTTTAAACCATTTCTGTCAGCACTGATAAAATTGTTCTGATTCAGGTTGATAACGCAGAAAAAGAAGGACCAATATATATTCATATATCATGTAACCAAAAACGTATAAGGTAGTGTGATTTTAGCAAAGAAAATAATGTACGTGGGAAATTGTGCCCACGGAGTAGTTCGCCATTATTATAAACGAGCTTAATTAATCATGAAGAATTGACAAATGTAGTAATCCGTCATAATTGCAAATGTATTCCATGATTTTCTTGTTGAAACTGTTATATGCTTAGCTTAAATTTAGCAGAGGCTTTGGCCTAGTTGCCTGGTCTCAAATTCTAACTGCGTGGTTTTCACTTGAATTAACAAAACGTATATTTTACTTTAAGGCTGTATTTTTCAAGTAGAGATGACTAATACACTTATCTCCAAGGTTTCGTGCTAGGCCGGTTTCATCCTCTTTTTAGCAAGGTCAGTTTCTGCAGGTGCGGACAATAAAAGCACTGATACTGAAATAATTGGCAAACTTTGTTGCAACTTGTGTTCCAAGGCTCAAAGGACAATGTGTGCATAAATGAGTACTAGGAGAAAGACACTATTCATTGATCAAATTGAAGCCACCCTATGAACCCTCCAATGGAAGACCCTGAAGAATTTGGAATGTTTCTTACTTAAACCCACCGGACAAAGAGAAGTCAGCCATTTTCCTTGATGCCATTTTGAAGCCTGTTTCAAGAAGTCATCTTGAACGACCCTCCGATGCCTTTCTCTTTTCCAGAGAAAGAGACTCTGAGAATTCTCATCCTAGAGACTTCAACTTAAATTTGCCCTGTCTTGCCCATGCAGTAACTTTGCCCCCATTCTCCTTGCTGCTGCAAGGAAACTTGCCCTCAACTTTGCCCCTTTTAAATCTGCCCCATGCTGATCGAACCGGTACCTGAAGGACGAAGACCTTCTTGAATGCTGATTGTATTTGGTAATTATGAAAGGATAATTGTATTATGCATTGTGTTTTTCCTTTTAGGTACCAACTGCTATTTTGGTAGGGCCCAAGCTAGAATTTTTCCAAATTTGTGTTGACTAAATTCGTTTTGCATGAAGCCCCACATGCCAATGCTAATTAGAGGTTAGTCGAGGTATTCACTTGACGCACCATGTTGGATTGAAATCTTGTTATGCTGACCGATGTATGAAATTAGTCAAATTCAGTTACTCATATTAGTGATTTGTATTGCTATAACCGAGTGCATCATAATTCAGATTTTGCGCAGAAGGCGTTTATTCCATCGTTATGGACAGCTAGTAATGTTCGTATACATATATCATTTGATTTTGAGACTCATATATATTGTGTTAGCTTTGTTAATATAGGGAAATAAACTCTTTAACTTTTAATAAACTGGTGTGGTTATTCATGACTGAAAGGTCATGTTGCATCAAAATACCGACTGCTATTGATTCCTAATGTATTATTTTGATCTAGTCATAGAAAATTGGGTATCGATTACAATAGTTATTGATTATTGATTTAAGTGATCTGATTATTCTAGGATGAGGAGAGCCTAACTCGGCTAAAAGGTTCACCGACCTCCAGCGTGTCCAAGCACAAGTAATTTATCGCCAACCTCGGACTCAGACAACTGGTCAACACGCCCACCCACATCGCCGGCCACACGCTCGATCCCATCTTCTCCGCAAGCAACCACGTCTCCTTCAGCCACACCACCGAACTCCACTGGACCGACCACCACTGCGTCCACTTCACATTCAAGAAACACACCGAACACCACCGCAACCCACTACCTCCTTACCGCCGCTGGAGCAAAGTCACCGAAGACCAACTGACCAGCACCCTCGTCCAGGACCCGCCTGCCGACCCTACCGACCCAGACACTGCCGCCATCAACCTACAACGATGGATCCTCGACTGCTCTAACACCCTTGCACCACTCAAAAAGCCCACCGCCAACCAAGAAAAGAAAAAAGCAGCCTGGTTCACCTACAAACTCATCACTTCCAAACGCACCTGGCAGAAACTAAAGAAGAAATGGCTCTTCGAACGCACACCGGACAGCCTGGCAACCCACAAGGAAGCCACCCGCAAGCACCACCAACTAATCCGACTCGCCAAACGTTCCCACTTCACAGAACGCCTAAACAACAATGCACACGACAGCAAAGAACTCTTCTGCATCGTGAAAGAGCTCTCCAACCCCAGCGCCAACGTCAACGACATCCCACCATCCCAGGAACTCTGCGACGCCCTGTCCACCTTCTTCTTCCAGAAGATCGCCGACATCCACGACAGCTTTAACACAACACCTCCGCCTGACCCCACCCCCGATAACTCCGCCTACGCCAACCGCCTTACAGCCTGGACCCACGTAGACGCCGCCGAAACCCGCAAGACCATGAACTCCATACACTCAGGATCCCCTTTAGACCCCTGCCACACCACATCTACAACAAAGCTGACTCTACCATCGCCCCCCAACTTCGAAAGGTCATCAACTTATCCTTCGAAACCGCGACTTTCCCGGACAGCTGGAAGCACGCCGAAATCCACGCCCTCCTCAAGAAACCCAAGGCTGACCCCAACAACCTCAAAAACTTCCGCCCGATCTTCCTCCTCCCATTCCCGGCGAAGGTCATCGAGAAGATCGTCAACGCTCAGCTCACCCACCACATCGAGGACAACTCCATCCTGGACCCCTCCCAGTCCGGTTTCAGACGCAACCATAGCACCGAGACTGCGCTCCTCGCCGCCACAGATGACATCAGACTACAAATAGACAACGGCGAAACCTCTGCCCTCATCCTCCTGGATCTTTCCGCCGCCTTTGACACGGTCTGCCACCGCACCCTACTAACACGCCTCCACGAAGCTGGAATACAAGAAAAAGCCCTCAAATGGATCTCCTCATTCCTCTCCAGCAGAACCCAGAGAGTCCAACTCTCACCCTTCCGCTCCGAAGCCACCAACATCATCTGCAGCGTACCCCAAGGCTCCTCTCTGAGCCCAACGCTGTTCAACGTCTACATGGCCCCCCTTGCACAACTGGCCCGTCAGCACAACCTCACCATTCTCTCCTACGCCGACGACACCCAGCTCATCCTCTCCCTCACTAAAGACCCGCACACCGCCAAAGCCAACCTCCACGAGGGATTGAAGTCCATCGCCGAGTGGATGAGAAACAGCCGCCTGAAATTGAACTCCGACAAGACGGAGGTCCCCATCCTCGGACGCACCCCCTCGGCCTGGGATGACTCCTGGTGGCCCACCACGCTGGGAGCCCCTCCAACGCCAACCAACCACGCACGCAACCTCGGTTTAATCCTCAACTCCGCCCTCACCATGTCCAAACAGGTCAACGCAGTTTCCTCCTCCTGCTACAACACCCTCCGCATGCTTCGTAGAATCTACAAATGGATCCCAACGGAAACCAGAAAAATGGTGACTCAGGCCCTCGTCAGTAGCAGACTAGACTACGGCAACGCACTCTACACAGGCATCCCAGCAAAAGACATCCAACGACTCCAACGCATCCAAAACGCCTCCGCCCGACTGGTCCTCGATGTACCCCGCCCATGCCACATCTCCCACCACCTGAAGGACCTCCACTGGCTCCCCGTGGACAAGAGGATCACCTTCAAGCTCCTCACCCACACTCACAAAGCACTCTACAACGCCAGTCCCACCTACCTGAACAACAGACTCAACTTCTATGTCCCATCCCGCCACCTCCGCTCTGCCGGCCTCTCCATCGCCATCGTTCCCCGCTTCCAACGCAAGACATCCGGCGGAAGATCCTTCTCCTATCTCGCCACCAAAACCTGGAACTCCCTCCCGACCCCCCCACGACAGACCCAGGACCATCTCACCTTCAGGAGACTCCTCAAGACCTGGCTCTTCGACCGATAGCAGCATTCCCACCACCCCACCCCCCCCAAGCCCCTGAAACCCTTACGGGTACGTAGCGCGCTTTATAAATATTGTGATTGATTGATTGATTGATTGATAAGGGCTGGATGCGTTATCAAGGTCGGTGTAATCGTTTTGCTTCACGGCAACCACTTACTTATTTTCTTTATCGTCAAGGAGAAGAGAATATGCTATATACCATGGGCACTCGCGAACATTTTCCCAGGGGCCACATTGATGCCAGCACGGTGGCAGTCAGGAGTTGATGGTGGCAGTCAGGTGGGTGTAGGGGAAGCTACAAATATACATCTAGTGGCTGAAGTGCACAATGTGAAACCAGAAAACCAGGGATGAATCCCAGCTTTCTCACTTAACCAAATTGTGTGATCCTAGCCAACAGTTTGGTTTCACATTCCTTCTCTTCTTCATTATCACACATAGGTGGACCTTGACATACATAACTTCAGGATGTGCACTGTAAAACCTTATCCTGTGTTTGATTTATTAAGCTATGGGGCCGATTTATTAAAAGTGCAGCACCACTTTTCTTGCACCCCCCTAAGGCCACCATGTGTGCACTGTATTTAAAATATGGCTCACCATGGCAGTAAACAGGGGTACTAGCCTCATAATTTTTGGCGCAAGTCCGGCGCTTTACAGTATTAGAGAAAAAAATTATGACTCTAATCCTGCAAAGCATCCAGAGGCCAATTGAAAACAATGGGAACCTCTGTTTAACTGCTGCTCTTAGCAGGTTTAACAATGCCGATAAAAATCTCTGAGATTTCTTTGCATCTTTTTTCTGCTCCCCCCTAGCGTGCGAATGCCCCCCTTGCATACATTAGTCCTGGCGCCGACATAATGTGGCGCAAGGGGTTACAAAGTGGCGCAATGCAAGCATTTTGCCACTTTGTAAACGCCACAATAGAGAGGAGAAAAAAATAAATATTGGCGTTGGAATGGTGCTAGCCCCTGTTAAATCTTAGTCTATGGTTTTCATGTGTAATAGTAACCCAGACCCAAAGACTGCACACAACTCACTTGCTCTTAGTTCGTTATTGGCATTTTCAGTGTAGGGGGGAAGAATGAACTTTTCTAAATCCATATTTGAAAACTATCACTATTGAAAAAATTCTTGTTTTTGCACTGATAATCTTATGTACTAAAGAGAAACGGTTCTGGATCTTAATGTAATACACTTTTTGATACTTTAATTTATGTTTAAAGATGTTCTTAAAGTAAAGGGGTGCAGGACACCCTAGTAACTTCCTTTCTTTAACTTCAGTTATCTTTTGAATAAATGCTTGCCTGATTATTTAACATCTTGTTGATGTCAGTCCTGAGTCGATTAAGCAGCCCAGTGCTGCTGTTGACCAGAGGAGCACATGTAAAGGTCAAGAGGGCTGCATGTGCCCAATGGTGTAACAAAACCTGAGACCCCTCACCCCCGCAAACTACATAGAGGGCTCCCCCTAACCGAAGGCAAGAGCTCTCAGGCCAGGGGACCCCCCATGTGTAGTGCTGACTGTGCTGAGGGGGGCCCTGGAGCTCAGGACCCCCCTCAAGGCAGGGGCTGTGGGGCCTAATGTTACGCCACTGCAAGCGCCCCCCAGGCCATACTTTGAGTATCACTTCTTTAAACACCAATGTTCATATTTCCTTAGTCTCCTAACTGTGCTATAAATAGATTGAACAAGAGAAAGTAATATTAATGTGCATTGGTATTAGTTAATTAATAAGTGTTTCTCCACAGGACCTTACTCTTTCCGAGTGGAGTGTTGGTCACTCAGTAACCACACCATAATGTCCCTTGCATTCGCAGTGGACTGTTGGTCACTCAGTAACTGCACCATAATGTCGCTTGCATTCCTGACCCTTGTATGTCATCAATCAACTGGTAACATATTGGTCCAAGCTGCAGTGAGTTTATAAACTTGTCATCACGTAGGGTGCTTCAAAGTAATTTTACATGTATTCACACAGTCTTGTATTTGACTGTATCCGCCTATGCAAACCATTGAAAGGGCACTCCTTTCAATGGGTGGCATAGGCAAAAGGCGATAGTCAGTGTCATGCTATGCTATGTTAATTATATTCAAGCAGTGCACATCCCCCATCAATATCTTGTGGAATATAAGAAATAACTGCTCCAAACCTTAAATAGCAATAGTAAAGGAGATTAAGTTACATAGTAATATAGCACGAACTAGGAGCATATTTTAGGAAAAAATAAAACATCTTTGTGGCTCTCATGATGATCTTTATTCCTTCAATTGTTGCACCGGCTGGAGATGGCAGACAGTTGCTGCCTGGGACACGCATCCCGACATGCAGAGCTCAGACAGTTCCTAAACCATTATTTGTAATAAAGTCTAATGGATAGATCTGCCAGAAACTGGATCACAGTTACATCACTCATTTATAAACTAAATTACATAAAAGTTTTCTTGTGAGTGTCATGTTTTTCCTGCATATTTTCTGTGTTCCAGGTTAGAAACATAGGCCCTCATTACGAACCTAGCAGTCTGTGATAAAGTGGTAGTAATACCGCCAACCAGCCGACGGTAACTACTGCCAAAGTATGACCATGGCAGAAAGATCTCTGAAAGACAGCCAATGTACCACACCGACCGCCTGGGTGGAAACAACAGGCACTACGGTGACATCAAAAGCCTGGTGGAAGCACTGCACAGAAGTGAAGGGACTCTCCATTGGAGATACAGGGAAGAACCACGCCGCCATGGAACCAGAACTGCAGTATTTCTGATGATATTCTATGTTCTGCTCCACCACGAACACCAACGCCGGCGAAGACGACAACAGTGAGTACAGACACCTAGCACACAAGGGAGGGGGGGAGGAAAATGACAGTTACACACACACACGCACCATACACACCACACACACACACACACACACACCCTACACACAACCAGCTGCCCAAGAAAACAAGTTAATCCCCCTAAATCGGCTGAAGAATGCAAGGACAACAGGAATGTACTAAAGTGACTGTAATAAGATCAACACAGTATAAATAATAATTTAGCCAATGCTACATATATGTACAAATGTACAGAAAAAGGGACACTGCCCAGTCCTCAGTTTGCGTGGGCCACATACCCACAGGGCAAAGTCCAAGGCCCCACTTGTCACCTGCATCAATACGGAGAGAACACTGCAGGGGCATCAGTTGGCAAATAGGCAGGCACCTTGGTGGGGGGCACCTCAGCCGGAAGCGGAAACAAGACCACTGGTACTGGAGGGGGCAACATGCCCTGTGCTTGCTCCTGGGGAGTAATAGGCCACAGTCTCTTGAGTGGATGTCTTCCCCACTGGTTCTGGAGGGGGCAACATGCCCTGTGCTTGGTCCTGGGGAGTGATAGGCCACAGTCTCTCGAGTGGGTGTCTTCCCAACCAGTTCTGGAGGGGGCAACATGCCCTGTGCTTGGTCCTGGGGAGTGAAAGGCCAAAGTCTCTTGAGTGGGTGTCTTCCCCACCGGTTTTGGAGGGGGCAACATGCCCTGTGTTTGGTCCTGGGTAGTGATAGACGGCAGTCTCTCGAGTGGGTGCCTTTACCACCGATTTTGGAGGGGGTAACATGCCCTGTGCTTGGTCCTGGGTAGTGATAGGCCATAGTCTCTTGAGTGGGTGTCTTCCCCACTGGTTCTGGAGTGGACAGGCCACACAGCAGCCCATGGAGGCAGGATCACATTGCGTCCACCGGCAGTGATGGCTGTACTGTGGTGGTGCTGGTGGGAGGCTCCTGCACAGCCCTGCACCCTCGGATGGCTGCACCATGGTGGTGCTAGTGGTGGAGGTGGGAGCCTCCTTCACAGCCCCTGCACCTTCGGATGGGCTGCACTGTGGTGGTGCTGGTGGTGGGAGGCTCCTGCACAGCCCCTGCACAGTGCGATGGCTGTACAACTACAGTTGTTGGTGGGGGCTCCATGACAGCTGCTGGTGCAGGCTCCTTTCCCTTCTTGATTGCTGGTGCAGGCTCCTTTCCCTTCTTGATTGCTGGTGCAGGCTCCTTTCCCTTCTTGCCTGCTGGTGCAGGCTCCTTCCCCTTTCGGGTGGCAGGTGCAGGCTCCTTCCCCTTCTTGCCTGCTGTTGCAGGCTCCTTGCTCTTCTTGCCTGCTGGTGCAGGCTTCTTCCCCTTTTGGCTGGCTGGTGCAGGCTCCTTCCCCTTCAGTATATGGGGCCTGGAATCCTTTCCCCCACAAGTAGGTGTGGATGGAACTGGGCCCGTGGACTGTGTGGCTGAGGTGCTTGGCTGGGTTCTTTATACCCTGGCCATATGTGCAGGACAGGGGGTGTGGGGTAGGGAAGAGGCCAATAGTGGAAAGGAAAAGCTTTTTAGGGATATTGGGGCGGGAAGAGGGAGAAGTAATGGGAGTGGAGGATGAGGGAGTGGTTGTTGGAGGTGTCTGTCTGCTGGATTTGGGTGCAGATGCATGGGCTGAATGCTGTTGTGAGGTGGCTGGCTGTTGGGAGTCTGAGTGCTTGCATTTGTGTACTTTAGGAGGGAGGCAGACACAGTGGGAGAGGACACAGGGGACTTGTGCATAGCTGTTGTGGAGGTGTCTGCCAGTGAGGTGTGTGTTCTGCTTTTGGTGATGATGCAGGTAGTGGATGATGATGTAGTGCATGCAGGTGTGAGTGTGGACGTAACTGGCAGGGAGGTGGAGGAGGAGGAAAACGAGGAGACAATGGAAATAGTGGATATTGTTGTGTCTCCAACTGGATGGTGTTTGTGTGAGTGCCTGTGGAATGAATTGTGGTGCTTGTATTTGCCTGTGACACTCTTGGGTGTTGTCCTGTGTGCATGCTCGTCTGGCTGTGTGCTTGGGATGGGTTGGGGTTGAGGGGAACAGGACTGGGAAGTGGTAGTTGGAGGGGGGACGGTAGAAACAGGGACAATGGCTGCCATCAGAGAGCAGGCCAGAACCTGGATCATCTATGTTGGGCCTCCAATCCAGTGTGAATGCCCTCCAGGAATGCATTAGATTGTTGTATCTGAGCTGCCAGCCCCTGGATGGTATTCACAATGGTTGATTGCCCCACAGAGAGGGATCTCAGGAGGTCAATAGTCTCCTCACTCAGGGCAGCAGGGCTCACTGGGGCAGGGCCTGAGGTGCCTGGGGTGGAGGAGATGCCCACCCTCCTGGGTGAGCAGGCACGGGCAACTCGCTGAGGGGCTGCTCGGAGGGCAGGGGTGGTATGGGGGCTGGCGGCTGTACCTGTAGCTGGGGTGGTCACAGAAGTGTCCACCACCACCAGGGAGCTTCCTTCAGAGGAGGTATCTGAGTCTGAATTGTCCCCTCCAGTCTCCGCCGTGGTGCTCCCCTCGCCCTCCGTCCCACTGGTGCCCTCAGCATTGGTGAACTCTTCCTCCTGGGTCCTGTGGGATGCAGTTCCTTCCATTGTCTGTGCCTCTGCTCCTTTGCCAGATGATGCTAATGCACATAAGGACAGGATGACAAAACAAGAAAGGGGGGAAGAGAGACAAATAATACACTGGGTCAGTGGCTGCACCAACACCACTGTTGGCGTACACAGCACCCTCACACACATCGAACAGGCCTACGCACTATGCATAGCACCACCACTGATATTGCTAGCCACCAAGGCATGAGGAGGGGCACACACCGCCAACTGCAGCACACCTGGGAACCATGCAGCCCTGACCAGTTGTGGATGCTTACAAGCTAGGTAGGCAGGATTATCCCTTCAGAACCCTAGCCACCAGAGGACCTACGCTGCTATGTCAGGCCTGGCCTGGGGCACCCACTAACACACATCCACCACCCCGATACCACCCCACCAGGCGTAAGTTGTAATGATAGCCACTGTACTCACCCCCTTGTGGCTGCTGTGATGCCCTCAAGCACCCATCCAGCTGTGGATAGGCCACCGTCAGTATGCGGGCCATAAGGGGGGTCAGGGTCCTACAGGCACCCCTTCCTCGGTGGGAGGCCATCACCAGCTGGGCCTCTGCTTCTTCCGTGCCCAGCATCTCAGGTCCTCCCACTGTTTGCGACAGTGGGTGCTCCGCCTGACATAGACCCCCAGGGTCCGCACGTCCTTGGCGATTGCACGCCATATACTCTTCTTTTAATGGGCGCCGACCTGCAGAGACAATACACACAGGAAAAACACCATTAGACAAACAGTCCAGCCAGTTACACATATTTCCCACCATACCCATTTCCATTACCATTACCCAGCACACAACATGTATACCGCGAAGAGGACATCCACCCACTCCCCCCTTACATGAGGCCTTCACACACACACAACTCCATGCATTCCTGCCACATGCATCTTGCCCACAGTGTACTCACCTGTTGGTCTGGAGGCCCATACAACAGTCCGTACTGGGGTAGGACCCCATCCACCAGTCTCTCCAACTCCTCCGAAGTGAAGGCTGGGGCCCTTTCCCCGGTCACAAGGGCCATGGTAGGTTCCAGACACAGGTCACATCAGCACATGCAGTGTAGGTCCTCTCCTATGGAAAGTCAGGGAGCAAGTGAGGAATCAGATAGAAAATGGTGGTCAAGTCCGCGGTGGTGCATACCGTCACCACTGGGGTGGATCGCCATTGGCCACTGTACCCGAGGGCCCAATTTGAACCAATGAGGAGTTGCATGGCGGTTCCTGACTGCCTGCCGCCACGGCGTACAATGTCAGCGGAATTACCTCACTTCCACCTGTCCATCCACACTGGACAGGCAGACGCCATTTAATGGTGGGGCAGCCCTATGGAATCATGTTGCGTCACAGGAGAAATAGGCACATACAGGACAAATCACAAAGACCCATTACATGTTTACAGATTGCAAACTACTGTTGTGACTCCAATGCTCAGTTTGTGACAGACTCCTCACTCTTGTGTCCCTTAGATACCTACCACTGCAGATGAATAGGAGATGGAGACATACCCCCATGTACAGACCCCTGGTGGACTTGGCTACACTGGAGGACAGGCACGTTATCCTCACCTATAGACTTGACAGGGCCACAATCACAGAGCTGTGTGCTCAATTGGAGCCTAACCTGATATCTGCTATCCGTCACCCCACTGGGATCCCCCCTCTTGTGCAAGTGCTATCTGTACTCCATTTCCTGTCAACTTGTTCTTTCCAAGTGACAGTGGGCTTGGCAGCAGGAATGTCACAGCCAATGTTCTCAATAGTGCTGACAAAAGTGTTGTCTGCCCTGATAAAACACATGTGCAGCTACATTGCTTTCCCCCAGGTTGAGGATTTGGCCACAGTGAAGGCCGAGTTTTATGTACTGGGAGATAGCCTCAACATATTTGGGGCAACTGATGGTACACATATTGCATTTGTCCCCCCCCCCCCGGCAGAATGAACAGGTGTTCAGGAATCGTAAGAGTTTCCACTCCATGTCTGTTCAGTTGGTGTACTTGGCAGACCAGTACATCTCCCACATCAGTGCTAAGTATACTGGGTCGGTGCATGATGTCTTTGTCCTAAGGAATAGCAGCATCCCAAATGTGATGGGCCAGCTACAGAGGCACAGGGTGTGGCTAATAGGTGAGCCCTGGTTCCCACTCAGTATATGTTGGTGTATGCCTGTGGTGTTGGCCATATAGAATAGTGTGTGGCTAAATGTTGACTCTCAATATTTGCAGGTGACTCTGGTTACTCAAACTTATCATGGCTGCTGGCCCCTGTGAGGAATGCCAGAACAAGGGCAGAAGAATGTTATAATGAGGCACATGGCTGAACCAGAAGGAAAATTGGAAGAATCTTTCGCCTCCTGAAGGATAGGTTCCGGTGCCTTAATCTAATTCCTGTGCTACTCACCCAAGAAGGTCTGCCAGATAGTAGTGGCATGCTGCATGTTGCACAACCTGGCCCTCAGACGCCATGTACCTTTTCTGCAGGAGGAAGAGACTGCAGATGCCCGTGTAGCAGCAGTAGACCCTGTGGACAGTGAAAATGAGGAGGCAGAGGATGAGGACAAAAGAACATCTGTGATCCGTCAATGCTTCCAATGACACACAGGTAAGACAGTGTAATTTTACATTTCAATGACTTTGGTTGTAATCTGTGTGGCAATGGCATGCTGATATTTCCCACTTCTATGCCCACTTACTGTTCCCTTTGGCAATTCATTTTGCAGATGTTGGTGATTTGACAAATACTCCTGGTATGATCACTACAGCCAGCTACAGGTCAATAATATATGCTCATTCTATGTACAGTTCATTTGCAATGTTTGTACCTGTTTCAAAAAATACATATTTGATATACATGACATACACCAAATGGATTTTTTTCAAAGGGTGTCTATTGAAGTGATAATATATAGGGGGAAAGTGCAGTGGGATGGGGTGATGATGGAGGAAAGTCCAGGGTATTTTTCCAGTCTGGTTGAAGCACAGGTGCATTGTCCAAGGAGACATAGGAAGGGGAGCAATGGCAGTTCAAGGTGGACAGGGTGACTGAGTGGAACACAAGGGGGACAATCAAGAGAGACTCATTTCCTGGCGGGGGTCTTGGCATGTGTGTCTGGCTTCTGTCTGGTTCGCAGGGAACGTTTGCGGGGTGGTTCACCTTCTGCAGGGGAGGGGTGTTGGTGGCCTGTAAGTCTTGTGGCGGGGCCTCCTGGCCATTAGCGGCAGAGGAAGTGGAAGGCTGTTCAGATGTCTGGCGAGTGGCAGGGGTCCGCTGGTGTGACACTGCCTCCCTCATAATGTTGGCCATGTCTGCCAACACCCCTGCTATGGAGATCAGGGTGTTATTGATGGCCTGCAAGTCCTCACTGATCCCCTAGTACTGTCCCTCCTGCAGCCGCCAGTTCTCCTGCATGTTGTCCCAGATGTGGCCCATCGTGTCCTAGGAATGTTGCTAGGCTCCCAGGATCTCGGAAAGTGTCTCCTGGAGAGTCGGTTCTCTGGGCCTGTCCTCTCCCTGGAACACAATACTCCTCCCAGTTTCCCTCTTGGCCCGTGCCTCTGTCCCCTGAACCGTGTGCCCACTGCCACAGACCCCAGTTCCCTGATTGTCTTGTGTGTGAGGTGTGACCTGGGGTCCCTGTAGAGGTGGTTACACTGCTGATTGACGTGTCCTGGGGACAGAGGTGTGGGTACGCTGGGTGGGTGCTGTAGTGTTGTTTCCTGATGGGGGAGGCTCTGTGGTGGTCTGTGACTGGGCTTTGGTAACCGGCTGTCCAGTGATCCCTGATGGGCCAGGTAGATCGTCCAGATCCTGAAGACCAGAGTTACTTTCATCACTGTGGGCCATTTCTGTTGGGGAACTGGATAATGCTGGCACCTCCTCTCCAGTGACATTGGCTGGGGTACCTGTGGGGAAGTAAATGATGTGTTCTGGTTGATGTGTGTGTCATCCCTGGCTTCCCCTGTATGGTTGGATTTGCCCGGCCAGCTTTCACTTTTGTATGTTAGTGTATGGTGGGATTGTTAGTTCTCTATGCTTTGCATGCTTTAGTGATGAGTGTCCATGCAGGGCTGTGAGGATTGTCCATGCATTGGTACAGCATGCAGGGCTTGGCATTGGGATAAGTGACATCTGATTGTGGAGCGTGTGTGGGATGTAGTGGAGTGATGGGAGTGAGGGTGAAGGTATGTGATGGCATGCAGGCAAGGGGGTGATAATAGTACAGAGTTGACTTGCCATAGTCCCGTCCTTCTCCGACTCCGGCCAGGCCCTCAGGATGCAGTATTGCCAGGACTTACTCCTCCTATGCTGTGAGTTGTAGGGGAGGAGGTGGGGGTCCACCGCCAGTCCTCTGGTTAGCGAACTGGTGTCTTGCTGCTATGGAACGTACCTTCCCCCACAGGTCATTCCACCTCTTCCTGATGTCGTCCCTTGTTCTTGGGTGCTGTCCCATGGCGTTGACCCTGTCCACAATTTACCGCCATAGCCCCATCTTCCTGGCTATTGATATTTGCTGCATCTGTGCTCCAAACAGCTGTGGCTCTACCCTGACAATTTCCTCCACCATGACCCTTAGCTCCTCTGTGAAACAGGGGTGTCTTTGTGGTGCCTTGGGTGTTATGTGAGATATGTTGGTGAAGGTGTGTTGGGTAATGTGTTGGGGTGTGTGATGTGGAGTGCGTGAGTGGTACATAGGTGTTAGTAGTGTGTGGCTCTAGTGTCTCAGTGGTCTTGGTGTCTCTCTGGTGGCAATTATTTGTAATCGTAAAGGGTTGTGGGTAATGTGGGTGGGTGTTTTATAGTGGTGTGGGTGTGGTGTGTGTATGGGTGTCAGGTGTGTGTTGGTTGGTTGAAATGTCCAATGTGGTGTTGTTTTGTGTGTGGGGGTCCATTGTGAGCGCGGCGGTATGTACTGCCAATGGTTTATCGCCATTGAATGTCTGCCGTGGGGATTCGTGTGTTATAATGTGATGGGCTTTGTTCTGTTGGCGTAACGGGGTGGGTTTTGATACCGCCAATTTATCACTGACCTTTGGTCTGGCGGATTTGTGTATGTGGCTGTATTCTGTCGGATTGGGGTGTGTGTGTCATAATATGGTGAATGGATATCCACCGCTGCGGCGGTACGTTTGCAGCAGTCAGCGTGGCAGTAAGGGGTGATTTACCGCCAATGTCATAATGAGGGCCATAATCTTATAAGCTAAATAGCTATCTCTACCTAGTCAGAAATATTTAGGTTGTTATTCCGAGTCTGACAGTCATCACCGAAGACTGCTGTGCAAGCGGCCGCCGAAAGATCGCTAGAGATGGTGGAGTGAAGACCGCCGCATTACGAGTCACCCATACAACACCGCCCAAAATACACTCAAAAAACGACAGCGTCGGGCGAAACGACAGCGTGGATGCGACTGCACCACCAACACCGCCACGCAAAACATATCCCCGCCAAATAACGATTCATAAATCATCACTGCAGTCCCAACACGGTGGCAATCCACTGGCAGTCCAAACCGCAGTGGGAAAAAAAGGCTCCACCACCAGAACACTGCACCACATTGGACAATACCATTACCCAACACCTGAGACACATACACACACCTGTCCACAGCATTACAAAACACACCTCCACAGATCCCCAGAACCCTTTGCAACCAGAAACTCTGACAGGGCAAGGCAAGAGCACACTGAAAGGAGGCACTGCACCTAGATACCACAGGCACCATCACATTGAACACACATCACACAACACACCACTGCACACAAACACCACAGAGCACACACACATACCACTACACAAACTCACATCAACAAACAGCACACCAAGAATCCCTGCACAACAAACACCCCCACCCACAACACAACCACCATGGCACCACCAAAAAAAACACGATTCACAGAAGAGGAGCTGAGGGTAATGGTTGACAAAATCGTCAGAGTGGAGCCACAACTGTTTGGAGCATAGGTCCAGCAGACATCCATAGCCTGGAAGAATGGCTTATGGCAGAGGATAGTCATCAGTGTGAAGCAGTAGGGAACCATCCATGCACAAGGCCGGACATTAGGAAGAGGTGGAACGACATTAGGGGGAAGGTGCGGGCCATGGCTTCCAGACACCAAATTGCCATTATGAGGACAGGTGGTGGGCCCCCTCCGGCTCCTCCAAAAATGTCACCATGGGAGGAAAAGGTCCTGGCCATTCTACATCCAGAAGGGCTAACGGGAATACCTAGTGGACTGGACACTGGTAAGTCTACTGTAAACCCCGGCCAACATGTCCCCATGCACAGCATGTACCCCCACTACCCTCTCACCCCATCACACCACCCTAACATTCACAAACCCACCATGGACCCAATACCCACCCTTGTATGCCACAGCACCCTACTGACACCATTCACTCACAGGCCCACCTAGTGCATGGATACCTCACACTATAGCAAATACCACATCTACCACAATTCAACACTCCTACCCTTGCATGACTGCTACATCACATCTCTGCTATTGCACATTAAATCATGTCACTCCCCATCACCAATAAGTATAAGGAATGCACATCAGTACATGGCAATGACAGTGGCAAGGCAAACATTAACTATCCTCCAAAATAGGCCCATTGCAACATTCCACTGATGGTAACACAAGCAGTGGACTGGTAACTGTCAATGCTATTACTGCCCTGCAAATCCAGTTAATGATGGGATACAACCAAGTGTGTCACTGTTACAATACCATCATCTGACACAATACCTCTCATTACACAGGTCTCGCAAGTACTGCCACACAGTAGAGGAGCCCAGTGACAGAAAGCCCAGGCCTTGAAGCAGGTCCTATAGGGGAGGACTCCCCTGGAAGTCTGGATATGAAGGACAAACCTGGCCCATCAGTAATGAGTGGTCATTCCAACACCACCAGCCTCATCCTGCCCACAACTGAAACCACCTCCCCTGTGGCAGCCAAAGCACAGCAGAGCCCATCTTCCCATACCTGTGTCCCATGGTCACATCAAACAACAGTGTGCCCCACAGGACGGGGCAGGGGTCAACGGTGTACACCAAAGACAATGACGGTCCTGGTGTCAGTGGGAGGGGCCACACTGTACCAGGGGCACAGGCACAGGGGGCAAGGGCCAGTGGGAGGGCAATCTTGGGCCAAGGTACGAGGCTGGTAGTAGACACGACTGGCCAGCAGGCCATCTCCAGAGTCCTGGGAGCCTACCAGCAAACCCACAACAAGATGGGCCAGATACTCACCACCTTGCAGGACATGCAAAGGCTGCAGGGGGAATACCACCAGAAGGCCATGCAGCAGTGGCAGACACTCAATGCTACCATGGTCTCCTTATTAAGGGAGTTCAAGGAACTGAACAATATCCTGCGGACATCCGCAACCCAACAGCAGGGCCCATCCAGTAATCAGGCAACACCACTGCCAACAACATCAGCACCTGCTACTGGAATTGAGGCACAGCAGGAGGACCCACAGGCCACCAGCACCTCTACCCCTGCAGCTGAGGCAACCCCCACAAAAGAGGTCTCCCATCCAGACATCCTGCAGGACCTGAGACCAAGACCAATCCCCCCACCAGAAAGTGATCCTTCTTCTGGACTGTCACCCTTGAGTGCACTGTTACACCCTGCTGGCTGTCTACAATTCACACATACCTGCACATCTTTTGAAAGTAGTGACAAATTATGTCAGTCCTGTTGTCATGTGCCTCATCCTCTTCTGCTTCCCACTCAGCATCAAAGCCCAAGGCCCCAAACACTGCTCCGGCATCAATGTCCCCCTTCTCCAACAGTGGGATGTGCCTTCTGAGGGCCAGATTATGGAACATGCAGCATGCAACATGCAACAATGATCTTGCAGACTTTCCCTGGTCGGTACTGTAGGGTACCACCAGACACATGAAGGCAATGAAATCTAGCTTTCAAGAGACCGAAAGTCCGCTCAATCACTCGCCTCGTCCAGCCATGTGCCTCATTGTACCTGTTCTCCCCTCCGGTAGTTTGATGTCTCAAAAGTGTTAGGAGCCAGGGAAGGTTGGGTTATCCGGAGTCACCTGTGTGGAAAAGGGAACATGACTTTAGGTAACAATGCTAGGCAGAGTGCTGACTGTGTTATTAGGGGTACAAATGTCTGACATGGAGGGCAGTACACACACCTATAAGCCAGGCCCTTTCTCCCTGTAGCTATGACATCATTGCAGGGACGAAGGAATTATGTACTGATCCTGGGAATTTTGCGTTCACGTGTTATGTAATCGTCTGCAAGACACACCACTTGAGCATTGAGCGAATATGTACTCTTCCTGTTTGTGTAGACCTGTTCATTGGTCCTCGGAGGTACCAAGGAAATGTGAGTCCCATCAATGACCCCAATTACATATGGTACATTTGATGTTGTAGAAGGCTGCTTTTACAGTGGGCAATTCTGGAGGTTGTGGGAACCTAATGTACCTGTGCACATGCTTGAGTAGGGCATCCAGCACATCCTGCAACACACCTTACTGAACTGGGGCTGTGAAAACCCTGCAGCCAGTCCCACTATAACCGGAAAAGAGCCACTCACCAGAACACAGTCACAACACGTGGACTGTTGGAAGAATGGCATGGGGATTTCTCAAACCCGGCAGGAGGTCTGGCTTCAACTGGGCAACCAGTTCCCTGGTGCACAAATGGTTCAGTCGATAGGTCAGGATGATGTGGCGCTCTTCCATGGTATCAAGATCTATGAGTGGCTGGTAAACTGGTGCATTCCTCATCACTCCATTGTGGCGATATATGTGCAGGGACACAAACAACAATCTGGGAACCTCTCACAATGTAGGGCACCAAGTATGACATACAACAGTCCCGAAGTTTTATTCATGCAAGTTGGCTGTCATGTTTTGAGAAGACACATTACTCCATTCCTAACCAGACGATGGCATGTTAGCTATGTTGAGCCATGCAGAAAAAGAAGTGGTGGTACTGTGACACACGTTCACCTGTATGTATGGGTCGCTCAACTATGCTATCATGTCACTGGTTGCATCCTCCATCTCTGTGTGTACTGTTGAAGTACAAGATAGTCATTTTGGCACTGTATATGGGTAATGACAGGCATGTTACATGAACATTGCAATTGCTTCACTTGCTACATCAATGGACCTCTGTACCACATGTACTCCACACATTCCTGTCAGTTAGTTAGTGTTCTCAGTCCCTCTGTGCTCAGATTTGGATCACCCCGTAATGCATGACATGTGGATGGGTATGTTCCTGGGCTGGTTTGTTGGATAAGTCATTAAGGCAGTTGATAGCCATGTAGTGGCAGGTGTTCAGGCTGCAGGGTTGAGGTGAGTTTGGGTATCGCTTGCATGACTCAATAGTAAATGATTGCTAAATGGTCTCTTGTTTCCCCGTCAGGGGCTGTAATCTTTATTGTTTGTATGTGAAGTGGATGTGTGGGTTAACATTATTTCCTCCCTTTCTGTTTCTCTTACCCTTCTTCTCTCCTTCCACCTCTGTCTATGTTTGCATAAGCATCATCTGGTGAAGGAGGAAGGGCACCGGCGAGTGGGGATGCAGCAACCCACAGGACCCAGGAGGCTGACACCAGTGAAGCTGAGGGGAACAGTGGGATGGAGGGCGAGAGGAGCACCACGGGGAAGACTGGAGCTACCAACATATCTGATACGGATTCCTCCTCTGATGGTGGCTCCCTGGTGGTGGACCCATCTGGGACCACCCCAGAACCATCCTTGTCTGCCACCCCCTTACTAGCACCGCCCTCCCTATAGCACCTCACCCAGTTGCCCGTACCCACTCACCTAGTAGGGTGGGCGTCTCCTTCGCCGCAGGCACCTCTGCCCCTGCCACAGTCAGCCCTGCTGCCCTCAATGAGGAGGCTATTGACCTCCTGAGGTCTATCTTTGTGGGGCAGACAATGATTGTGAATGCCATCCGGGGACTGGCATCCCAGATGTAACAGTCCAATGAGTTCCTGTAAGGCATTCACGATGCCTTGTCTGGCCTATGGAGATTGTTTCAGGCTCTGGACTCCTTGTTGATGGCAGCCAGTGTCCCTTCATCTTCCGTCCCCCCTCCAGCTACCTGTTCTCAATCCACAACCCCTCTCCCTACACCCATCCAAAGCACACCTCCATGCCAGCATGCACCCACTACAACAGACAAGGTGCACAAAAACAGTCATAGGCATCACAAACGTTCACACACAACACACAAAAGCACTGCATCATCACACACTGGTCCTGCTACCATTCCTGCCATACCCTCAGTCACCACAACGGCAGATTCACAGACACACACCCCACACACCACACACCACATCTGCACTCACCACAACTGCTGTCTCTGCCACCTGCAGCACATCCACCTCACTTGCACACACCACTCACATATCTCCCATTCCCTCTCCCTGTAACTCTGCCCCCTCCTCCCAATGAATGCACACACACCACTCACCCACCCAACATTCAGTCACCACACGCACACATTGCACACACCAGCATCCACGTACAGCACATCAACGCGTCAGACAAGCACTCTCTCTACCTCCACTCCCAACCCTCAATGATGTGACCACCCCATGTACCTAAGAAAGTTTTCCTTGCTGCCCTTGACTTCTTCCCTACTCCTCTCCCACCCTGTGTTCCCCATGAACGCCGTGTCCCCCTGCCCCTCTCAGGCCCTTCCACCTCCCATTCCTCAGGTGCCCCCTCTGGTGTTTCCCCTACTCCTCCACCCAGCAAGATATCCACTCCTCCCAGTGGCAAAGTCACCCCTCCCAAACCCAAACCAAAACGTGCCCCTTCCACATCCAAGCCTCCCACCACCCCCATACCTCTGAATGCCTGCCTGCCTGTCCCATTGATGCCCCCTACAACATGGAGGTCTATTAGCTTTTGGGAGTTAAGTTGGGGCCATAATATATATGGACTTGATGCATTTCTGCAATAATATAGGCTGGACTTGCCATTTGGCAGATTATGTATATATTTATTTTGAAATTTTTATGTTACCAATTACATCTGCTCACATTACAGTGGATGGGAAGATGAGTTGCTTGTCCTGGCATTCTTCTACTTGGTGGTGTGACATCTGTGTGCAACAGTGTGTGAGGTCTGTGTATGGATTGTTTCTGTGTTGTTGCATGCGCTGGGTAGATGGGTTGGGCCATGGGGATGTTGTGATGTGGGTGACTGCTTGCTTGTGAGATTCTATGAGGTGTTGTGTGCGTCCATGTGTATGGTGCTGCCTGTGTGGATTTCCTTGATTGTTGGTTGTATGTGTTGTGTCACCTGTGTCATTGTTTGGATGTGTGTTTACTGCTATTGATTCTATGTCATTGCTACATACAGTTCATGGTGTGTGTATGTGTGATGTCGCACAATATGCCTGTCTATGCCTGCGTTGAGGTGTTTGTGGTCTAGTTGTTGTGTGGTTATGGGGTGTGTTGGTGGCGTTGCTGTGCGTTGTGCTGTATGTTTGGCACTTATCTGATTGGCTTTGTGTGTGTATTGGGTACTTGGCATTGACGTATATTGTGTGTGCCTGTGTGAGGCCTTCACTGTCTCTGCGAGGAATGTGTGTTATGTGTGGGAGTGTATCACTGCCATTTCCTCCCTTCTGTGCTAGGTGTACTTATGGTTGTCATTTTTGTTGCTGTCGGTGGCCCCGAAGGTGTATGGTGAGATACAACGCAGGGAAGACTAGCAGTTCATCTGCCATGGTGGCCACGGAGGCATCTCAGTGCCTGGAGGTGGGTGTCTCCTTTTGTACTTCCTGTTTCCGCCAGGTTTCTCATAGCGGCCTGCCCGCCCGCGATATTCTGGTGGTATGGTGACTCAGAATATGGCGAGCTGGACATTGGCTTCCGCCAGCATAAAGTTGGCTTCTGCCGCCAGATGCTGCTCGTCGGCGGTGGCAGTGCTGGCGGTGAGTTGTCTGTGTTCCATTCACTGTCTTACTCATTATATGGTGGTCTGCACCACCACCCTGGCGGCGGTCATTACACCGCCATCGGCATGGCAGTCAGGTTACGGCCAAACTTGGAATTACCACCTTATTTTTTAGAGGCGATCTTTTTTAAATCCTTGACACAAAAGCAGGGAAGAAGTTTTTAGTGGAGTTAGAGAATGCCCTTATTTCAGTTTTGCAATTTAAAAGAGATGTATTATGTATGCATAGCACTTGTGAAAGTGCTTTATAAACATAATGCATTTAAATGTTTTATATCTGTCTTAGGGTGTGATTTAGACTTTGGTGGAGAGGGTAATTCTTTGCAAATGTGACAGAAAGTACCCTCTCTGCCAAAGCTAAGTTCCCCCTGCCAAATTTAGAGCTAGATGTAACTTCAGTAAGTAGACAGCCGAGACCACTTGGTCTTCGCTGTCTACATAACCTCCTATGATTCGACCGATTAAGGGCCATTGGAGAGTTGACCATGTGTCCGCCTAATCTATTTAGAGCGGACAAACAGATAGTCAATGTTTGCTTTCACACACATAAAAACACAGTGGTATTTGAAAGTAAATATCTTTAAATTACCCTCATGTCATGGGAGTTCCACAATATGGGAGAAAACTGCCATGGCGAGGGGGGTCTTAGTTTTGTTTTTTTCAATTGTCAAAAACAGGATCCTGGTTTGGGATATTGGTTTTGAAACTAAAAATGATGTTGAAAGTTGGATCACAGCTCCATCATGATGTTGAAAGTTGGATCACAGCTCCATCATGTTGACGGTGCCATCCGTCAAACTTTAAACACATTGGCAGGCACCGCTATGATGGCAGTTCCTGGAAATGCAAGAGACAACCACTGGGCTGGACAGAGTATAGGGAGTAAAGTACTCAGCCTTGGTGACGGTGTATTCTTTGCCTACCAAACTCAAAATCAGGCCCTTAGAATGGATTAGTGTGAATTACATCTTTGATTTCGTGCTGTTTCTATGTATGGGGAGATGTAGCTGAATAAAAATAATGAAGGAAAACTAAAGCCTCTATTGTAATCTTTTTAGATCTGGCTTGAAAGTGCAGGAGTTTTATGACCTATTGTTACAAATTCTTAAAAATATATATGGAGATCGGCTAGTACACAAGATGTCCGTGATTTTTGTGTGCGCCTATTGTTGTTTAGTTTGCCTGCTTGTCAATGAGGTGGCCCCTCAGACAATGAGTGACTGTGAGAGAATAGAGTGTCCATCTGGGTGAGCTCATCTGTGCTTCTTGAAGAATGTAAAATCGTACATGGTAGGCTCCCCAGGCCTGGCTTTTGAGAGATGTTAGAACAGAGCCTGTTTTGAGCTTATGTGGCTGCATGAGAGGGGTGGAGAGGTTTGACATGAATCAATGGATGATGCGAGGGGAGGCACAGTGCAAAACACTTGTGCTCTGTGTGACAGCATTGTAACCAGAGTCACTGCTTATCTAGCTGGTGACAGAACAGGGGATGCTGGCCAATAGCTGAGATGGAGAGGTCAGGTTTCCTCCAAGGATGGAGTTTGTGTCTCCCACTCCATCGGACTCACTGATGCCACAGAGCAATCCTGCAGGGTTCATCGCATTGTTGGAAGAGGATTAATACTCTGACACTGCAGTGTGTTGGCCATGTTTAAGCCTTCTACTTGAGCTTTGACCTTCTGCAGTATCATGTACAGGAGGTGAACACGAACGTAGAACTTTTTTACACCACAAGGCTTCATTCCTAGGAATGATTCAATACATTTAACTGAGGAATCTGTGGAGGTCGCAAAGTTGATTAGCGGTGATACAGCTTTCCTTCATTCAATCAACGTTCTCCGCTCAGATATCTTAGATAAGACTAGCATAACTGAGGCCACAGTTCAGAGTATGGAGAAGAAGTTGAAGGGACTGACAGGCAGCATCTAGGTGGTGGAGCATATACAGGTGGCATTTGGGTTGAGCAAATGAAATGAATACATTAAAGCACTTCTAAAGCACACAGCTACTGCTGGAGTGTCCAGGAGCTTCAGCAAAAAGTAATGGGGAATACCTCAAATTACAGGTTTAACAGATTCATTTGTAACTGTTTATGGAAAATGGTTTCATCTGGGTTGCATCTAATTTGGAGGGGTAGCTCATTTCATTGCATAGCAGCCAAAACTGAACAGGGGGAATAGCCCAGTCTCTTTCTCTTAATGCAGCTGATCACTAACAGCCTGGAATCCTACTGGTCAGATATTTGGGTCCCGCCTTATAAAAGGCTTGGTGAGCAATGTGTAAAGCTTTAAAAGTAATCCTTTTTCTCACCAACAGCCAATGCAATTGGTTACTGGATAGAATCAGTGCCTGGATCACAGATTTCTGAGTTTCCCAAGGGAGAAGATCTAAAAACTTTCTTAACATTATGAGTATCTAGAGGCAAGCTTTCACAAGTGAAGGAATCTGGGTTTTGAAAGAGAAGTGAGTATCAAAAAATACCCCCAAATTCCTTACCAGCTCTGTGGGGGAGGGGGTTCAGCAGTGGGTAACTGCTTGGCCAGGCACCCGTCCAATCAGGAAGTAGATTAGGAACAAAGAGCAAGACCTCCGTTTTGTCCGTATTACAGTGAACGCAGTTGACTCTAAGCCACCTCATCACCGCCTCAATGCAAGCTGAGAAATTTTCCTCATCTGAGGCGGCATTCCACTCATAGGTCAGCAATATCTGGGTGTCATCCACATATGAGACAATTTTGATGCCAAATCAGATCAGAAAAGCGAGCGGTGACATATAAATGTTAAAGACTGTGGGGCTCAGTGTTGAACCCTGTGGTACGCCCCACTCTACTGTCTTCACCTCTAAATAAAAAGGCTTCATCCACACAGCTTGTTCTCTGTGATCCAAGAAGGATCATCTTAAAGCCTTGCTTCACACTCAAATTGAAGCAAGGAGCTGAAGCAAGATTTCAAGAGAGACTGTGACATACACCGCTGACAGATCTAGCCTAATGAAGGTGGTGTTACGATAAGGATCAAAATTTAGCTCAGTAGAATCAGTGATTTCCAGAAGGGCCATGTCTGTGCTGTGTAGTTCCTAAAGCCAGATTGTGATGGGTGTAGAAGATTGAAAGTGTCCAAGAATTCTTATAGTTGTGTACTGACAATCTTTTCAAGCAACGTTGAGGCAGCTGGTAACAGGGAGATAGGTTTCAATTGAGAGATCTTGAGGATCAAGTGAACGATTACTCAACAGCACTAAAAGAGATGGAATCTTTCCAGAAGAACACATCTGTTGCCCTCATTAAATTTGAGGAGCGATTTGAGATGCTTGATGATGCACAGAGCAGTGCTAATGTTCAAGTGCTAGATGTGCTTGCTGAGATTCATTCTGATGCTTTCTTTGGATGTGTCACTGGGGCGCTGGCTGACCTGTTGTGCATAATGCCATGCCTGTAGAGGGAATTGGCTGTGCTGCACTCAATAGAAATGAGAGAAAGAGGTTTGTCTGCTGCAGTTCAGAAGAAAACTGTGATAGCTGGTGAGAACAGTTTATTGTCTTTTCTTGTCTACATCCCTGGTACATTGGGAAGGAAGAAGATAATAGTGGAATAAGGAACCCATATGTTGCAAGGGGTTTGGCAGCATGTGTGGGATATCAGGTATGACTGAGAGTGGAGTTTGAGAATAAATCATTTCTTTTATTTTCAGTAGAATCCGCAAAATTATTTTAGGATGGTTTAGTTTGAGACTCTGGTTGACTATAGATAGGAGATCTGGGGCTTCCTCTTGCATATACATGGATATAGAGTGAGCCTGGGAAGTGCCTCTTTGGGTAGAGAATGACAAGAGTTAATTTTCATGATATTTGTATGTTGACGTATTTTTATTTTCAGATGTCTCATTCCTCTTGATAGACTTGGTAGGGATCTCCAGAGAGATTCTTAGGGTTTATCATCTTAAGAATAGCTTATTTATTATTGGTACATATTTTCCTCCTGCTTCTTGCAATTTTCTTACTTTAGTGGTGCAACAGTTTTTGTGACTGAAAGGAGACATTTGTTTCTATACCACTACCAGCCCTTTGGTATGTGATTGAGTTACTTGTATATGTTTCAATTAACACATCTGCGGGCATATTTACCAATCTTCTATGTAGCACAACGCAGAAAGCCAACTTACAGCGCTATGTGGAAGGGCAGGAATGCACTATATTTAACATTATTTGGAGCATTCCTGTAATTTCCTACCGCTGGCACACTTTTGGCTGCCTAGATCGAATGCAGACACCCTTGTGTCATGTTGCAAGAGTGCCTGGGCTGTAGTCAGGACTGATTGTATGCAGGGAGGGGCCCCTTCATGCACAAAAACAATCCTGAGAGGCATTGTCCTCTTTCTATGTGTGTTGCAGAATGCAGCAAAAGAAATACAGATATTTCTCCTTCTTGCACTTCTGGTGGGGAGGCACACAATTCTGATGCATTCCCAGTCTATCAGTGTTGGCAAATTTGGGAGTGTGCCAGAATCCATGGGTGGATGTGTGGTAACACCCACCCTCCACTCATTGAACACCTCCCTGCAGCAGAGTAACACAAGGCAGCGATTTGCTCTGCCTTGCATTACTCTAGATTTATTAAGCCACATAGGGCCTCACTTAGTTGCCTTGAGTGGCTTGATAAATCCTATTTAGGTTTCGCGTCACCCTTGCTCCTACTTGCACGGAGCAAGGGCGAAGCAAAACCTTGGTAAATCTGGCCACTAATTCTGAAATAAAGATGGAGTGGGCTTTGACCCCAGCCAGAGAAGAATTACTTTCTTATTTCTTGCTACTGGCTGTTTGATGTATCATTTGAACTCCTGCGGAGTGCTTGAATTGCAATGCATGAGAGACTGTTTTAAATCTCAAAAGAACAATGAATCATCACACAATCACAGTACATTCTTGAAATCAGATACATTGTATACGGAAAACAGTTTTTTTTTTTTTTTTAATAGTAAAGTAAGCTTTACTTTAATGGTTTAATCACACCTACTGGCTTTGCCAAAGCTTTTTAAGTTATGTCTCTAAACATTTAGGGTAAGGCTTAAGATTGTGAACCTGGATGTTTGGGGTACTTGCTCAAAAAAGATAAAAATACGTATTATTTTCTTCTATGCATTTTATTTATTGTAGACTAATTATTGGGGGACTTAAAGGTAAATCCCTTTACAAAGAAACTGGCTATCTGATCAGTCAGTCAAAAACTTTCAGAGTAGCTCCCTTCCCTGCCTTGATTTTATTTTTAAACTAAGAAATGCAATAAATAAGTGTTGTGTGTTTCCTTGTAAAATTAAGTAACAGCTGTGCTTATTTTACATTGTCAGGCTGCAAATAGCAGAGCCTGATAACAAAGTGCCCCACTCAGATTTATGACCCTTGTGGGTCACAGAGGTTCAGTACTGAAGAAAAGAGGTATTTAACTATTAAAAAAAAGTCCTCAACTCAATATTGGATTGTGAGAGCAAAGTTACATTTCTAAATGCTTTTAATGGGGGACAAATTAAACTGAAGAGTTAATTATTAAGTTTTCTCCCATTTCAGTGTTGCATTTACAAACAGCAGGAATCTTGAGCCCAGTGGCTGGTGTAGACAGTGCTGTATTTATAACTGAAATGCACACAGCATTTTTCATAAATGGGAGAAATTTAAAGTGGAGAAAAAAGTTTCTATGAAACATTAAGGGGGTCATTCTGACCCCGGCGGTCAAGGACCGCCGGAGCCGGGGTCGGCGGTAGCACTGCCAACAGGCTGGCGGTGCTCCGCCGGGCATTCTGACCGCGGCGGTACAGCCGTGGCCAGAAGCGGAAAGTCGGCGGTGTACCGCCGACTTTCCGCTGCCCATGGGAATCCGCCATGGCGGCGCAGCTTGCTGCGCCGCCATGGGGATTCCGACCCCCTCACCGCCATCCTGTTCCTGGCGGTTCCGCCCGCCAGGAACAGGATGGCGGTGAGGGGTGTCGTGGGGCCCCTGGGGGCCCCTGCAGTGCCCATGCCAATGGCATGGGCACTGCAGGGGCCCCCGTAAGAGGGCCCCACTTTGAATTTCAGTGTCTGCTCAGCAGACACTGAAATTCGCGACGGGTGCTACCGCACCCGTCGCACATCCTCCACTCCGCCGGCTCCATTCGGAGCCGGCATCCTCATGGAGGGGTGTTTCCCACTGGGCTGGTGGGCGGCCTTTTGGCGGTCGCCCGCCAGCCCAGTGGGAAACCCAGAATACCCGCGGCGGTCTTTTAACCGCGCAGCGGTATTCTGGCGGTTCCCTCCAGGCGGGCGGCTTCCTTTACGCCCGCCGGGGTCAGAATGACCCCCTAAGTCTTAATGTTTCCTCTACTTTCAATTATGCCAATTAAGGGCCTGATTTAGATCTTGGCAGTAACAGTCCAGCCGGGTATTTTCTGTCCGATTTCCCGTCCACTGCCTTGGCATTCCGCCCGCTCTATTTAGATGTTGGTGGGTCCATAGATGAAAGTCTGCTGATGAACCGCTGGCACTGCCATGAATCACCACCCACGTCGATGGCACTATAGGCAAAAGCTGCTGGCGGAAGGGCTCCAGCGAGTTTTACCACCGAGCCAATAATGATGTGCCTTCCCACAGCACAACTGTGGTGGCTAAACCTCCATACCTGAGCTGGCAGATTGGGAGGGATAAAAGAATGAAATTCCTCTTTTTTTCCCAAGTTTTCTCATTTCCTGCCATCATGAACCAGGTCACACAAGCCTTGCTGTTGCTGCTGCTCCTTGGTCAAAACGAAAATTAACCCCGTCATTGCTGGAAAATAAGGCAAGTTACTGTCATCCTCGGAATTGTCGGTGTACATTAGCACAGGACTCGTGCATGTGTAACAAATACTTGCCCGCAGTAGTACAATGATGTGCAATACATATGCCTGTACCCCAATCGGGTACTAACTGTCTTCATGGCAAAGGACACCTACACAAAAAGTCACATCAATTCCAACTCAAAATGTGTACATACATGTAGGTGCAAAAAGTTCCCCTAAACTACCATTTTATATACATGACAGTATATCTGTAGGAAAGTCCTCCTTTTTGCCCTGGGTCATCCCCAAACTGTTTGGACAGATACTGGTGGTTACTGACTCTTGACTGAGCCCTGGGTACTGCTTACTAGTCCCAGGGTTAGTCCTCTGTCTAAAGTGGATATGCAAATTAAGCTGATCATAATTGGATGTATCAACCCACCTATAAGGCCCGAGTATATGGTAGGGCATGTAGGGTTAGGGACCCCAGCATAGTTAGTGCACTGCTGAGGTGCCCAGTGTCATTTTGAAGGCAGGCCTGCCTTGCTGGCTGATTTTAAACTAAAGGTATATGCAAATTTGACTTTGGAATTAAAAGTACTTCTAAAGTCTTAATCTACTTTATTTTTACATACTAGTCACCCGTAAAGTATGCCCTATGTGCCCCTAGGGTGGGTGCCATGTAACTATAAGCAGGGACCTTATAAAAATTGTTTTATAAGCCCTGTTGAGGTAAAATAGCCAAATTCATTTTCCCTCACTGTAGTGAATGGCCTTCAAAGGCTAAAATGGGGAGACTTTATTTAATTAATAAAGTCCCCTTAAGTGTCAAATACATTGAGTTTGGTATCAAGTTTATTGTTATGATACATCCCACAACATACAATTGTTGGATTTCATATAACTAGTTCAGGTAAAGAGTTTTAAAACTGTATCAGAAAGTTGACAACTTCAGCTCTGCGGTGCCCCTCAGTGATTGGCCAGCCTCTGGCAGCCTGGCCAGGCTGCCTTGATGAGGTGTGAAGTGACCTGGGCTGAACACAAAGGATGTGCCTGGGGGAGGAGATCTACCT
Organism: Pleurodeles waltl; assembly: GCF_031143425.1. NCBI lineage: Eukaryota > Metazoa > Chordata > Amphibia > Caudata > Salamandridae > Pleurodeles > Pleurodeles waltl. The sequence continues at coordinate 268,033,904 of NC_090436.1, forward strand.
CAGCAGATGGTAAAACAGGATGGGGGGAAAATCAGCAATATTGGTCTTCAATGGCAGGGAAGGACATTTGAAGCAGCTCAGGACCGTCCTCATGTCCTGCAAACCCAGACAATTAGGTGTCCTCTTGATTAGAATTGGAGAGGGCAGGAGAGGGGTGAGTGTAGGATTTGTAGCCACACCAGAGGGTGCGCTCAGCCAGATCTAACCTCCAAAATCACTTTCAGCCATGTTGGATTTTTGAAGAATGTTTCTCCCTGGGATTGATTTTGGCCACACTTCCCAGGAAGTGGCCATCAAAGGGGGCCTGTGATTGGACAACCAGGACCCCCCTGATCTCCACCCAGGAGCAAGGATAAATATGGCAGAGCTGCATTCACACCTCAGATCCCTACAAGGAACAAGACAAAGAAGAAGAAGGACTACCTTGCTGCGCCCCTGACCTGCATCTGGACACTGCACTCTGAAGGACTGTACAAGCTGTACACTTGGGTTTCACCACTAAAAGGACTTTGCCTATCTTCTAATGTTTCAGGAAGGGACTACCTGTTTGCCACAGGTACAAAGGAGATGCCGAGAGTCCCCTGCATCAAGTCCTGCAAGCAGAGCCCAGCTGACCAGTGTGCAGTGGCCATTTGAGGATTCTGACCAGGTGCATTCTGGGAATTGTAGTTCCAACTCGCAAGGACCTACTCCGAGCTTCTGGAACCTTGGATCAAGCTGTGGACACTTCCAGGACCCAAAAAGGACATCTGGAAGAAGATCCAGAAGTTTGGATACGTTTGAAGCAACTCCATAAGTTGAAGAGGTGCATTTTGGGAGTTGCAGTCCCAGACCCCAAGAGGCAAACCAGAGCCTCTGAACCCTTGGCTGGTGCTGTAGACCACATTCCTGAATCAAGAAACACTTCTGAAAGGAAGTGTGACAGTGTTACCTTGTGGGTGGCCTTATCTCTGGATTTTGTCCAGATGTATCAAGCTCCCAGTATGCATTTCTTAAATAGTGAATTTTAAGAAATCGCTATTTAAGAAATGCAAAATGGGATGTATCAAATTGGCAAGTCGGTAATAGCGATTTCTGAAAATTCGCAAATGCAATTTGCGAGTGGTAAATACCGAATCGCAAAAAAATTGTGAATCGGTACCAGGGAGGCAACCTTGTGATCCAGCAAGGACCAAACAGCAACATGGCCAAAGATGGGAATGTGACCGAGAAAGGAGACAGGAAGCGTAAGATCAACTTCAATGAGCAGGAATTGGAGGTGATCACTGAGGAGGTGGTCAGGAACCATGACAAACTTTTTGGGCAGAACTCAATCCAGGTACCTGAAAGTGAGAAGAGAAAACTGTGGTCAGGCATCCAGACCAAAATATGTGCAGTGGGTGTTGCACAGCGCTCTGTTGAGGAGCTACGCAAGCGATAGTACACTTGCATTCCCGTGTGAAAGAGATGGTAACCAGCAGGCTAAAGGAGGCAAGGAGCACTGGAGGAGGACCACCCACCCAGACACCGTCCACACCAATGGAAGACATGGTGGAGTCCACACTGCTTCCTGAAGCTGTCAGTGGTGTCACTGACATTGACACCTCATGGACACCAAGCACCAGCAAAGGTAAGGGCAGTAATGATGTGTATCCCCATATGTGCATGTACATATGCTCCCTAGAAATTAGCTATTAGCTCAATGCAGCGTGATAAATAGTCCATGCCACATATCACATACAACGCAACAATGCCTTATGGGAGTGGTAGTCCACATCCCTAAAGTGCAAATACCACATAAATAGCAAGATAGTGTTCAGCTACATAGAAAAACAACACAAACGACTCATAGTGATACAATGTGAGTGTACATTTAATACTATTATGCAACACTTTATGAAATATTCAATATTGATATGCTGCACATTGTCGTTGTAGATGTCCCGGGCCATGCCGCAGCAAAAGGTGGAAATGTGGGGGATAGCGAAACACAGCCACAGTCCGACTCAAACACCAGTGAGTCCTTCATTATTGCACCAAATAGACACAAGGCAAGAGTGTTACCTCTCCCAGAGTATAACCAGGACTCTGATGTAATGCCGGATGAAGTACCCACATCACCCCCAGAGGCTAGATTCACAGGAAGACAGCAGTCCCTGCCCCAGCATCAGTCTACTCCCCTCAGGAAGCGTCAAGATGCAGGCAGACAGTGCGATGATGAAGGAGAGGACCCATCACTTTTTGGTGGCCTTGAAGCTTCCATGCTGAAATTGCAGCACCTGCAATGCAAAGACATGAGGTCAATGCACAGGCAGTTGGTGTCTCACAATGACAACATGGGAGTACTGCACAGGCAGTTGGATGCACTCAATGAGAACATGGGATCAATGCACAAGCAGTTGGAGTTCCTCAATGTAAACATATGCAAGCTGCATGACAGACAGCAAACAGCAGCAGAAAACACAAAGGAGATGACAAACGCCATTAGGGAACTCTGCACTGAGATTTAGCAGGAGCGTGTCAGCCACCGTAGGCGCTATCACCAATTGGTGCAAATGACCAATGTTCTGGATGCAATGCAGACAGCACAGAGTGCTACAAACAGCGAACTGAGTGGTGGGGATAGTGAGGTGCTCTCTAGCCTCAGCAGTCTCACAGCATCTGCCTGTGATGGATCCTAGGTGTCGCAGTACCAGACACAGTACTGTCTTGGAACCCGCTACAAGAGGTGCCAGCGAGGCTACTGAGCACTCAAGTGGGGTGCGTGGACGTAGGAAGTAATGTTGAGGGGTACAGGGAACTAGCTTAACATGTAGCAATACAGTTATACTATGATGCTAATAGTGTGACAATGTTACTCAATCCTGTTTGTCTATAGTGCATAGCTATGTCCTATTCACACATATGTTACCTTAAGTCAAGGTAATAAAGATGCTACCTAAAGCAATACATATAATTGACGTCGTATTGTCATTACTTACATCAGAAATGGTTGCGCATGATGTCAGCCTGTCTTTGTCTGCCTCTGCTGCACTGCTCTTGTCTACTAGGTGAAGGGGTGGTAAGGGATCACCATCCTCATCTGAGTCCGGCTCCGTGGGTTCCACATGTATGCCAATTGTTGTTGCAATGTTGTGCAACATAGAACATGTAGCCACGATTTTGCAGGTTGTTTTTGCACCTGAAGCAGCTCTTCAGCAGTCTGAAGATCCTCTCCACAATACTGCGGGTTGTCCTGTGAGCAGCATTGTACCTCCTCTCAGTTGACGTTGCAGGACTCAAGTAGGGCGTCAGTATAAAGGACCGCACTGTGTAGGCACTGTCTCCTGGAATGAAATGAGAGTGAAATGAGTACTTGTCATATCTTACATGAATGCAACATTGTCAACTATTACATTACCCAGTAGATGTCCTTCGCCAAACTCCAGAGCTAGTAGTCTTGTAAATTCCACTGAGGCAAAAGATGTAGGAGTCATGTGTGCTACCTCGATATCTGGCCACGAGATCGGTTATGATGTTGGAGGCATTGCTAATTACAGGTATATTCAAGAAATGTGAATGTTTACGGTTCCAATAAACATACTCTGTGGCCGATGGTGGACAGATAGCTACATGTGTCCCATGGATGGCACCTACCACATGTGGGAATTGGCCAATCTGGTAGAAATCGATTTTTGTCTGTTGTAATTTCTGTGGGGTGTTGGGGAATCTTATGTGCTGTTGAATTGCACTCAGCATGGCATTGAGAAATGCATTGAAAAATCATGAGAGGGCACTCTGTAAGACCCACCTAGATGCTGCTATAACCCCTTGATAGCTCCCTGAGGCTAATAGGTGCAGGGAGCATAATACCTGCACATGGGTGGGCATACTATTGGTCCTGTGTGTTGTGCGCTGCAATATGGGTTGTAGATCAGCTATCAGGTCAAGTATCATGACTGAGCTTAAACCTGGACTTCTCATATATCTCCTCCTCTGTCTGGTCAAAAAGGGTTATGCGCATTCTAAAAATGTGCTCCTGTCTCCTCTTCCCTCTTCTCAAACCTGCAGGGATCCTCATCCTCCTTGCCATCATGTAGAGTGCAGCCATTGTTGAAAAGGGATGAGTCATTCTGGATTTCTTTATATAGGTTGCACCTGGTTACCACCTGATTTCAATTTGTGGTAAATTGCATGTGCAAAAGGCCATTCTGCAAATGTTTGCTATTTGCAATTTTTTGATGCATAGCATTGCAAGACGGAATTTGCGTGTTGCAAACTGAGTCTCGCAAATAGCAACATGAACTTGCGGATCGCTATCTGCAAATCGCAAAGCTAGGTCGCAATTTGTGTTACGCAGATAGCGATTCGCTAAATCATGTCACTATTTGCAATTTGCAGTTTGCGACACGCAAATTCATGTCGCAGTTGCAAGGAATTGCTAATTTAGTGAGTCCCTATATCTGCACTGTGAATGCCTTTCATACATTGTGAAAGGCATTTTTTACCTTCGCAAATGGATGCATTTTGAGATCCACACCGTTTGCAAATGCAACAAAGTTTGATACATCTGGCCCACTGTCCCTTTCCAGTGTGACCTTTTACAACCCTTTGAACGCTAGTTGCTTCTATGCGCTAGAAAACATAAATTCTTGAAAAAATCATATCTCTGGTTCCCCTTATCCAATTTGAATAATTTGGTGTCATTTTAAAGATAAAAAAGTGATCTAAGTTTATAAATTGATGTTGAATTTTTATAGTGTGTTGTGTTTTACTTATTTAGTGTTTTGTGATTTTTAACTCTTTACACACTTGTCTCCAAAGTTAAGCCTAGTCGCTCATTGCCAAGCTACCAAGGGTTGAGCTGGGTTTAATTTATTGAGACCGAACTGGACCTAAGTGGGGGTTAGTGACCTATTTCTAGGTGAAGCTACTTACTTGCCCTTACTAATAATCCACTTTCCAATAACACCCAACAGGAACTACATAAATTCATGATAATGTAGCAATTGCACTACAACATGCTACAAGTGGGTGTGCACAGGATGTACAACTAACGTTACCTCTAAACTGCAAACATATCAGAGATGTATGACGGTCACATGTCCCCTTGGGTTGTGTAAACATTAGATGTCATTTAACTTTGAAGTATCAGGTTACCTGTGCAATGCATATGTGTATATTACATGCACATCATGTTAAAAGAAACACACATGCATTCTCCAGTCATAAAAACAGAGACACATATCATTTTGGTGTAAGTGTCCTCTAACATGATGAATGCTTGCACGAAAATTAACATGTCCATCGCAAATGTACAACCCTAATGTATGCATTTCAAAAATACCTAAAAAATGAAATCTGTGCTTGTCACTGTCACAAATGAGAGCAAGTGCATGGCACACACATTAGCAGAAATAACATCATCATCAAACAATTAGAAACAATAATAAAATAAGGTCAGGGCAAAGGTTTTTTCAAACATGTTTTTTAATGAAAATGAGATAAATCCCTTAAAATTAAGTTCCATATTAAATGTAACAAGAAAGGATCACAGCCCAAATGTTTCAAGCCTGGGTTGCATGCCCAGAACTTGCCTCCTATTTTCACTGCCAAAATCAACCTCCTCCGGAAAGGGACATCTATTGGGCAGAGCATGCACCTCAATCTTATTTTGGAGAGAGGGGTCATTGGGTTTGGGATAGGTGGATTAGGATTTGGGAGGAATGGGTTTGGAAGGAGTGGGTTGGGATGTGAAAGGAGTGTGTTGGGGTGTGGAAGGGGTGGAAAGATGTTTAGGATGGGGTGGTTTGGGATGTGAAAGGGGTCAGGGCCAGGGCAAATAGAAGGTCTTCTATGGTAAAATGGGTAGGGTGATTGGGAGGGTTCAGGTTTGGAGGTAGAGGCCGTGGTAGTGTCTGATGTGCATGTGTTGATGGTGCGTTGCCTATGGGTCTGGTGTATGTGCTGTACATGTTGGTTTGTGTCTCTTACTGGGTGTCTGTTGTATAGGTGAGCATGGGCCTTTGTGTACAGTGTGTGTAATGTGGAATGTATATGTTGTGCCTGGGTGTGATGTGAAGGTGCTGTGTGTGGTGCCTGTGGATGAGCTGGTGCATGTGTTTGTGGTGGTAGATGTGGATGTTTGTGTCATGGTGGCTGTTGTGTCTGCAGGTATGGTGTTGGTGGGTGTGGATGTTTGTGTTGTGGTGGGTGTTGTGTCTGCAGGTGTGATGATGGTGGGTGTGGATGTTTGTGTCATGGTGGGTGTAGTGTCTGTGGGTGGTATTAGGCAGGGGTGTGGTGTCTGTAGATTTGTGTGTATGTGTTTCTTGCTGTGCTTGTGTTTATGTGTGGATGTACTGCTTGTGTGTGTGTTTAAGTGGGTGGGTGCAAAGGAGTAAGTGTGCTTTGGATAGGGCTTGGAAGAGAGATTTGGGATACTGAAGGGGTGGGAGTGCGGCAGGCGGGTGGGATGGGTGGAAGGGTACGGTCACTGAGGAGACCAGACCCTGGAATGATCTCTCTAGGCACAGGTAATTCAGTGTCATTTGCCCTCTAAGCACCTGGGTGGCATTCAGTAGTGCAGTCTGGCCTTCAGAGATAGTCCACAATAGTTTAATAGCCCCCTCATTGAGCGCAACATGGGAGACAGGGGAGGGTGGAGGTGTCTGCAGAAAAGGTGACACTGCCCCTTTTAGGTGGGCAGCTACAGCCAACTGGGGTAGAAGAAAGAGGGAGAGTGGATGTGGAAACATGGGTGGCAGACAATGATGCAGGTGAATGTTTTGCACTAGGGTCTGCCATCACTAGGGACTGGTCTTCTGTGGAGTACTCTGAAGATGATGCAGAGTCACTGGTGGCCTCTGTGTCAGTCTTCGTGGCACCCTCTGTGGCACTGGGTCCCTTTTGTCAGTGGTGTCTGCATCATCACCACAGTGCCCAGCTTCTTCCCCATCGACATGGTTGCTGTCATCTTCGCCTTGCCCAGATGCTGCTGAAATCACAGGTACAACTGTTTGAGTGTAGAATTAACATGAACCTTGCTCACAACACATTTACCAAGTCTACATACCAGCTTCAAGGCTCTCATACCTGAGTTATTTATTATCAGTACCTCATGTATGTAGGGTAGAATTCCACAAACCATTTGCTCACAGTCTTGAAATTCTCCATGCTAGCTGTATGACTTTTGTCTCTCATCTACTTTTATTTCTCTACATGAGAAATGGCTTCAACAGTATGAGTAAATGCATAGGGCTGGATAAGTTCCTAACCCACTTCGGTATAGAGCAAAAACATATTCACATTTCTAAAGGAATCATGTTTTGGGCCTGACATTGACTTATCAAGATGGGATACTCCAACATCTATGTGATGTAACCTTCCATCTGCTAATGTCCTTTTATTTATCATACTTCTTATCATCATTGATTTCTCATCTGAACATAACTAAGGACAGTTATATGTCATTTGGGATACATGTAGCTCTGTCACCAATGTGGACACATTCCTGTTAGTTTCAATCAATACAGTTCTGCATAGGAATTCATGCTGGTTGACATAGACTGACTTACATGCACATTTGTGAAGGACTACCTTAGTGACAACCTTTAGTACAAAACAATACACCAAACACAGCATTAGACATCGTCTGAAAAACGTACACCACCAGAAAACCTTGTCTGCCTTGGATGTGTGTCAACTGTCATGTTGTTGCCAAACATCAATGCTGTAAATTAAAAAGGTTAAACAATAGGAATAGCTACATACAACAACTCACCCCCTGGATGATGCTGTTGGGCCCTCAACTGGCCATCAAGGTCCAGGTAAGCCACCACAAGGATGCGGGCCATTAGAGGGGTCAGGGTGCATTGTATGCACTTGCCTCGCTGGGAGGCCTGGCCGAGCTGGACCTGGGCTGACTTTCTGGTTCAGCATCAGAGCCCCTCCCACCTCTTCCTGAAATGCAGGCTGCACTGCTTATGAACCCCCAGGGTCCACACCTTCTTGGTGGTGGCGTTCCATGTATCCTGCTTTTGATAAGCATTGACCTGTATGGACGAGACAAAATAACAACAAAAGAGGTTTTGAGTGATTTTGTTTGTCTGTAGTGGTGTGACACAATTTTGTTGTATCTCTCACATGCATTTCCAAAACATTCAGTACAGATTTTTTTCAAACATTTAAAACTTCCTATGAAAATACTATTTTACAGTGATCTGTTGAGTACCCTCAACACCTTCTACCTCCTCATGTTACCACTCCAGGCTACAAACATCATCTAGGCCAGGGCTATGAAACCTTTCCTGTAGTGAGGACCACTCCTGATTAGTCCAAATCCTTATGAGCTAATCAAGGCCAAACAACCTGTACAGTATTTGCACATAACCCCATGCAGAGCACATTGGCTTCAAGCCTAATCTTCTAAGAACCAGATACTATAGTTTGCACCACATACAGAGACTAAGGACAATATGGAAGGACTGCAATGTGCCAGTGTGAGCATGGAGTTGGGTAATGTATGAACAAGTTTGTGTAGTGATCGGGCATACTTATATAGATGATTGAGAGCCTGTATCATTTAGGCTGGCAGAACATAGTTGGCACCAATGCATGTCTGAAGTATATAGGTACTCTAATTTCAAATTATGGGATGTAATTTCCTTGACAGAACAGCATCAGACAGCTCCACAACTTTAAAGATTCTTCTTGCACTTTACATTACACTCATTTCGAGATGGGCTTTATGTTTTTATTTATACTAGTGGTGTAGTATCTACTTGCCACTGGAAGTAAGGGGTCTGTGGTTTGTCTAATGAAATCTGGAATTGTGAGTAACATGAACTGAAAATTAGGCTTATTCGTTCAGGTGATTTTTTATTTTAATGTACAGACATTTCTAACATTGTCAAACAACATTCTGCACCCAGCTAAATCATTCAGTTCACTGCACTCCAATAACAATATTTCACACATGAACAAAAAGGGACAAGGTAGCCTGTGTTCAAAGGAGTAAGAAGTTACTTTGACAAACATTTTCCACTCAAACATTTACCTGTTCTTCTGGGTTTTCATACAGCTGACTGTACAGGGAAAGGACCTCCCTGGCTAGAAGCTCCAGCTCCTCAGGAGAGAAAGCAGGGGCCGTTTCACCTGCTTTGCCCAACATCCTTGCTTCCAGAGGTTGGTAACAGCCACAAGACTCCAGGATGTGTTCTTAGCTGCAGTGTTAGAAGGCTAGTGAGCTTTTTTGTGGGCACTGAATATTAGTACAAGGCATATGCACTCCACGGCGGAGACGGACACAGCCATTGGCTTTCCTACACACGTTGGCCTATGGCAGTGTCTGCTGTGGAGTATTCCACCTACTATGCGGTCAACTTTCACCAACGGCTGTGGATAGCCAATGACCCGACTGCAAGGTTAGGCACCTGCCATTTTAGGATGTTTTGGTGCATCACCACTACTCAAAGTGGTGGCTACATTGTATACAAATCTTAGATAAGTACGGCATTGTTTTTGCCAAAATATGACACATAAAAAAGTGAACTGTTGCTGTGTTTGATATCGATACTGCCACGGAGTATGTTATACTTCTGTTGACGGTAATTGTAAAAAATTATTATTTACACACTATTTATAAAAAAAATGTCAGACATGTAAAAATTTTTAGATTTGAAGTAGTAAAAATGTTTTTAAATTATGGGAACATATATGACACAACAAGATCACTAATCTAACTAAGACATCAAATGTGTGTTGATTGTGAAAGGCTTGTGTTACAACTATAAGTGATACTTTGTTTATCTTATGCAGAGATATGAACCCAGGGACAGATAGAAGAAAGCTTCCTCAAGACTTCAGACCTTTTCCAGACCTTTCCACCATGGAGGAAAGCGACATAATAAAAGAGTTCAATAGGCAAACTGTACTGGATTGGTATCAGCAGATGGAGCCTGATATCCTGCCTCACTATAAGAATATAACAGCTATAACACCAATAGTGAAACTCATGCCAGTACTTCATTTTGTGGCCAATGGATATATTCAATACACTGAGGGAGTATGTGAAGGCATGTGACAGCAAACTTTCACTTGTGTGCTACAAGAAGTCCTTGCTTCAATGATAAGAACCTTCAACAGCTTCATCCAGTTTCCAAGAGCTCAGGATTCGGCCAGTGTGAAGGGAGAATTTTATGCTTTGGGTGGCCTACCACATGTGGTTGGAGCAATTGATGGGCACACAACTTGCCTTGGTGCCACCACACACCAGGGAACAGGTTTACTACAATCAAAAGAACTTCCATATCATCAATGTGCAAGTTATCTGATTACCGGATTTATATGTCTCAAGTGTGTGTGCCCGATTTCCTAGGTTAACACATGATTCCTTTGTACTACGGAACAGCACCATACCCCTGTAAATGTCACAAGTTGGACCTGAGAGGAGCTGGCTTGTTGGTAAATACAATATGACTTGAGTATCAACCTACAATGTGATACAGTAAAGGACTGGGCAAATGTAAGGGTGATCCATGGAGAACAACACACAATCTGACAACACATATTGTTCATTATTAAATAGATAGAAACTAGAAACAGCCATGATGCTACTGATTTAGATAACATAAGGTATTTTGGAAAATGAAGTTTCAATATATATGTTTTGATAGGTGTCTGTATTCATTGTCAAATGAATGGTGGCACCACAATGATGGTACATTCACACCTGTCAACAGTGTCCATGTGTGCAGATTGCCAGGAGACCTGTACCTGTCATGTTGTGCTGAGAGTTGTGTGTGTGTGTGAGTCAGTACGTGTATGTGTGTATGCAATGCGATTGGCTGGCTGAGGGGGAGAGAGCTGGAGTGGGTGATGTGGTTGTTTCTGTATGTGTTTCACTTGCATGTGATATCGATATTGTGTTGCTGTGTGACACATTCAGGTGAGTGTGGTTTTTGTCTGGCAGACGTTCTTGTGCTGGGTGTAGTTGTGCATGTCTGTGTGTTTCTGTAGCTGAGTGTGTAGTTGTATTGTTTGTTGTGGCTGTGTCGTGTGTGGGTGTAGTGTCAATGGTGTGTGTGTTGTGTCATGGATGTATGTCAATGTATGTTTTTTGGCATGTACGAGTTCTGTTGTGTCAGAATGGAAATGGGTTGTTCTATGAATGTGGTGTTTTGTGTATTGGGGGCTACACATATGGCTAAGGTAGACTGTGTATGTGTGTGTCACTTACCTCTCTTCCAAGGCCCTTGCCATTGTACAAAGTCCATTGGGATACAACATCCCTCCGTCAGCAATCTTTAACCAGTAAATCCGCTTGCAGAGCTGTAACATCTAAATACGGCGGGTGGAAGACCATCAACTTAACTTTCTTCACGGGTCCGCTGCCAACGCAGTCTGGCAGAGCAACCGCCAAGATTTAAATCAGGCCCTTAATGTTTTATGAAAAATATTTCTTCACTTTAAAGTCCTCCAAATTAAACAAATGCCTGTATATTCTGTTATAAATATGGCACCATATCTACATGCTACTGGGAGCAAAATGGCTGTTGTTTGTAAAAGCAACACTAACATGAGAGAAAATTAAAATAATGAGTTTTATGGAATGCATATAAGCAAAGTTACCTTTTCAGTTGAACTTCAAAGTGTTGCACTTACACACAGCAGACATTTGGTAATAGTTGCTTGTAAGCACACTGCCATACTTATAATTGAAAATTACAGCAATGTTTAAAATGGGAAAAAATTCAAGTGGAGAAAATTGTTCGATCAAGTAAAGAAAATGATTCTTTGTTAATAACATTTTTGCAGAGCATTTTTCTGCACTTTAAACTGCTCCCATTTGAAAAAGCGGTTGTCTGTTTGTGTTGTACATGTAACGGTGCAATGAATGGTGAAAGGTAACTCCTGTGCCATCAGTACATACAACAGGCTCTTAGTCATCCACAAATATATATATATCCCATTCATTCAGACACATGTTCATACATCCCCACACTGACACACATGGCAGCCCTGTCTTAGGACCCTTAGTCACAGTATTTTGTTCAAACCATAGAATTTGGCTCCATGTACTTTAGGTCTAAAGTCAAGGCAGCTGGGCAAGGGGGTGTCTGGTAACAATGGGCAGGTTGCTTGGCCTTCAGTAGCTCACAACCGCAAGTTTCAATGATCAGAAGTGTCTCTCACTACAGAAAAGGTTGGAGACCCCTGCACTATACCTACTCAGACTCATTCTGCCATACTAGGAAACTATCAGACACACGTTGTTAAAAATGGGGTCTTTGGTTGCCAGTCAGGTTACCCCCTCTCCAAGCAAGTCACACACAATCCAAATTATTCTGTGCCCACCCTCTGGTAGCTTGGCATTGAGCAGTCAGGCTTAACTTACAAGGCAATGTTTAAAGTATTTGTGCAATAAATCATGCAATAACACAGTAGAACACCACAAAAATACACCACACAGGGTTAAGAAAAACATATAATATTTAACTGGTAAGATGCAGGTCAAAACGATCAAGATTCAATAAGTATAAGTTGAGATATCACTGTAAAAATGATATAAAGTGTCTTTAGGATTTTAAAAAGCAAGAAGTGTCTCTTGCAAGCACAACGTACCTGGTTTGCGTTCAAATTCTCCGCAAGGGACCGCAGAGGAGGAGATGCGTGGAAAACAGGAGGTGTATGTCGATTTTTCTGGCAAACACAGACAATGCGTCAGTGAGTTTTCACACAGGGCATGCTTTGCGTCGATTTCAGGCGCATAGACTGGAATCCTCTTCGGGTTGCGGGGTTTTTGGACACCCGGGGATGATGCGTTGCAATCCTGGGCGTGCAGGACGAAGTCACAGGGACTGCAACGATCCGGTGGGCGATGCGTTGAATTTTCTGCCGCACGGCATGCACTGCATCGATTCCTCTCAGGAAGTCGGGCTGCGTTGTTCCGGCTCGGCTTTGTGTCGATACAGTGGGCCGTGTGCCAAATTTCCAGTTGCAGTGCTGGCGCTGTGTCGTTCTCCTCTTCCAGAAATCAGGCTGTGTGGCTGTGTGGCTGTGTGGCCATCTGGCCGCTCCATGGTCAAAAGACCGCGGAGACCATTCTGGCTTTCCCGCTGGGCCGGCGGGCGCCCGCCAAAGGAGCGCCCGCCGGCCCAGCGGGAAAGGCCCTGCAACATAGAAGCCGTCTCCGAATGGAGCCGGCGGTGTTGCAGGGGTGCTATGCAGACAGTGAAAATCATGCTGGGGCCCTGTTAGGGGGCCCCTGCACTGCCCATGCCAGTGGCATGGGCAGTGCAGGGGCCCCCAGGGGCCCCACGACACCCGTTCCCGCCATCCTGTTCCTGGCGGTAAAAACTGCCAGAAACAGGGTGGCGGGAAGGGGGTCGGAATCTCCATGGCGGCGCTGCTTGCAGCGCCGCCATGGAGATTCAGCCCAGACAGGGGAAATCCGGCGGGAAACCGCCGGATCCCCTTTTCTGACCGCGGCTTTACCGCCACGGTCAGAATGGGCAGGGAAGCACCGCCAGCCTGTTGGCGGTGCTTCCGTGGTCATCCACCCTGGCGGTCGATGACCGCCAGGGTTGGAATGATCCCCTATGTGTTCTGTGACATCATGATTAAGTTAGAGAACATTAACCCACCAGCATCATCAATAAATCAAAAACGCACCTAAACTGATTGGGTCATGAACATTGATGAACATTGGTTCATGAACATTTGAACACTGAAAAAAACATACAAAAACACATCTCTTGGACCTGACAGTCTTTGGTGGACTTCCCCCCAAATTTTTGCCTCACTCCTCCATATTTTTCTGATCTCATTTTTGCTGGCCTGAGGACTCATCATTACTAACTAGTGTTAAAGTGTGTGTGTTTTCTCTTTGAAACATAGTAACATTGGCTTATTCACTATCCACATATTTACTTATAAGTCCTTAGTAAAGTAGTACTACATGTACCCAGGGCCTGTAAATTAAATGCAACTAGTGGGCCTGTAGCTCCTCTTGTTGTACCGCTCACTTCGGTATTTTTGCAACCTGTCTCAAGCCTGCCATTTAAGCCTATGCCTTGCTGGCACTACAACACGGCAAAATCAACCTATTGCCGGCCTAAAACTTCATTTTTAATACATAGAAGTCAAACTTAGGGTGGATCCTAAAGAGCCCACAAGGCAAGGTGCAGTGTTTTTAAAATGTATGCTATGTATTTTTAAGTTTTAGATGCTCTGATAGTGAAAAGCTCTTAAATTCATTTTTCACTGTTGACATGCCTACCTCTCCCATAGAATGACATTTGGGTTACCTTATTACATTTAATACGGATATCTTCCAAATGAGAACAGAAAAGCAGTTCACGTTTGGTGTCTTTGAAATTGTAATGAAAATTCCTTTTTTTATGGTAAAGTAGGATTTTGAATTACATTTTTGAAAATGCCACTTTTAAAAAACTTGGCATTTTCCTGCCTTAACCATTTAGTGACTGAGGCCTGTCACATGACTAGGCATAGTTGGCAGTTTTGTATTCCTTCCAGACAGCCACACACAAAATAGAGCTTAGGTGTGCTGGCTGGGCCATCACTGCCAGGATGTTGGGGAGGGAGGGCAGAGCTGGGCACGGCCCCACTTACACCTGTATAGGCTGTGTGCTGCCTTCCCACAAAGAAATTGCATACCCCCTGTTGTTAGTCTGGAGCCAGGGAAAGAGAGGCAGGAAACCTGAAAACTTTAAAGGGAATTCTCTAGAAGCTACTCCCACTTCACAGAAGGCACCCGGTATAAATATTAGACCTCAGATACCAACTCTTCAATACACTTCTGGACCAGTAGAAGAAGGACTACTGTACTGCTGAAAGGACTACCACTCTGCTGGGCTACTACCCTAAAAGGCTGCTGTTGTGCTGTGCTGATCCTGGGGTGAGAAGGACTGGACCTGTGCCCAGGGCCATCAATTTGACTCCAAGGGCTAGGCTCCTGAAACCAGCACATGGACTCTGCCATTGTGAGTCCTACCCTGCCAAGTGGTGCCACCCCAGTCCTGGACCCTGGGAAGTGGGCCTGAAAGTGCTCTGCCAGCCCATCTGTGGACCCAACTGAACAGACACACCTACTTTGCTGTGCAGCTCAACCTCAAGCAGAACCGATGCATCATCTCTGCTGCGTGGACTTTCCCGACACCAGGACTGCGCATCGCCTTACCAGCCCCCAGCCTCATTGGAACCACAGCCAAATGATGCATTCCCAGCCTAGGCCCATGCATTGCAAGCCCCTCAGCGATGGAATCCTTGATGATGACACAAGACTCTGCATCACAAGTCCCACACTTTCTTCGGAACCAGCTGGTGCATCGCAAGCCCCTTATTAACAGCCTCTTCACCTACAATGCAGGACCTTGCACCTCAGCCTCTCAGCTTCCCAGATCCAATACTGTGTTATGGATTTACGACCAGAACTTTGCATTGCCTTAGCTGCACGCCGCATGCTCAACGCATGACCTCTTAACGTTCCTCAAGCAGGATTTAAAGTCCTCTTATTCAGCGGTCCTAACTGTGTCACTGTAGCTGGCCTACACTCCACTGAGGTTTTTGTCATTTTAGTCTTGTATTACTTATTGAAGCTTACTCTATTTTTCTATTTTCGTGTGTGATTTTTCTTTTGTTGTCTTCTCACTTTATTACTGCTTGAAGTGCTGTTCAAATACTTTACATTCTAGTCTGCGTTAAGCCTGACTGCTCTGTGCCAAGCTTCCAGAGTGTTAGACACAGGTTAATTTGGGGTGTACTTGTGACTTCCCCTGACAAGGAATATGATTGCTGCTTGATTAGGGTTTCACCTTCTGCAACAAGTAACCACATTGCTCACAACATCGTACTACTCAGTAAAGCATTTTAATTACAAATAAGTACATTCTGCTTATAGAATAACATAAACATTGTTAACAGCAGAGGAATATTAAAACTATTAATGAATTACTATAGAATGTACATCCTCTAAATTGAAAAAAATGAGAATGTTTGCCTAAAGAAAAATAATGAAATTAAGTTACTACACCCTCAGTTTTACTTAGTTATTCTTAAGAGCTGCTTGAAGGACATATCACAAAATTTCAATCTGACTGAAAAACTTTTTACAATCCATATTCCTACTAAATAACTAAACTAAATAATACTTATTAAAGGCAAGCTAATAAATATTTGTTGTTTAAAATGTTTTACATTATTTACACGTATTGTACACAGTAATACCTCACTATTCATTTACACAATTATTACTACAAGCAATTATTCTCCATTAAGACCACATACACAGCATTCCATATTGATATATGTAAAGAAGCCTCCACTACCTTTCTAACAATAAACACCAGCATCACGCATAAACAATGCAAAAAGCAGAAAAGCAAGCACTAACATTTACATTTTACATGTATAAACACCTATCCAACACCATGTTTATTTACACACACCTTTACACATCAGCATACACCTCAGCATGCAACAATACTGATACAGTGCTCCCTACCTTTGCATTAAAATAAAACACCATCATTATTGCATACTATTATGCCCACCATTACACATATATAAAAAGCATAAACCCATAATGTGCCACACACCACCATACATGGAAACACCACAGACAATGCACATGGAACATAAATAAGACACCTACACTCCCAAACTATTCTACATATACCTATAATTACATCCTCTCAAACACCTACACATAACAAAATCTACATACATAATATCACATACTCACATACAGAACATCACTTGTATATTTTCATTCTGCCCCACCTCTAAAATAAGTAAACACAACCATTACTGCATAGTGAAATAAACACCACACTAGGCATATATACAGGAATTTAAGACCCTACTGTACATACATACATGATTATACACCAACATAGACTGTAGCATACACAGCACACTCACATGCCTTCAATACATTGTTTCCAAAATACAAAGACCATCATTCATAAAACAATACTAACATAAAACATGTAAAACAAATATTACAAAGACCCACCCACCATCACAATTATATACAATACTACATTCCTACAAGTCTTTATTGACCACGTAATATACACATGCGCTAATTATTCACACAGCAAACTTTATCTGTGGCACAAGAAATAATCAGACCCTTTTTCTACTCAGACTCACACTGTGAAATGCTAATATGCTGTTACACGTGTAGACACATACACACTTAATTCCTATCATTTTTCAGCAAAATGCCAGCATCAATAAAAACATACCCAAATATCATATTTTAAAGTAATTACACACACAACCACCCACCACTATATGAGACAATAATACCCAGATTTACAACACACTGTTAAATGGTAATATAAGTTCTAGTAAACACAAACAGACACTCATTTCTTACATGTCTTGTTAGCAAAACAGAAATAACATTAGCCTTCAACTTTTAAGGAATGGTTGCTGTCAATGTCTGTTAAGTCACATACTTGCCTGAGGAACGGACACCTCTTCCCAGTAACGACAGTACACTCAGACACAGAGTAGTACATGTGAAAGGTGTCATGTGTCTCCTTAACCCCTACGGTGCCCTCAACTCGTCCTGCACCCGGGAACTGGGGGGAGTGCTAGCGCTCCCCCATGTGCTCCCCACCCATCCCCCCCAAGGCAGGGATGGAAGGGGAAGCCCTTCCCCTTCCACCCTGACCCCTCCCACCCCCCCTGTGACATCAGCGTGCATCGCGCGCTGACAATCACAGAGGGCCTCCTCCCATTGCGCTGGAAGCTCAGCTTCCAGCGCGATCGAAAGAGGCCCAGAGAGGCTTCAAAGGGAAGGAAAGGATTTCCTTCCCTTTGAAGTCTCTCTGAGCGTTTCAAAAGCCGGATTGCTTGCAATCCAGCTTTTGAAACGCCCACTAGACACCAGGGATTTTCTTTTTTTTATGAAACTGACGTAAGGGAGCGACCCCTTGGGCATGGGTCGCTCCCAGGGGGGGGGCATTTTTTGGAAGGCCTTTTCTGCCCCCCCCCCCTCTAGGCACCAAGGATCATTTTTTTTTCTTCTTTTTTTTCTTTTTTCTTTTTTTTTGAGGTGGGGAGCGACCCCTTAGGCAAGGGTCGCTCCCCTAGGGGGCAAGTTATATTTAGGCCATTTCTGCCCCCCTTGGGGGCAGATTGGCCTATTTTTATGAGGCCAATCTGCCCCCAAGGGGGACAGAAACCACTAGACACCAGGGAGGTTTTTTTTTTAACGTGAATTTCACGCAAGGGGAGCCACCCCTTAGGCAAGGGTCGCTCCCCTGGGTGGGAAATTTATTTTAGGATATTTCTGCCCCCCCGGGGGGCAGATCAGCCTATTTTGATTAGGCCGATCTGCCCCCAAGGGTGGCAGAAATCACTAGGCACGTTTTTTTTTTTTTTGTGTGCCAATGTCACGCAGGGGGAGCAACCCCGTAGGCAAGGGTCGCTCCTGGGGATGGGGGGGTTGGGGCGGGGGGGCAAATTTATTTTAGGCCATTTCTGCCCCCAAGGGAGCAGAAACCACTAGGCACCAGGGATTTTTTTTTGGCGCCAATGTCACGCAGGGGGGGGCGACCCCGTAGGCAAGGGTCGCTCCCAGCCGGGGTTGGGAGGAGTGGGGGGGCAAATTTATTTTAGGCCATTTCGGCCCCCCCAGGGGCAGATCGGCCTATTATTAGGCCGATCGGCCCCCGGGGGGGGGCAGAAACCTCTAGGCGCCAGGGCAAAAAAAAAAAGAGTTTTTTTTTGTTTGTTTGTTTGTTTTTTTAGAGATGGGGAGTGACCCATTAGGCAAGGGTTGCTCCCCTGGAGGGAAAATTGTATTTAGAACATTTCTGCCCCACTTGGGGGCAGATCGGCCGATTTTAGATCAATCTGCCCCCAAGGGGGCAGAAACCACTAGGCACCGGGGATTTTTTGGGGGCGCCAATGTCACGCAGGGGGAGCGACCCCGTAGGCAAGGGTCGCTCCCGGGGGGGGTTGGGGGGAGTGGGGGGGCAAATTTATTTTAGGCCATTTCCCCCCCCCAGAAACCTCTAGGCGCCAGGGCAATTTTATTTTGTGTGTTTTTTTTTTGTTCGTTTGTTTTTTTAGAGATGGGGAGCGACCCATTAGGCAAGGGTCGCTCCCCTGGGGGGCAAATTGTATTGCCCCTTGGGAGCAGATCGGCTGATTTTAGGTCAATCTGCCCCAAGGGGCAGAAACCACTAGGCACCGGGGATTTTTTTTTTGCGCCAATGTCACGCAAGGGGAGCGACCCTGTAGGCAAGGGTCGCTCCCAGAGAGAGGTTGGGGGGGGTGGGGGAGCAAATTTATTTTAGGCCATTTCTGCCCCCCCTGGGGCCGGCTGAGCTAGAGGCCAAAATCCACAGGTAGGCACTTTGCAAAAAACACCTCTGTTTTCTGTGAAAAAATGTGATGTGTCCACATTGTGTTTTGGGCCATTTCCTTTTGTGGGCGCTAGGCCTACCCACACAAGTGAGGTACCATTTTTATCAGGAGACTTGGGTGAATGCTGGGTGGAAGGAAATTTGTGGCTCCTCTCAGATTCCAAAACATTCTGTCACCGAAATGAGAGGAAAATGTGTTTATTTGGCCAAATGTTGATGTTTGCAAAGGATTCTGGTTAACAGAACCTAGTCAGAGCCCCACAAGTCACCCCAACTTGGATTCCCCTGGGTTTCTAGTTTTCAAAAATGTGCTGGTTTGCTAGGTTTCCCCAGGTGCCAGCTGAGCTAGAGGCCAAAATCCACAAGTAGACACTGTTTTCTATGAAAAAATGTGATGTGTCCACGTTGTGTTTTGGGCCATTTCCTTTCGTGTGCGCTAGGCCTACCCACACAAGTGAGGTACCATTTTTATCGGGAGACTTGGGGGAATGCTGGGTGGAAGGAAATTTGTGGCTCTTCTCAGATTCCACAACTTTCTGTCACCGAAATGAGTGGAAAACGTGTTTTTTAGCCAAATTTTGAGGTTTGCAAAGGATTCTGGGTAACAGAACCTGGTCAGAGCCCCACAAGTCACCCCATCTTGGATTCCCCTAGGTCTCTAGTTCTCACAAATGCACAGGTTTGGTAGGGTTCCCTAGGTGCCGGCTGAGCTAGAGGCCAAAATCTACAGGTAGGCACTTTGCAAAAAACATCTTCTTTAAAAAAATGTGATGTGTCCACGTTGTGTTTTGGGGCATTTCCTGTCACGGGCGCTAGGCCTACCCACACAAGTGAGGTATCATTTTTATCTGGTGACTTGGGGGAACATAGAAGAGCAAAACAAGTGTTATTGCCCCTTGTCTTTCCCTACATTTTTCCCTTCCAAATATAAGAGAGTGTGTAAAAAAGACGTCTATTTGAGAAATGCCCTGTAATTCACATGCTAGTATGGTCACCCCGAAATTCAGAGATGTGCAAATAACCACTGCTCCTCAACACCTTATCTTGTGCCCATTTTGGAAATACAAAGGTTTTCTTGATAGCTATTTTTCACTCTTTATATTTCAGCAAATGAATTGCTGTATACCCGGAATAGAATGAAAACGCACTGCAGGGTGCAGCTCATTTATTGGCTCTGGGTACCTAGGGTTCTTGATGAACCTACAAGAATGCTTAGGTTTCTGGGATCCAGCATTGGTTTCACACCCATTTCTGTCACTGACTGGAAGGAGGCTGAAAGCACAAAAAATCTAAAAAATGGGGTATGTCCCAGTAAAATGCCAAAATTGTGTTGAAAAATTGGGTTTTCGGATTCAAGTCTGCCTGTTCCTGAAAGCTGGGAAGCTGGTGATTTTAGCACTGCAAACCCTTTGTTGATGCCATTTTCAGGGAAAAAACCACAAGCCTTCTTCTGCAGCCACTTCTTCCCATTTTTTTTTAAAAAACGAAATTTTCACTGTATTTTGGCAATTTCTTGGCCTCCTTCAGGGGAACCCACAAAGTCTGGGTACCTCTAGAATCCCTAGGATGTTGGAAAAAAGGACGCAAATTTGGCTTGGCTAGCTTATGTGGACAAAAAGTTATGAGGGCCTAAGCGCGAACTGCCCCAAATAGCCAAAAAAAGGCCTGGCACAGGAGGGGGAAAAGGCCTGGCAGCAAAGGGGTTAAGAGGGTCACATTTAGGAGGAAAACCTTAAAATGGGAAATAAACCTCCTTGGCAATCTTTGTAGCTCTTGAATGAAGAGTAGGATTGAAGTGAATAATAACAGTACAACCGCAAACTCCTCATGACACAGGAAGGAAGGAAGAACCAAGCAAACTCCAGGCAAAAACCCCAGAGGAATTGTCGGAAACTAGGATCAAAAATCTAGGACACAAATAGGAGAGAATGGTGAACATTTTTTTCCTTTTCAAAAATGGAGAATTATTCAATATTCTGCAAAACATCCAATTAATCCTAGTGAAGACCATGCTACATTTCCTTACTAGAAGTCCAGGATAAATCCAGGAGAAAGCTCACAAAATATTGCTATATAAAGTGCTGAAGAAAAATAGTGCACCTGTGCATTGATCTTGATTTATCTTACTAAACTGCATTTCATAAGGTATATTTTAAGGCCCAAAACATTCCCATGCCTTTTGAAACAGTGCTTTAAAAAATAAATATATATATATATATATATATATATTTATATATATATATATATATATATATATATATATATACACTAATTCATTTTACTAAAGTGCTTCCATACAGCAAGTGAAACATTTCGAAACATTTCCAAACTTGAAAAAAACTTCTTTTAAACAGCGTGTAGCTTATTCAGCCATATTTGAAAATCTGGGGGAGGGGCTTGGTTTCCAATGGTTAGTTATAACTATAACAAAACAAGTTAGCAACGTTGCTATGTACCACCAACCTCAAAAATGTCTACTCCTTATGCCCAAATGTCTAGACCGTCCCAAGAATATTGCCTTAGTGTCCGCCACTCCTGGCTATCTTAAAACCTCCTGTACATACATTACAACCTTATCCCACTATCCCCTTAGCTTCTGGCAACCCCAGAACATATGCTCCCATGTGTCCATCTGGTTACATCTAGGATATCTGTTAGGAATATTTGCATTTCAGTCGTGTAGATTCTAACCATAATGAATACTTCTGCGTCTGTTTAAACTATGCCCCCTCAACAGCTAGGAGTTTAAAGCGTATATCTCTGACCACTCTTCCTCAGCCACATTAAAGCCAATATTGTTCAACCACTTATATTGGTCAATACAAATCATTTTGTCAGCATTATTGTGACAAGTTCAAAGCCATCTTACCCATTCCCCAAGCCTCTTTACAATGTTTTTGGGATTGTATATTTCCATCACTTGTTCTCTTCATTCCTCTATCTGATGCAGAAAGAATTTCTTGAGTAGGCTTTGGATTTGTAGATATTCCAGGATGTTCCTGGTCGGGGCCGTGGGAGATCTTGTCCGTATTCTTTCACAGGTTAATTTATTATTACTAATCCAAACACCTACCATTCCCAAATTAGCTCTTCCCTACCATCTAACTGCTTAAGATCTGTGGGGAATAAAAGTTTGAGTGGGGTTACTACATATATCTGGAGAATGTTGAGGTATTTCCATGGCTGGCTGTTTTTGCTTCTGCTTAAATAAGATCTCTGTCTTACATCTAACCAGTTTAGAATTCCTTTCATAGGACTTTGGGAGGATTAGGTATGATGGAGCCTCCTCTAACATTTTTTCCAAACAAAAAACTATCTACTATTGACCCACTAGATAAGTTATGGATCCTCGTCTGCATAACCAAGAAAGCAGCCAGGTAGCACACTTTCCAATCTGAGCATGCAATCCCTCCCTCTTTCCAACAAAGATTTAGCTTCTGCAGATTGTTAGCAATGGGGTGTCTAGTTGGCAGTGATTTGTACCCTGTCCAAGTAGGGACTTTCAGTCTAGTCAGGGTAAGGGAGCCACACAGCTAAGATAACCCCTGATCACCCCCTTGGTAGCTTGGCACGAGCAGTCAGGCTTATCTCAATTACAATGTTTAAAGTATTTGTACACACACACAGTAACACAATGATAACACAACATTAGTACTCCACACCAGTTTAAGAAATAGCCAATATGTATCTTAGTAAAACAAGACTGAAACTACATGATTCCAACATATAGAAACAAAGCTACACATTTCTAAAGATTAATGCCCTCATTACTACCTTGGCGGTCGGTGTTAAAGCGGCGGTAATACCGCCAACAGGCCGGCGGGAAATAAAATGGGATCACGACCGTGGCGGAAACCGCCCACATAGACAGCCACTTTAACACTCCAAGCGCCACTGCGGTACAAACAAACAGCGCGGTGGACACCGCCAACAGACAGGCAGGAGACAATGTACCACCCACCCTATCACAACACGGCTATCCGCCACCTTTTCCGGGGCGGAACCAACGCAAATAAAAACACGGCGGAAACAGTACACAGAAGGGAAAACACTCACCTCTCCACACCCCACGAGGAACCAGGACGCCATGGAGCCCGAATTGCAGATACTGCCAGCGATGGTCTTCCTGCTCCTCTATCAGGAGCTCCAACGACAGCAGCAACGACCACTGTGAGTACTGCACCTACAACACAGGGGAGGGGGGAGGGAAAAGAGAGTGACACACACATGCAACACGCAACACCCCCACCCACAACACCATACACACAAATACATGCTGCAACATTACATATACACCCCCGCCCCCCCTTGAATAACACAAGGACAAAAGGAAATGATTGTCACGATTGTAATCAATAAAAATCCATTAGTCAAAAGTCAAAATCCAGCATATACAATTATGCACACCAACTACACAAGTCCGGATAGTGCACCAATCATTGTCCATGGACCACTGGGCCCAAAATGCATGGGCGAGGCCCAAACATGATACCTGACTCCAAACGGAGGGGGCATCACATAGAAAATATTCAGGCACCTCAGGGGGAGGGGGGCACCTTAGCTTGATGAACGCACGATGCCACTGCTCCACGTGGGGGCTTCATGCCAATTGATGTATCCTCTCAATTATTTTCAGTGGGTGGTTTGCCCACTGCTTTATCCTGGGGAGTGCAAAGCCACAGTCTCTCAAGTCTTTTCAGTGGGTGGGTTGCCCACTGCTTTATCCTGTGGAGTGCAAAGCCACAGTCTCTCAAGTGGATAACAGTGTCCACTGGTTCTGGAGGGGACTTTGTGCCCAGAGTGCTTCTCCTGCCAAGGGCTGAGGTAGTGGATGCCTTTCTCCACTGGTTCTGGAGGGGGCTTTGCGCCCAGAGTGCTTCATCCTGCCAAGGACTGAGGTAGTGGATGCCTTTCTCCACTGGTTCTGGAGGGGGCTTTGTGCCCAGAGTGCTCCACGTGCATTGTGGCTGGAACAATACACTCGCCTGGGTGTTTGTGCCACCAGATTGCCGAAGTACAGGTAGGATGATATGCCATGGAGGCAGAGACATACCCCACACTGCTGCGGCTTCGCATTCCATATGCAGGTGACAACTGTGATGACAGTGATGCTTCATGGAAGCTGCCCAGGGTCCTGGAACTCACCCCCAGCCTCGGACGACTGACCACTGGGGATGGTAGCCATGTCTGCAGCGGTGCCACTGTCTGAGGATGTCCCGGGGCCGCTGGCAGTACTTGCAGCGGTGTCAGTCGCGGCGGTATCAGTCACGGCGGTGCTGGCTGCGGGGTCTGTGTCGGCGGTGCTGGCTGCGGGGTCTGTGGTGGAGGTGCAGGTGGCAGTGCTGGCGGCGGCGGTGCTGATGGCGGGGTCAGTGGCGGTGGTGCTAGCTGCGGGGTCTGTGGCGGCGGTGCTGGTGGCAGGGTCTGTGGCGGTGGTGCTGGCTGCGGGGTCTGTGGCTGTGGTGCTGGCTGCGGGGTCTGTGGCAGCGGTGCTGACTGCGGGGTCTGTGGCGGCGGTGCTGGTGGCGGGGTCTGGCGGTGCAGGTGGTGGTGCATGTCGCGGTGTTTTCCGCCATACAGGTTGGCGTCGACGTAGACAGAAGGTGTGACACTAGTCCCTCAGTCGGTGCCACCATGCCCTCTCCTGACCTGCCCTTCAGTTTTTGGCCTTTCCCCACCTTTGATGGTGGCGCAGCTGTCTTGCCACTATCCCCTTTCGTTTTCCCTGACCCCTTGGTGGCAGGTGTTTTCGGCTTCTCCCTCCGGGATGTGGGCACCTTTTTCACCTTGGCAGGTGGCAGAATGTCCTTGCCCTCGCTCCATGGCACACTGGCAGCCCTGATTGTTGGCGCACTCCATGACCCTGCAGTTGCTGGCACCACTGTGCCTGGGGATGTGGTGGCTGAGGTGCTGGGCTGGGTCCTGGAAAGCCTGGCCCTAGGGGAAGGACGGGGGGGAGGTGTAGGGAAGAGGTCAATATTAGCCAGGAAACGTTTTTTAGACACACTGGGACGGGTAGATGGAGGGGGTTTGGGAGTGGAGGTAGAGGTAGTGGTTGTAGGAGGTGTACGTCTGCTGAATTTGGGTGAAGGTGCATGGGCTGGAGGGTGTTGGGAGGTGGAGGGCTGTTGGGTGGGTGTGTGCCTGCATTAGTGTACTTTGGGAGGAGGGCTCACCGACCCACTGGGAGAGGACACAGGGGATGTGTGAATGGTAGTGGGGGTGGTGAGTGCACGTGAGCAGTGTGTGGTGATGGGCGTGCTGGAGGTAGTGGCTGAGGATCTAGTGCATGCAGGTGTGAGTGGAGACGAGACTGGGAGGGAGGAGGGAGACATGGAGGACGGGGACACAGTGGAGGCAGTGGATGTTGGTATGTGTGCATGGGTATGATGCTTATGTGAGTGCCTGTGGGATGTGTGGTGCTTCTGTTTGCCTGAGCCACCCTTGTGTGTTGATGTGTGTGCATGCGGTCTGATGGTGTGCTTGGGATAGGCTGAGTTAGAGGGGATTGGGTCTGGGTGGAGGAAGTTGGAGGGGGGAGGCTGGACACAGGGACAATGGCTGCCGTCAGTGTTGAGGCCAGAGCCTGCAATGCTCCCTGTTGGTCTGCCTGGACAGAATAAATGCCCTCCAGGTATGCATTTGTTTGTTGCAAATGCCTCTCAACACCCTGGATGGCATTCAGAATGGTAGACTGCCCAACAGTGAGGGATCTCAGGAGGTCAATAGCCTCCTCAGTGAGGGCAGCAGGGCTGACTGGGGCAGGGCCTGAGGTGCCTGGGGCGAAGGAGATGCCCACCCTCCTAGGTGAGCGGGCACGGGACACACGCTGAGGGGCTGCTGGGAGGGCGGTGCTGGTAGGGGGGGTGGCGGCTGTACCTGTTGATGCGGGGGACACAGAGGGGCCTGCCACCACAAGGGAGCTCCCATCAGAGGAGGAGTCACTGTCACTGCTGTCAGCTCCTGCCCCCGCTGTGGAGCTCCCCTCGCCCTCCGTCCCACTGGTGGCTTCAGACTCTGTTGTTTCGCCCTCCAGGGCCAAGTGGGATGCAGCTTCCTCCTGCTCCGGTGCCAATGCTCCTCCGCCTGATGATGCTATTGCACACAAGAACAGGGAGACCACAAAAAGGGGGGAAAGACAGCAGAAAGACATGTTCAGTGCATGCAACACCACTACCGTTGGCGGACACTACAGATACAGCAGCCCTGTGCACTACGCCATGCACTTATAGTTCCTAGATTAATCACATGCCCATGGGGAACAAGGCCTAAGCCCGATTACTGCACACATGGAAGTCACAGGAGCCTGACTAGGTGTAGATGGCACTAACCACTAGTGGGGTTGGGGTGCCACAGAGCCTGCCTCACAAGGGACCTTGCCTACCAAGATTGCCCTGGCGTAGGGGATCCCACTGCCCACCTACCCCACCAAGACACCTCATAATGCTCGCAGAGTCAGCTGAATGAGAGTGTATTCACCCCCTTGTGGCTGCTGTGATGCCCTCAAGCGCCCATCCAACTCCGGACACGCCACCGCCAGGATCCGGAACATCAGGGGGGGTCATGGTGTGACGGGCACCCCTCCCACGTTGGGAGGCCATCCCCAGCTGGGCCTCCGCCGTCTTCTTGCTTCAGCGGCGAAGGTCCTCCCATCTTTTACAGCAGTGGGTGTTCCGTCTGTGGTGGACCCCCAGGGTCCGGACGTCCTTGGTGATGGCACGCCAAATAGCCTTCTTCTGGTGGGCACTGACTTAGAGGAATAGTACAGGGGAAAAGGAAAATCTTTAACCGCCTGGACCGTCATACTCATTGGCCCACGTTCCCACCCTTGCCCTGACGCACATACACTCACTGTACACACATGCAGGCCTCAGCCCCCCCCCCCATTTATCTTCCATCCACACCACTCCAAACAGGCATTGCCCATGCAGCATGCTCACAGTGTACTCACCTGCTTGTCTGGAGGACCGTACAGTTGTGTGTACTGGAGGAGGACCCCATCCACTAGTTTCTCCAACTCCTCCGAAGTGAAGGCAGGGGCCCTTTCCCCAGACACATGAGCCATCGTTGCTTCCAGACTGAGGTCACAGCAGCACTTGCAGTGTAGGTCCTCTCCTGTTGAAGGTCAGGTATCAAGTGAGTGAACAGACAGAAAATGGCGGTCACGTCCACGGCGGTGCGTACCGTCACCATACATCGTCATTGGCTCCTCGAACCCATAGGGTCCACTGTTAACCGATGCAGGATTACGCCACGGTCTTCGACCGCCTACCGCGACGGTGTACAACGCCAGCGCAGTTACCTCATATCCCCTTGTTCCACCTTACAGGTCAGGCAGCCGCCATTTCAGGGGGCCACGTGGCATTAATGTTAACTGTGTCACACCAATGTAGGCCTTGAATACACACAGTAACAGGCACATTCCAGATTAATAAATGTGTACAAATGACATTTTGTGATACCTCAGTGTTGGCTGACTCTCTGTTCGCTGTTTTCGTACATAGGGTACGTCTGCTGGCGCAGGTGATGAGATAGTGGCATCCTCCGGTGTACAGACCGCTGGTAGACCTGTCGACAATGGAAGAGAGACATGTAATAGTCACCTACAGACTTGATCATGCAACAATCCGTGAACTGTCTGCCAAGTTGGAGCCAGACCTGATGTCAGCTATCTGCCAACCCACAGGAATCCCCCCTCTAGTGCAGGTCAATGTTCTCTAACGTGTTGTCCAGAGTGTTGACTGCCCTGCTTAAACACATGCGCAGCTACATCGTGTTCCCTCAGGTGGAGGATTTGCCCACAGTGAAAGGTGACTTCTATGCCCTGGGACATATCTCCAACATCATAGGTGCCATTGATGGGACACATGTGGCCTTGGTACCCCCCGCAGGAGTGAACAGGTGTACAGAATTCTATGAACGTGCAGATGGTGTGTTTGGCCGACCAGTACATCTCCCATGTGAATGCCAAATTTCCTGGATCAGTGCATGACGCTTACATTCTGAGGAATAGCAGCATCCCTTATGTGATGGGGCAACTCCAGAGGCACCGTGTGTGGCTAATATGTGAGGACAAGGACCCTATGCAGTGTGAATAGTTGTCTGGGTATGGGATTGTCCCTACAGGTTAGTGTGTGTCTAACAGTTGTCCCTCGAAATTTGCAGGTGACTCTGGTTACCCCAACCTGTCATGGCTACTGAATCCAGTGAGAAATTCCAGCACAAGGGCAGAGGAACGCTACAATGATGCACATGGGCGAACTAGGAGGGTGATTGAACGCACCTTCGGCCTCCTGAAGGCCAGGTTCCGGTGCCTCCATATGACAGGTGGTTCTCTCTACTACTCACCAAAGAAGGTGTGCCAGATCATCGTGGCCTGCTGTATGTTGCACAACCTGGCTTTGCGATGGCAGGTACCTTTTCTGCAGGAGGATGGTCCAGCTGGTGGTCTTGTGGCAGCTGTGGAGCCTGTGGACAGTGAAGAAGAGGAGGCAGAAGAAGAGGATATCGACAACAGAAACAACATAATCATGCAATACTTCCAGTGAGACACAGGTAAGAAGATGTCACTGCCTCCTACATCTCATACTATTGTTGGAGCTAGCACAAGTCTGTCATTTTCACTCAGTGTATGGACCCTGACATGTCACTTTGCCTTTCCATTTCACAGATGGTGGTCCCACTTTGTGCCCTCTGCTATATTTCCTCCAGTCCTACAGCTGTGTTACATCGGTATGTGAACAATTAAATTGAAATTGCTATATTCCATGGTTATTGCAATTACTCGTTTGTGAAAGCACAGACTGACTCCAGATTGTTTTGTGATTGAAGTGTTTTTATTTCTGTGCAAATAAGTGGAGGGGGTTGTAAAATGGGCAGGGGTGATGGTGGAGGAATGCCCATGGCAGAGTCCAGTCTATTTGTTTCACAGGTGCATTGTCCAAAGGGGCATAGGAAGTGGAGCAATGGCAGTTTAAGGATGGACAGGGTGACAAAGTGGGACAGAAGGGTGACATTCAGGGGGTCTCATTTCCTGGCGGGGTCTTGGCAATGTTCTCTGTCTTGTTCCTGGATCTCAGGGACCGTTTGCGGGGTGGTTCTCCATCTGCAGTGGATGGGGTGCTGGTGTCGTGTTCCTGTGGCGGTGCCTCCTGTCCACTACCGCCGGCGGAGGTTGAGGGCTGTTCATCGTCCAGGCTAGTGTCAGGGGCCCCTTGATGTGCCACAGTGTCCCTCCTGGTGTTGACAAGGTCTTGCAGCACCCCTGCAATGGTGACCAGGGTGTTGTTTATGGACTTCAGGTCCTCCCTGATCCCCAGATAGTGTTCCTCCTGCAGCCGCTGGGTCTCCTGAAACTTGGCCAGTACCGTTGCCATCGTCTCCTGGGAATGATGGTAAGCTCCTATGATTTTGGAGAGGGCCTCGTGGAGAGTGGGTTCCCTGGGCGTGTCCTCCCCCTGTCGCCCAGCAGTCCTCCCAGTTTCCCTGTTTTCCTGAGCCTCTGTCCCCTGAACCGTGTGCCCACTGCCACTGCCCCCAGGTCCCTGATTTTCTTGGGTTGGTGGGTTTGCCTGGGTTCCCTGTAGTGGTGAACACACTGCTGCTTGGCGTGTCCTGGGGACAGAGGGATGGGCCCGCTGGGTGGGTGCCGTGCTGGTGTTTCTTGAGGGGGAGGGTCTGTGGTGGCTTGTGCCAGTGTCAGGGGAACCGACTGTCCCAAGGTCCCTGATGGGCCGGGCTGGTCATCTTGATCCAGTTGTGCAGAGCTGCTGTCATCACTGTGGGTCTCTTCTATGGGGGGACTAGATATGTCTGGTACCTCCTGTCCGGTGACTATGGGTTGGGGTCCTGCAGGGGTCTAAGGGCATGATTATTGCATCTGTGTGTGCCATCATGTGCAATGGGTGAGTGACCCTAACTCCAGTGCTTGCATTCTTGTCTTGATCCTTGTGTGATATTTGGTTTGGGGTCTGTGTGGGTATTTGTAGTGGACATGCTTTGGTGATGGGTGTCCATGCTTTGGTGTTGCATGCAGGGCTTGGTGTTGGGATGGGTGGGTTGTGATATTGGGGCATATGTGAGGTGTTGGTGTGATGGGGGTGAGGGTGAGGGTGGGAGTATGTGATGGCATGTAGGTAGGGTGGGGGATATAATAGTAAGGCTTTGCCTTACCAGAGTCCAATCCTCCTGCTACTCCTGCGAGGCCCTCAGGATGCAGTATTGCCAAGACCTGCTCCTCCCATGTTGTTAGTTGTGGGGGAGGAGGCGGGGGTCCACTGCCAGTCCTCTGTACAGCAATCTGGTATCTGGAGACCACGGAACGCACCTTCCCCCGTAGGTCGTTCCACCTCTCCCTGATGTCATCCCGTGTTCTGGGGTGCTGTCCCACTGCCTTGACCCTGTCGATGATTCTGCGCCATAGCTCCATCTTCCTTGCAATGGAGGTGTGCTGCACCTGTGATCCGAATAGCTGTGGCTCTACCCGGACGATTTCCTCCACCATGACCCTGAGCTCCTCCTCAGAGAATCTGGGGTGTCGTTGAGGTACCATGATGTGGTGTGGGTGATGTGTGAGGTGGTGTGTGTTTTGATGTGTGAGGGGATATGTTGTGTGTTGTTTGAAGTGCGTGGATGTTGTGTAAGTGATGGTGTTGGGTATCTGTGGATGCTGGTGTTGTTTATGGTGGTGTCTCTCTCTGGCGTGGTATCAGAATTCTGGTAGTAAGGGTTTGTGGGTGATGTGGGTGTGTGTTTTATATTGGATTGGGTGTGTGGGTGTGGTGTGTGTATGTGTGTCAGGTGTGTGTATTTGGAATTGTCCAATGTGGTTGTGTTTTGTAAATGTGTGTATTTTGAGCGCGGCGGTGTATACAACCAATGGAATACCGCGGTTGAAAGACCGCCGCGTGGATTCGTGGGTTGTGATAATGTGGGCGTATTCCTGTTGGCGTGACGGTGGAGGTTTTGTTATCGCCAGTTTATCACTGACCTTTGGTGTGGAGGACTTGTGTGGGTGTCTATATTATGGCGGATTCCGAGCTGTGGGTCGTAATAGTTGTAGCGGAATTCCGTGGGCGCAGCGGTATGTTGGCGGTCTTCTGCACGGCAGTAAGCGGCATTTACCACCAGGGTTGTAATGAGGGCCTAAATCTCAATAAAGCACTTAAAAACACAATAGCTTCAACTGGAGCTATCACAACACAGTTAACAAAGTCGTTCACAACAGTCTGACGCCACTCTCAAGGGAGTGTGAGCCAGTCACGGAGTCGCACGGACCCCAGGCACAGTACCTTTGAAAAACGATGAAACAAAGACATTGCATGGAGTCAGGGAGGTGATGTCAACACCAGGGCAGTGCGCGCTCTATTGGCGACTAGAATGCAAAAAACCAGCACTCTCAAAACAACGTAATTTATGCATTGTGCTGATATGTTGTTGTTTAACCTTTTGCATTGCAGAGTTTAATCCTGAAGACTTATTTTTTATGTGTTTACAAATACTGTTCATTTGCAATGTATTGCTGCAGGCTTTCAGAGTGTGTTAGGGTGTGGTCCCTTTCCAGGGCCTTCCAGAGACTTTCCCTGCAGCATGCCTGGGTGTGGTTGTGGGCTGGGCCAAGACTCTATAAAAGGGAGCCAGCCCAGCTCCAAGTGCTCACTATTCAGAGGTCCCGGTGCAGAGCAGTAGCTACTTCCTGAGCTCCTGTCCTGGTGGCCTATTTGATCTTCCAGGCCTCTGCCCTTCATTCTTCATTGGTGATCCTTGTTCTGGGCGGTAAGACGGTGGTTGGGCTGACCTCCCGACGCCGTTATCGAGAACTTTCATATTCTTGGCCTAATTCTTTAATGATTAACAGATTACTTTGCGCGCTACCATTTCTTGACATTTGCATGGTGGCTTGCGAATCGGCAAGATGCGCGATTCGTTTCATGCTGATTTGATTTTGTTATTCATTGCGCGCTACCATTTCTTGACATTTGCATGGTGGCTTGCGAATCGGCAAGACGCGCGATTCGTTTCATGCTGATTTGATCTTGTTATTCATTGCGCGCTACCATTTCTTGACATTTGTATGGTGGCTTGCGAATCTGCAAGACGCGCAATTCGTTTCATGATGATTTGACTTTGTTATTCATTGCGCGCTACCATTTCTTGACATTTACAATGTGGCTTAAGAATCGGCAAAAGACGCGCAATTCGTTTCATGGTGCTTTAATCTTGTTATTCATTGCGTGCTGTTATTTTTTGGCATTTACATCGTGGCTTACGAATCGGCAAGACGCGTGATTAATTTAATGGTGATTTAATCTTGATATTCATTGCGTGCTACCATTTCTTGACATTTTACATGGTGGCACTCGAATTGGCAAGACGCACGATTCTCTCTTCGAGCTTAATTCATGTTGTTCATTGTATGCCATTTATTCTAAGACATTTATTAGGTAATATTCGAGTTGACAAGTTGTGTGAATTGTTTCCTGAATCCATATTGTGTTATTCATGGTGCACAATCCTTTTATTGTGTTTACTATATATATATAAAAATCTGCAATGTGCGCAATTCGTGTTGAAACATTTCAAGAGAACACAGAAGACCAGAGTTTCTAGATGCAATATTGCATGGTCCTAGTATGCATTCTCAAAAAAGGATTCATATGACTGGTTTAGAACTTATTCAGAATGTTTTTTCCTGATTCTCATGTAAAGGAAAGTACTTGAATTTGAAAGTTTCATTTAATCCATCTAGATTCCCTTACAGGTATCCGGCCATCTTGATACTTAGTTATTTTAAGCCTAATTCTTAGGTTGTTCATGTTTTCAGAATGACTAGGCTTAGAGTCATAGGGGGTCATTCTGACCTCGGCGGTAAAAGGCTCTTACCGCCGGTCAGAAGTCCGCCATTCTACCGCTGCGGTAAACCGCCACGGTCATTCTGACCCACAACTGCCAAACCGCCAAAAACCCGACATCCACGGAAGGCCGCCTCATCAGCGGTCAGCGATAAACTGGAGATGACCAAACCTCCACCGTCACGCCAACACAAACACGCCCATGCCATTACGACCCACCAATCCATGCAGCGGTCTTTCAACCGCGGTATTCCATTGGCGGTACACATTGCCGCGGTCAAAATACACACACCTTTACAAAACACAGCCACATTGGACAATTCGAAATACACACACCTGATACACATACACACACCACACCCACAAATCCAATCAACTATAAAACACACACCCACATCACTCACAAACCCCCACAACTAGAAATTCGGAGAGAAGGCGAGAGAGAGAGATAGAGCACAGCTATCGAAAACCCCAACACACAGAGGAACACAACATCATCACCCACACTACATCCACGCACAAAACACCACACACCACCACACACACCACATTCATCACCACAAACACCACCCCACACCACCCCATGGCACCCCAAAGACACCCCAGGTTCTCGGACCAAGAACTCAGGGTCATGGTGGAGGAAATAATTAGGGTAGAGCCCCAGCTATTCGGCACACAGGTGCAGCACACCACAATAGCCAGGAAGGCGGAGCTATGGCAAAGGATCGTCGACAGGGTCAACGCTGTGGGACAGCATCCCAAAACCGGGAAGACATACGAAAGCGCTGGAACGACCTACGGGGGAAGGTGCGGTCGATGGTGTCAAGACACAACATCGCTGTGCAGAAGACTGGCGGCGGACCCCCACCCACTCCACCCGAATTCACAGCATGGGAGCAAGAGGTCTTGAACATCCTGCATCCTGAGGGCCTCGCTGGAGTAGGCGGAGGAATGGACTCTGGTAAGTCTAATCCCAACTACTTCACCCCCCCAACCACCAGCATGCCAACCCACACCCCCACCCTCACCACCAACCCCCCAGCACACATCCTCCCTGCCAATGTCTCACCAGCACAACCCACCCAACACAACACCAATCCCTGAATGCCAACACAAACCATGGACACCCATCACCCAAGAATGACCACTGCACATACCCATCCCCCCCCACAAACCACCCTCAC
Source organism: Pleurodeles waltl (assembly GCF_031143425.1). Classification (NCBI taxonomy): domain Eukaryota; kingdom Metazoa; phylum Chordata; class Amphibia; order Caudata; family Salamandridae; genus Pleurodeles; species Pleurodeles waltl. The sequence continues at coordinate 268,068,305 of NC_090436.1, forward strand.
AACTCCTCCCACAAGGAAATGCCAGCACTGGGGGACAAGGGCACCCACAAATCGCACGCCATGGCACACACAGAAGTAATACCCATACTCTTTTACCCCTGCAGGGCCCGAACGCCAACACACCGGCCAGGAGGGTCCAGATTTGTCCATCCCGCCCCCAGAACAGGCCCCCAGTGATGACAGCAGCTCTGTCGACCTAGAACCTGATGACCAGCCCGGACCATCGGGGACCTCTGGACAGTCGGTTCCCCACACACAGACACAGTCCACAGCAGACCCAACCCCCTCTGGGAATACCAGCACAGCTCCCACCCAGCAGGCCCATGCCTCTGTCTCCAGGACGCGTCAATCAGCGGTGTGTCCGCCACTACAGGGCACCCAGGCTGACCCACCACCCCAACAACAACAGGGACCTGGGGGCAGTGGTAGTGGGCACACCATCCAGGGGACAGAGGCCCGGGGATACAGGGGAACTGGGAGGGCTGCTGTGCGAGAGGGGGTTGACCGGCCCAGGGAACCCACTCTCCAAGAGGCCCTCACCACCATCATGGGAGCATACCACCACTCCCAGGAGACGATGGCGACGGTACTGGCCAGGTTCCAGGAGATCCAGGCACAGCAGGAGGAACGGTACATGGGGTTCAGAGACGAACTCAGGATCATTGGTACTGCAATGGGGACCATCGTCCTGGCCCTCAACCATATAGTCACCACATTGCGGGACCATGTGGCACCCCAAAGGGCCCCTGTCACCAGCCCGGACGACGAACAGCCTACCACCTCCGCCGGCGCTAGTGGACAGGAGGCCCCAACACAACGACAGGCCACCAGAACCCCACCTCCTGCTGAAGATCAACCACCCCGCAAGCGGAACCTGAGATCACACAAGAAGACAGAGTAGGATGCCAAGACCCCCGCCAGCAAACGATACCCCCTGATGTCATCCCACTGTCCCACATATTCACCCTGTCCAACCTTGAACTGCCCCTGCTCCATCCTTCCACAGGCATATGGGCAATGCACCTGTGCTACTGAGAACTGGACTCTGCCATGGACATTACTCCACCCCCACCCATCACCGTTTTACTATCATGGACCTATACGCAGCACTTAAAATAAATCACCAATTGCACTTCAAATGTCAGGAGTCTGCTTGTATTCTTTACAAATGTATTACACATAACGGTGCAATAATGTTCATTTACATTGTGATGACAACATACCAGTGTCAATAAGCATTAGTCCATGGGCAAACAAAGCAGAAGTCACGCTGTGGGTCATACAGCTCTGAAAAAGGGAAGGGAAAGTCAAAAACCAGTTAAAAGGAACTGGGGGGAAACACAGAAAGTAGAGATGCAGGAGGCCAGAAGTAAATGTAAAATGGCGTGGTTGTTTCTTACCTGTGTGCTACTGAAAATACTGTTGTATAACTGTGTCCCTGTTGTCCGTGTCGTCCCCGTCGTCTTCCTCCTCTTCACTCTCCACAGGCTCCACAGCTGCTAGAACACCACCATCTGGACCATCCTCCTGCAGGAAAGACACCTGGCGTTGCAATGCAAGATTGTGAAGCATACAGCAGGCCACGATGATATGACACACCTTCTTTGGTGAGTAGATTAGGGATCCACCTGTCATATGCAGGCACCTAAACCTGGCCTTCAGGACCCCGAAGGTCCGTTCTATAATCCTCCTAGTTCGCCCATGTGCCTCATTGTACCGTTCCTCTGCCCTGGTCCGGGGATTCCTCACTGGGGTCAATAGCCAAGGCAGGTTGGGGTAAGCAGAGTCACCTATTAGCCACACACGGTGTCTCTGTAGCTGTTCCATCACATAAGGGATGCTGCTATTTCGCATGACATACGCGTCATGCACTGACCCCGGGAACTTGGCATTTAGATGGGAGATGTACTGGTCAGCCAAACAGACCACCTGGACATTTTTCTATTTCTGTACACCTGCTCATTGTCTTTTGGGGGTACTAAAGCCACATGGGTCCCATCAATGGCACCAATGATTTTGGGGATATGTCCAAGGGCATAGAAATCACCCTTCACAGTGGCCAAATCACCCTCCTCAGGGAAAACAATGTATCTCTGCATGTATTTCATCAGGGCAGACAACACTCTGGACAAAACCTTAGAAAACATAGGCTGAGACATCCCTGATGACATGGCCACTGTTGTCTGAAAAGACCCACTTGCCAAAAAATGGAGTACTGACAGAACCTGCACCAGAGGGGGAATCCCTGTGGGTTGGCGGATGGGGGACATCAGGTCTGGCTCCAGCTGGGCACACAGTTCATGTATAGTGGCTCTGTCAAGTCGGTATCGAAGTATAATATGTTGTTCTACCATTGTCGACAGGTCCACCAGCGGTCGGTACATGGGAGGATTCATCCTTCTCCTCGCAAGTCCCAGCGGACGGTGTCTAGGAAGGACAACATGGAGCACAGAGTCAAGCAACCCACAGGTTCGTTCACACAGCTTGCACAGTACACGAATCGCTATGCATGGAAAGGCTTGTATGAGTGGCAATGCAAGGCCTAGGCCTGTGTGACGCAGTAGCAATAAAGCCATGTGGGCCCTTGTAATGGCGGCTGCCTGACCTGAGAAGTGTGACAGTGGGATGTGAGGTCAACGCGCTGGCGTGGCACACCGTGGCGGTAGGCGGTCGAAGACCGCTGTGCGAAGGCGCATTGGTTAACATTGCACCCTATGGGTCTCAGGAGCCAATGACGATGTGCGCCGGCGGTCGCGGTACGCACTGCGGCGGTACGCACCGCCGCGGGCGTGACCGCCATTTTCTATCTGCTTAACCACTCGAGACCTGACCATCCACAGGAGAGGACCTATACTGCAAGTGCTGCTGTGACCTCGGTCTGGAAGAGACAATGGCTGCTGCGACTGGGGAAAGGGCCCCTGCCTTCACTTCAGAAGAGTTGGAGAAACTTGTGGATGGGGTCCTGCTCCAGTATGCACTACTCTACGGTCCTTCAGACCAACAGGTAAGTACACTGGGTGCACGTTGAATGGGCTATGCCTGGGTTGTGTATGGTGGATGTAAGATGGTGGGGTGGGGAGCGAATGAGGAGTGCAAGGCACGACAGATGAGAGCATGTGCCACATGGCAGGGTTGGGGAGGGGGGGGGCAATCACATCTAACATGCAGAAAATTTTTGAACTTTCCTTTCCCACCCTGTACATGTCAAATAGGTCAGCGCCCATCAGAAAGTCGACATTTGGCGTGCCATCGCCAAGGAAGTCCGGGACCTGGGGGTCCACAACAGACGGGGCACCCACTGCCGAAAGAGGTGGGAGGACATCCGCCGCGGGACCAGGAAGACCGCTGAGTCACTGCTGGGGATGGCCTCCCAACGTAGGAGGGGTGCCAGTCGTACCTTGACCCCCCTGATGTCCCGGATCCTGGCGGTTGCCTACCCCGATTTGGATGGGCGCGTGAGGACATCACAGCAGACACAAGGGGGTGAGTACCAGCACATTCTGCTATCTTTACACGCAGTGGAGGCGTCTGGGTGGGGGAGGAGGGCTGTGGGTGACATTAGGCCAGGGCGCTTTCTGTAGTGTAGTCCCCTCCTTTAGGCATGGCCCTGTGCCCCCGCCCCACACCTCTGTAGGGTGCCAAGTACAGCAATCCATGGTCCAGCATCACCCATGTGCGCATTTGTTGTCCATAGACCTGTTGGCCTAGTCACAAGTACTGAGTAGTGTACCCCGATTGCGCTGCGTAGTGCATGAGGCTCCTGTGTCTGTCCTCTCCGCCAACGGTGTTGACAATGCATGCACTCAACCTGTTTTTATTTCTCCCCCCACCCTTTTTCTTTATCTTCTTGTGCTTGTGTGCATTAGCATCATCAGGCGGAGGAGAATTGGCATCGGAGCACGAGGGAGCTGCAACTCACAAGGCCCCGGTGGGCCATGGTACAGACACCGAGGTCACCAGTGATACGGAGGGCGAGGGGAGCACCACTACAGGGACCCGTGGTGACACCAGCGACACCGACACGTCCTCGGAAGGGAGCTCCCTAGCGGTGGCGGCAACATCCGGGCCCCCCGCCTCTACAGGTACAGCTGCCACCCAGCGCACCAGCTCCGCCCTCCCAGCAGCCCCTCAGCCTTCGCTCCGTGCCCGCTCGCCCAAGAAGGCGGGCATCTCCTTCGCCCCAGGCACCTCAGGCCCTGCCCCTGTTACCCCTGCTGCCCTCAGTGAGGAGGTCATTGACCTCCTACAGACCATCATTGTTGGGCAGTCTACCCTTTTGAATGCCATCCAGGGGGTAGAGAGGGAGGTGCATCGGAGCAATGCATACCTGGAGGGCATTCATTCGGGTCAGGCTGCCCATCAACGATCGTTCAATGCTCTGGCCTCAGCACTGACGGCAGCCATTGTCCCTGTTTCCAGCCTCCCTCTTCTAACTGCCTCCACCCTGTCTCTGTCTCCTGTTCCTCAGCCTATCCCATCCACACCATCAGACCAGCCTGCACACACCTCAACACCCAAGGGCAGCTCATCCAGACATAAGCACCACAGATCACACAAGCATTCACCCAAGCAACACCCAGATGCAGACATGCCAACAGTCACTACCACCTCTGTGTCCCCCTCCTCCTCGTCTCCCTCCTCCCTTCCTGTGACGTCTCCACTCACACCTGCATGCACACCACCATCAGCCAGTACTTCCATCACCAGCACACCCTCCAGTACAGTCCGCACACGTGCAGTCACCACCCCACTGCCATTTACACGTCCCCTGTGTCCTCTCCCACTGTGTCTGTCACCCCCTCTTCCAAGACACACAAACGCAGGCAGCCACCCACCCAACAGCCAACCACCTCACGAAAGCCTACGTCACAAGCACCTGCACCCAAAGACAGCACACCTGACTCTCCTACAACCACATCCTCTTCCTCCACTCCCATACCCACTACACCTACCCTTTACATTGGTCCTAAAAAACTTTACCTCTCCAAACTTAACCTCTTTGCCCCACCTGACCCACCCCCTCCATCTGCTAAGAGTCCCAAGAGCACCTCAGCCACCACCAGCCCTGCTTCAAGTGTCACCATTGTGCACGGGTTTTGGAGTCCACCCTTTCCCAGCACTGATACATCGGCCAGCAGCAAGGGGACAGCCAGCCCCCCCCCCCTGGAAAGAGGACCCGTAAAATCAAGGGCCGCCGCGAGAAGACTGACACGGCTGCCCCCAAGGAGCAAAGTCCTGGGCCGTCACCTGCCACAACATCCAGGGGAGGCAAGGGCCAGAGAGCCTCATCGAAGGAGGGCAAGGGCAGCAGGGCGGAGAAGTCAGCCAGCAGGGGCGCGGACCAGGAGGGCCCCACAAGCCCCATCCCGGGTGTGAGGGAGGACACCCACAGGCCCATGACTCCGTCACAGAAGGGTCCAGCAACTGCACGGTCGGAGGGCGACTAAGCGGGGAGTCCTGGCCAGGTCTGGCTCCCTTGAATGACTGGACAAGCACCGCTGAAGAGGGCCCCGCCGTGCAGAAAGGCACCGCTGAAGAGGGCCCCGCCGTGCAGAAAGGCACCGCTGAAGAGGGCCCCGCTGTGCAACAAGGCACCGCTGAAGAGGGCCCACCGTGCAGAAAGACACCGCTGAGGAGGGCCCCGCCGTGCAGAAAGGCACCGCTGAAGAGGGCCCCGCCGTGCAGAAAGGCACCGCTGAAGAGGGCCCCGCCGTGCAGAAAGGCACCGCTGAAGAGGGCCCCGCTGTGCAGAAAGGCACTGCTGAAGAGGGCCCGCCGTGCAGAAAGACACCGCTGAGGAGGGCCCCGCCATGCAGAAAGGCACCGCTGAAGAGGGCCCCGCCGTGCAGAAAGGCACCGCTGAAGAGGGCCCCGCCGTGCAGAAAGGCACCGCTGAAGAGGGCCCCGCCGTGCAGAAAGGCACCGCTGAAGAGGGCCCTGCCGTGCAGAAAGGCACCGCTGAAGAGGGCCCCGCCGTGCAGAAAGGCACCGCTCCGCTGGGCCCCGCCGTCTCAAGCACCGCTCTGCTGGGCCCCGCCGTCTCAAGCACCGCTTCGCTGGGCCCTTCCTGTCAAGCACCGCTCCGCTGGGCCCGCCGTCTCAAGCACCGCTCTGCTGGGCCCTTCCTGTCAAGCACCGCTCCGCTGGGCCCCGCCGGGCCCCGCCGTCTCAAGCACCGCTCCGCTGGGCCCTTCCTGTCAAGCACCGCTCCGCTGGGCCCCACCGTCTCAAGCACCGCTCCACTGGGCCCCGCCGTCTCAAGCACCGCTCCGCTGGGCCCCGCCGTCACAAGCACCGCTCCCCTGGGCCCCGCCGTCTCATGCGCCGCTCCGCAGGGCCCTTCCTGTCAAGCACCGCTCCGCTGGGCCCCGCCGTCTCAAGCACCGCTCCGCTGGGCCCGCCGTCTCAAGCACCGCTCCGCTGGGCCCCGCCATCTCAAGCACCGCTCCGCTGGGCCCCGCCGTCTCAAGCACCGCTCCGCTGGGCCCTTCCTGTCAAGCACCGCTCCGCTGGGCCCCGCCGTCTCAAGCACCGCTCCGCTGGGCCCTTCCTGTCAAGCACCGCTCCGCTGGGCCCCGCCGTCTCAAGCACCGCTCCGCTGGGCCCCGCCGTCTCAAGCACCGCTCCGCTGGGCCCTTCCTGTCAAGCACCGCTCCGCTGGGCCCCGCCGTCTCAAGCACCGCTCCGCTGGGCCCCGCCGTCTCAAGCACCGCTCCGCTGGGCCCTTCCTGTCAAGCACCGCTGGCCCATTGACAGTGCCGGTTCTGTGTCGAGCTAGTGTTCACGCTGCACTCGGGGCACCCTGCCTCCTCCATTACCTGTGGAGTCTGTAATCCACCTGATGGCCTGTGTCTCTGCACTCCCCAGGATGGCACAGTGGGCAGACCACCCACTGTAGAGACTTGTGAGACTGTGGCTTTGCACTCCCCAGGATGGCACAGTGGGCATGGTGGACCCTTCGTGGATCTGGCGTCGTGGACTCATGTGGCTGAGGTGCCCCCCCTTCCCTTCCCCCTGAGGTGCCTGTAGTTTTGTCATCTGATGCCCCAGCAGTGTTCTCTCCAACGGACTCAGGTCTCCTGTGTGGGCTTTGCCCATGTGTTGATACACTTTGGCCCACGGACAGTGGAAATTTAAGTGACTGTGCAGGACTTATTGCCTATGTTTATCGGTTTCGCAATGTTCTTACTTGATTTTTTACAATTCATATTGCTATTTTACCATGACTTCAAAGAACCTCTTTTATACATACATTTTGTTTCTCACTTTAATTATGTCTTTGCATTATTCCGGGGGGTTTGGGTGGTGTCACTGTGACTTGGTGCTCTGCATTGGTGTGTAGATAGTTGGGGGGGGGGGTCGCATATGTGTGTGCCCGTAAGCTTTCCTCCTCCCCCCTCCCCTGTGTCGTAGGTGCAGTACTCACCGTTGTCGTCTGCGCCGGCGTTCGTACTCGTGGTAGATGAGCAGGTAGACAATAGCTGGTAGGATGTTTAATTCGGGTTCCATGCTGTTCTCCGTCCTCGTGGAGTGTGTATAGGTGAGCGTTTTCCCATTCGTAGTCTGTTTCCGCCGTGTTTTTATCGGCGGGGCTCCCGCCCCGGAAAAGGTGGCAGATTGGTGAGTTGTGATAGGGTGGGCGGTACATTGCCTGCCGCCTGCCTGTTGGCGGTGACCGCCGCGCTGTTTGTGTGTCCCGCCGTGGCAGTCGGAGTGTTAAGGTGGCGGGCTGTGTTGGCGGTTCCCGCCAGGGTCAGAATTCCATTTTTTGGACCGCCTGCCTGTTGGCGGGTTGGCCGCCGCTTTATCACCGACCGCTATGGTTGGAATCACCTCCATAGTCTAGTATTGATTTCATGAGATGTAATTTTCATATTGTGTGTTTTAACCTTTTTCTTACTACAGGTCTCCTTCCCAGCTGTTCCCTTCCTAATCCCCTCTTCCCCTTTTGAACTCTCTTAGCCTCTGTGATTTATCTATCAGAGTCTTGGAGCTGTTCAGTGGTGGACGTGTTGGGAACGTGCGCAGACCCCGAGGATCTGGTGACTTTGATAGGTGAGGCATCGCTGGAGCTGGTGCGGCGTTGGTTCCTTAGTGCTACCAAGGAGGTAAGGCATTGGTTCCTTGCTGCGAGGCAGGGGAGGTGAGGCGTTGGTTCCATTGGGTTGCAGGGGAGGTGATGTAGCATCAGTAGTGAGACATTTGTTCCTTATGATCCGGCAGGGTTGATTAATCCAGCAGGTGAAGACGTGAGGCGTCAACTTCACATTGTCGGGATGACACCATGGGGCCACAGGTGCTGCAGCCGAGTCAGTTGTCCCAGACATCGGAAGCACGGCACTCAGGTCTCATTTGTGGCGGGACTTCAGAGGCGCTGTAGCGGCATCAAGCCTGTGGCTTTGGTTGCAGTTGTTGCACTTAGTGGGGACCATGGCTCCTGGTTCAGGCAGCAGCGCTGAGTCAGACAGTGGCGCCGGTTCCAAAGTCGCTCTGGAGTCCATGCACTTGGTTTCTTCTTGGTTGCACCAGCCCAGGAATGGGATTTGGCACCACATGGTGAGTCAGGACTCTCAGCAAGAGAGCCCAGGTGCTGGCAGATGAAGCCTTTGATACCCCTGAGACTTCTAACAGGAGGCATGCTCAGTTCAAGCCCTTGGAGAATCTTGGACAGCAGGATATAGAAATCAGAGTCCAGTTCCTTCATTCCTAGGACAGGACAGAAGCAGCAGGCCAGCACAGCAAAGCAAATGGTAGAGTGGCAGTCCCTTCAATGGCATCTAGCTCTTCTTCCTGACAGAATGTCCTCAGTCCATAAGTGTTCTGAAGTTGTGGTCTCAGAGGCCCAATACTTATACTAATTTCTGCCTTTGAAGTAGGCAAACTTCAAAGGAAAGTCTTTGTAGTGCACAAGAGCCTGCTTTTCCTGCCCTGGCCCCTCCTCACTCCAGGGGGATGGAGACTGCTTTGTGTAAGGACAGACACAGCCCTATTCATGTGAAAGTGTCACCTCCTTCCACCACTCTAGCCCAGGAAGACCCATCAGGATATGCAGGGTACACCTCGGCTCCCTTTGTGTGACTGTCTAGAGTGAATTCACAACCAGACCAACTGTAAGCCAGACCCAGCTGTATATTCCACAGCTAGGCAGAGGCCCAGAATGGTTAAGCAAGAAAATGCCCACTTTCTAAAAGTGGCATTTTCAAACTTACAATTTCCAAACTGCCCACACAGACACTGCAGTGGCAGGTCTAAGACATTTTTTACAGGGCTACTCATGTCGGTGGCACAATCACTGCTGCAGGCCCACTGGTAGTAATTGATTTACAGGTCCTGGGCACACATAGTGCACGTTACTAGGAACTTACTAGTAAATAAAATATGCCAATCATGGATAAGTCAATCATCAATATCATTTAGACAGAAAGCATATGCACTTTAGTACTAGTCAGCAGTGGTAAAGTGCTCAGAGTCCTAGAGTCAGCAAAAACGAAGTTCAGCACTGGATCAACAGGAGAAGGTCAGAAGCAAGATCTGACAGGTCTAACACAGATCTATCCATGGATTGGGCTTATTCTATATGAAGCTAATAATGCTGGCATTAATCTTAAGAAAAATGTGTTTGTTAGGTACAAAGGAGTTAACATAAATAAAATATTCAGCAGGGGCAAAATATGCATTTTAACCATTGCCACCCGGTGACAATTGAAATTGGTAGCTTTTGCCACCTATTCCATTTTATCTCATATAATTTAGTTTATATAAATCATCCAAACTACTTGTGACTCTAATCCCCTGGTATCTTATGGGGTTTCTACTAAAAATGTTCTGAAGAACTACCGGCAAGTCCTTCACATCGATATTAAAAAGCAGAATTTCGGTCTTGACAGTATTTACTGTATATTCTTCCACAGCTGAAAACTTTTGCAAAAGCTCAAAAAGTTTCTCAATAGCTGCGGGAGCCAATATAACTGTTGGGCATAGGTCTGTGCATTTATGGTCTCCTTTCCCCGTAAAATATTCAGCAGTTCCTTCTTAGTCAACAGGTTGTTGCAGACTGCATGGTCTGGGAAACAGTTAGGTACATAAGAAGAGGCTAACATTGACAGATAATTAGATATAAGAAAATAATCTATCCTTGAGGCTGTCTGAAACCGAGCAGACAAAAAGTGTACTCTTTTAATTCGGGATTCAACTTGCACCAGGGATCAAACAGACCCGTTTCACTCTTTAACTTTTTTGGTAAAAATATTTTTATTGGTGCTTTGTAGTTTGGCATCAGTTATGACAATATATAAAATTGTTAGGATGGCGTCAGTTTATACATACATAGGTTATCATATTCTTAAATGCCCCAATACATCTAGTCGAATTCGTTATTTCCAAGCAGTTCTGGTTACCCAAGCTCTGGCCCTCGTGCACTGTGGCAGTGTATGTAACCTGCATTAGGTTCTTCCTGTACCATATCACGTACTCCGGGGAGGGACCCTTTTTTTATGCTATCCGGGCCAAACCCACAGCTGTTCACACCACACCTATTAAGGATATGCACAATATTATCTTAACATATAACTTTACCAAGTGGTTAACCGTGTCCTCATGTCTTGTGATCTCCTACTATTCTACAATAATATTAGGACGTTTCACCCTTTAACTTATTAATGCTTTGTGCCACTTTTGGCTTCCTTTGTTTTTCCTTGCGGTTACTCAATTCCAACTCCGGAATTTGACCACAATTGAAATCTCCTCCAACTACAAATTAGGCTCCATCACTGGAAATTAAGGGTTATCTCAAGGATGTTAGCGATGACGTTTCAAGGCTTATCCAGACAGATGAAACCACATTTGGGGCCATATTTATACTTTTTAACGCCAAACTGCGCTAACGCAGTTTTGCGTAAAAAAAATTAGCGCCGGCTAACGCCATTCTGAAGCGCCATGCGGGCGCCGTATTTATTCAATGACGTTAGCCGGCGTTAGCCGCCGGCGCTGCCTGGTGTGCGTGAAAAAAAACGACGTACACCAGGCAGCGCCGGCGTAGGGGGATATGGAGCTTGGGCGCCAAAAAATGGGGCAAGTCAGGCTGAGGCAAATTTTTCGTCTCAACCCGATTTGCGCCATTTTTTTCGACTCCCAACCCCCATAGAAATGACTCCTGTCTTAGCAAAGACAGGAGTCATGCCCCCTTGCCCAATGGCCATGCCCAGGGGACTTTTGTCCCCTGGGCATGGTCATTGGGCATAGTGGCATGTAGGGGGGCACAAATCAGGCCCCCCTATGCCACACAAAAAAAAAAAACACTTACCTGAACTTACCCTAATGTCCCTGGGATGGGTCCCTCCAGCCTTGGGTGTCCTCCTGGGGTGGGCAAGGGTGACAGGGGGTGTCCCTGGGGGCATGGGAGGGCACCTCTGGGCTCCTTCAGAGCCCACAGGTCCCTTAACGCCTGCCTTTTCCAGGCGCTAAAAAACAGCGCAAAAGCGGCCGTACGTAATTTATTTTGACCCGCCCACTCCCGGGCGTGAATTTTGCCCGGGAGTGTAAATACGGCGCACATGCCTCGGAATCAATTTTTTCGACGGGAACGCCTACCTTGCATATCATTAACGCAAAGTAGGTGTCCATGCTAAAAAATGACACAAACTCCATGGACTTTGGCGCTAGACGCGTCTAACGCCAAAGTATAAATATGGAGTTAGTTTTGCGTCGAAATTGCGTAAAAAAAACGACGCAATTCCGGCGCAAACAGAGTATAAATATGCCCCTTGATATGTTGCTAATCATGATGTGAAATTGACATTAGAGAACAAACCACCACCAGCAGGCTTGTTTGTATATTATATTCAATACATTGGTACAAACTTTGGTGAACCTAGGGGTCAAATCTGCAGTGCGTCTTGGCACTGGGAACTGGGTACACTGCCAGCAAAGGTTTTAGTGTTCAGGGTGAGCTACTGGGACAGTGCACACATCAAGACAGCACAGAAAACAGATTTTTTTGAGTACTCAGAATTTTGAATAGAGTGCACATACGGGAGGTTGTGTTATATCTACTTTTACCTTCCCTTCTCCCCTAAACCATCAACCATTATACAACCATTATACAAAATGGTGTCTCCCTCATCATGCAACACCAAAGCTTATCAAGGAAAAAAATATCGTAGGCTATATTTTAACAGCACTGCTTTCCTCGAAGTCCATGGAGATATGCATTTGCTGCTTCTACCTCCTGAAAGATCTTAAACGTCACTTTTGGCAGCACTTTGAGTCTTACTGGCTGCATTTATATGGCTTAAGCACCCTCTGCTTTAAACAGGGGTATTAAGACTCATATCTGGAAAAACCTGAAAAATAAAGCCCACTAGAGACTTCAAACTCTGCTGCCTTATTGCTTGTGAAAGAACCTTTTCTCAAATTCTAAAGTCTCCAGAGGTCACGTGTAATGTACACAGGCATGCAGCATTTGCTACTCCTTAAATGGGACACAATGCACCAGCATAATAGTGAGGTTCCCTTGATTTCCTGGAGGATATGGTTTCTAATTAAACTCTCTATGACTTCTACTTGTGAGGATGCCGACTCTGAGCATTCCCACAAAACGCAGATTCAATATCCTTGGACAATATTTCTGGTCCTCCAACTGAGATATAATTGCTTGCTCTCCTTAACCTGGGAGGTATTTGTTTACTTAGGCTTACCAAGAGTATGTTAAAAAATAGAGACTATTGGTAGTCCGGCTGGAGGATCCCGTTTTTGTGGATTTTTGGGAAGGTGTAAAAGTATGGGGTTCTTGGATTGGTGTTTATCAAAAAATCCCTCTTATATTTGTTAATCTGACCCCCACATTCCACCTTCTCAATCATAGAGGCTATTTCAACTCTCAGTGATAGGGTTGGGTCACGTTGTAGAATCTTGCAATTCTGTCTATCAACTAATAATCTTCAACATTCAGTGTCTGTATGCAGTGGTTGCTTGTAGAACAATGTCTATTCTCTCTTTTCAGCCATTACCATATTGTGGAGTGTCCTAAGTATGGTCTGTATATCCCATGCATCTTTTCTTAAAACTACTATGAGAGTATTAGAATAGGTTGGAAAGCTCAAATACACCACACAGGGATTTAGTAAACATTTGGTCCTAAAGAAAGCTGATTGACCCTTTAGGGCAGTGACACGGCTGAAAGTCAAGGACCATCATATCCTTATGACATCTCAAAGTTTTTAATCTTGCCCATGACCTTGCTCATTAAATAATAACTGAGGATCTATGAGGCAATTTTAACTCACCTATACGAATCCCTTGCCTTTGACTTCCTAATTGTCCCGCTTACAAACATGTATAGTCCACCCACTCACGTTAGGTGATGTGGGTGTGGGTCCCATGATGAAGCAGGTCACAGGTGGTACCTGTGGGTGAGGACCCAACAAATATATCCAAGTAATGTGCCAAGAGCACTAATTTACCTGGGTGCTGCTCCCACACTCACTTGAGATGTCTGGAATTCCACACATGTAATAGCTAAAAGCATAGTTAAAGAGAGTAGGGTCTACCCTGCTTTGTGTATAATCCTTTAAATATCGCACCAGGGTGCTGTCTGGGCTGAATGTTGTTTCTCCCAGCATCACCTCTCAGCTCTGGCTCTAGTAACTGTGAGTTTGTTAGAGGCTCCCCTATTCTTACCCCACTCATACCCACGATCCAGCTAGGATCTACCATCTCCTTGTCCGCAGAGGGTCCCATGATGCAGTGTGACTCCCAGGGATTTTCAAGATTGGAGGCTTTCTGTAAGCAAGTTGTTCTGTTTGAATGACCCATTACTAAAGAATGCTTCGAAAGAGGAGAGTGAGCTTTGATTTTGTTTCATTTCCTGTATCTCCTCCAGTATATTAAGTATCTCAATACTGGAGAGTTGGGCTCCTGTACTAGCGAGAGTTTCATCTGGGTTGACTACACCCCCTGCTGAATTGGCAAGGCCTGACATTGTGATAGGAGCTCAAAGTGCTTGGAGCTGTTGATGTAATAGAGGTGCTTGGGATGGTAGAAGCATTGGTTGAGGCATTACAATATCTGAGTTGCTGGCTTTTCCTGATCCTCTAAATATTGCACAGGGGTCCTATCTGGACTGAATGTTGTCTCTCCAGCATCACCTCTGGGCTCCTGCTAATGACTGTGAGTTGGTAGAGGCTCCCCTATTCTCATCCTCATTCATACCCCAATTTTGGCTAGGGTCTGCCATCCCATTGTCTGCCAAGGGTTCTATGATTTGACATGACTCACAGGGTTTTTCGAAGTTGGATGCCTAATGTAAGCAAGTTGTTCTGTTAATATGACCCATTTCTAAGGAATGCTTGTCTTGTAGATACTACCTACACCTTGTATAGTGATCCCTTTATTATGGCCTGCTGGCACATTTCTTAACTCCTTGTTACTAAAGACTAAAAGACTCCTGAATCCATGTATCTCTTTGAGCAGGCTACCCATCTATGCATGTGAGATCTCCCACATCTGAGGGCAGGAATAAATCCAGCTCAGCACAAGGCCTCTCAAGCTGGCATTAGTTACTCATGAACCTGAGATTCATTAGTATCCTTCTAGGTTCTGTGTCCTGCATATTATTTTAGCATGAATAAAGAACACTTTATTGATAACCCATAGACAATTATATTCTCACTTACTCCCAATCTACCACCCCACTTGTCATCCCTCTCCCATTCTAGGTGTAGGGCACTACTCAAATGCCTTCTCTAGGCAGCCTTGGGTAAAGAAATATCTCTGGCAAAAAGTCAACTTGTTCAGTCCTGCAGGGCATTGCAGCACCTGCCCAGAAAGGAGCATGACTCATTGATGAAGCATGCGATTTCGGTGGGTGACGGCTTGTGTATCCGATAACGGATGCTTTTTCTGTCTGATCTAATCATTTGAAATATTAATGAAGTATTGATCTCTCACCGGAACAGCACACCTGTTTGTGTAATTATTTCAGGAATTGGTGAACGTGTGCTGGACTGCCAAAATCCCCTGTGGCCCCTTATTTTCTTCTGTAGTGCATTACTTTTGTCTGTCATTAGTTCCCTCTTGCCTTCAAGCATACCGGGATTCGACTTCTCCTCCCCTTCTTCCCCAAGTCCTTCAGGGAGGAATATATTGGTTCTCTCCAGCAAGAGTTTCTTGGCAGGGAGTGATTCGCCAGGTCTATTTCTCTGTGGATGTCTTAGGCCTCTACTTCGGAGTGGGCAGGACTTTTAACTCTTCAGCATTTTCTGCCTTGAATTAATTTACTTTAATGCCCTACCGTCCGTCCACTCAGTACCTTAACCCCACTCCAGATGCATGTTTCTGCTTGCATTGGCTCACCTCTTCTCTTTTCTGCATCCCAGTATCAGTGCTGGAAGTCTAACCATCCAAGTCTGACTCATGTCCTTCCACCCTTTCCGTTGCTCACCTCTATTCTGATGACAATGACTCTCACTGTGCTCAATCTTTCACTGTCCCAACATATAAGGCACTTAAAACAGAGAAAGGAGAAGCAGAATAAAACCATTTCTTTCATGCCTGTTAGGGGAGAGGGCCCCCAACCCCTCCTTGTTGCAGTAATTCCTTCCCCATCCTTTGCCAGAGGAGTATTCCTTACCTCCTTCTTCTTGGTTTCCTCTTGGCTCTCTTCATCCACCAAAGATCACATTGACCGCCAAAAGAATTTTGTCAGGGGTGGGAGGAGAGAGGTGAAAGTCATTCATAATCTGAGCTGCTAAACTGCTGAGTCTGGAGTGCCTGCTGTGCCAGCTTCTGGTCTAAGCCTTTCAGCATAGCAAGCTTCACAAATTCCATAACTTCTGCAATTTTCGGGGAGGACAGTGGGGAAGGGCTGTCTCACATCAGCAATGGTCACATTATGCAGATCTGCTCATCCTCCCTCCTTCACAGTATTCTAGGTTCTCTGCGACTGCTACTGCCACTACCACCATGGTGGCTATGTTGACTGGGGGATAACTTATCGGTTGAGTCGCACTAGATGAAGATGCACATCATCCTGTCATCATCACCAGGGGAAGACCAACGAATGGTGAACATGACAAAATATAGGAAATCAATTTGTTGTGACCCATCCTGCACTTGGAAATGGCCCCTTATATAGCTGTTAAATGGAGCTGACCTCACAGGAAGAACTCTTGAATTGGGAACCACAATTTATAGATAGCCCCCCACACACCTCCTTTGGAGGCTAGTAGAATAGGTTTAACCAGTTCCTCTGTCTGGAATTCATGGTATTCCCCATTATACAAGAAGCCCTAATTTCATAATCTTAGGCCAGAACAGCATTAAGGGTCTCTGCAACCCCCTGCATGCCCGATGTCCACCAGACTTCAGAACACTCACCAGGATGTCTGGAAGCAGGAAAACACTTGAGTGACTCAAACATGTGGGTGCCCTGCAGCAGGCTGAGTGCAGTCCTTGCACCAATGCCATGCACCAATATGAGTTCAGCCTTAATAGTTATAACTTAAAAAGAACACTATCATACCGTATGTAAAACAAATAATAATAACCTCCACCCAGCACTATATTGACACACCTGAACGTACATTATAGTAACCACATGCACAGTATTACAACATACCATACCTATAGCAAGCATCAACATACACATGTAACAAGTAGTCATCTCAATTTCACACCATTTAAATAAATATTCTTTCACTTAGTCCGCAAAAAGGTTGCTTGACATTCATGTACACTAAAATGATATTTGTACACACACAAAACTGTATCTTTGAAACTATATTAATAATGACAAAATTACACTTTGAAAGATTTATTAATTAAAACAGATTTTATATATTAGGGTCCACGTCAAGAAATCTAACATTAAGAAAAAGAGGAACCCCTTCAAAGCATTAAATTGCTTGAAACCAATAAACTTAAATGTCAATTAAATAATGTGAACAGTTGTTTACAAAATGATTTAGCTATTTCTAAAAAGAAAATAAAGAAAAAATAGTTATCACTTTTTATTTCAACCTTAGCAAAAATGTAAAAAGTAATACTAAATGTACTGTTTTAAAAAAATGATGGAAAATAAATTGCAACACCACAAATATGATTTTAAAACAAAAATTACAACTAAAAACAAAAATAACACAAAACAGTACCAGGCACATTTCCCCCAGTAGCACACTCCTCTCAGGGAATGCAAAATCAACAAATCAAAGAAATGATTAAATAAAGTTAGAAGAAAACACATTCTGCAAGTGAACATTACCATGCTTAATGGAAAGTATAAAAGGAATATTTTATTCAAACAAAAGATTTAAAAAAACAATTAGTGGTACCCAGAGCTAAAAGCCTGATTACGGCCTTGGCGGAGGGAATTACTTAGTCCCAAATATGATGGATATCCTGCCCGCTGTATTACAAGTTCCATTATTTCATATGGAACTTGTATCACGGCGGACTGCATATCTGTCACATTTGGCATGGAGTAATCCCCTCCGCCAAGGTCGTAATAAGCCCCTAAATGTGCAAACAAAGTTGCCTGGCATTACTTGAGAGGAAAACAAATAATTACATTTTCAAATTTCTAAATGACATCAGCTAACAGTAAAATGAAATATTAATACTTTATTAAAAAAGGCATTGGAGGACAATAGGAGCATACCAGCAAAAAAGTTATTTTTTATCTAAGGAAACATGTAGCCAGAAACAAAAAAAATCATTTAAGCTGCAAATGATAATGCCAGACCTTATGAAATTATATCTAGACTTGGAAACTATTAACACAGTGAACAAGCTAGCACAGGGATATGACTTTGAAATAAGCACACATGTAAAGTTAATAAAAACATTGCAAAGCTTATCAACATATACAATTTCTAAATAAAATAGATGTATCAGTAAAACAGCATTTCATATAAAAAGAATGCAGCTTTTAAAAGTAATTACTACACTGAAATACATTTTCAAAGAAACTAGGGGCCAGATGTAGGAAGATTCCAATTTGCGACTTGCAAATTGCGAGTCAGAGTGACTCGCAATTTGCGAGTCGCTAATTGGAATGTAGGATGGTGTCCCCGACACCATCTGCGACTCGCAAGGGGGGTCGCAAAGGCCCACCTCATTAATATTAATGAGGTGAGTCGCAATTTGCGAACCCCTTGCGAGTGGCGGCATTTACAGGGATGGTGGCCTGCTGCGGACAGCAGACCACCATGTCTGTGACTGCTTGTACATAAAGCAGTTTATTTATTTCTTGTAATGCAGCCCGTTTTCCTTAAAGGAAAACGAGATGCATTACAAAAACGAAAAATGAAACGTTTTTGTTTCATTTTTTTCAGAGCAGGCAGTGGTCCATAGGACCACTGGCTGCTCTGAAAAAATGTTTGCAGTTCCATTCAAAAAGGGGAAGGGGTCCCATAGGGACCCCTTCCCCTTTTGCAACTTTGTGTTACCACCCATTTCAAATGGGTGCAAACTGCGATTGATTTGCAAGCAATCTGGCATTGCACTGCGACTCACAGTTAGAAAGGAGACTCCCCTTCCTAATTGCGACTTGCAAACCTGTTTTGCGATTCGGTAACCAGGTTACCGAATCGCAAAACAGGTTTTGTGCATTGCATAGTGCAGTTTGCACGTCGCAAACAGCGAAAATCACTGTTTGCGATGTGCTAACTGTTACCTACATCTGGCCCTAAGTTTGTAAATCTGAGCAGAAAACATAAGCAATTTCCACATTGTACTTCTTTTTTAACTCAGTGCTAAGGGTGTTTAAATCATTGAAATGAAATGGGGAAATGGGGAAATGGGGAAATGGGGAATTGTCCTGCTGGTCGTGATGGATGTTGTCCACTCAGGAATGCACAATAACCATCTTCTTCATTATAACTTCCATATATTTTACAAAGCCTTTGAGTAGTTGCAAGTCTCAGCTGATAATACATTGACCTACAGTAATGGCACACCTCTTGACCTGTAGATTCTCAAGTGTTTGTTTTAACATTACTATTCTCTCTTTATGAAAAGCTGGACAGCAGCTAAATATGTGCTTTCTTGTCTGTCATTACAAAATCTAAAACTCATACACAACCTGGTGATTCTCCATTGTTGTTTTATGTCACCTATATAAAACTGGGCAAACCATAACCTAGCATAGTCTTCCTTAAACATTAGTGGGGGAGAAGTCAAGTACTATATTGAGAATGTAGTTCAATTAATTTCCAGAAACAACCCTGTTTAACAATCAAATCATTAAAAAATTAAACATTCCAGCAATGAAAAAATGCTTCAAAATATTGATCGATGTCTGTTAAACATAGAATCCTTCGCATGGTCGCCCCTTACTTTTTGCCTCTACTTCCCAGGTTGTTGCTGTGTGCTGGACTTTGTTTTTGCTGTTTTTGTTACTCTGGGCACTTTACCACTGCTGACCAGTGCTAAAGTGCTAGTGCTCCCTACGTGAAATCATATGTGTAATTGGCTTTTCTATGATTGGCATATTTGATTTATTAGTAAGTCCCTGGTAAAGTGCACTAGAGGTGCCTAGGGCCTGTAAGTCAGATGATTCTACTGGGCCTGCAGCGCTTATTGTGTCACCTACCTGAGTAGCCTTGTAAACATATCTCCGACCTGCCCCTGCAGTGTCTGTGTGTGCAGTCTTGCGCTGCCAGTTCGACTTGGCAAGTGTACCCACTTCCTAAGCCCAAACTTTCCCTTTTCATACTTGTAAGGCACCCCTAAGGTAGGCCATAGGTAGCCCCGTGGGCAGGGTACAGTCTGTGTTAAAAGAAGGACATGTACTGCTGTGTTTCACATGTCCTAACAATGAAATACCGCCAAAATCCATTTTCACTGTTGAAAGGCCTATCTCTCTCCTGGGTTAACATGGGGCTGCCTTTAAGTAATCTTAAAGTGCAGTTTCCCTTTGAGAGCAGATAGAGATTTGGAGTTTGGGGTCTCTGAAGCACAATTTAAAAATATATCTTTTAGTGAAGTTGGTTTTTAGATTGTTAATTTGAAAATGGCACTTTTAGAAAGTAGCCATTTTTAGCTTTAACCATTCTGTGACTCTGCCTCTTTGTGGATTCCCTGTCTGGGTCAGACTGACAGTTGGGCTGTTTATGAATCCCCTCTAGACAGTGACACAAAGGGAGATGGGGTAGTCACATATCCTTATGAGCCATCTGGGCTAGAGTAGAGGGAGGAGTGGTCAAATACGTCTGAATGGCCTGGGTGTCTGCCCTCACACAATGCAGTCTCCAACCCGCTGGTTTGTGTCTGGCGCCTGGTCTTGGAGTCTTGGAGACTTTTCTGATGTTGGGCATCTTCAAAGGCAGAAAGGGGTATAAGTAGTGGACCCAAAACCCCAGACTTTAGATTTCTTCAAAATGTGTTTCTGGAACCAAGAGGAACCTCTGCCAAGGAGAAGAGCTGAGAGCTGAGGTGCTGCCCCTGCCTGTGACTGTGCTTTGTTGGGCTATCCTGTAGGTGCTGCTTCTGCCTGTGAAAGGGGACAAAGAATGGACTTTGTTGTGCATTCCTGCTAGAGAAGAATCTCCAAGGGCTTGGACTGAGCTTGCCTCCTGTTTTTGAAGCCTCAGGGACATCAAAGGCTTCATCACCCAGTCTCTGAGTCTGCATGCTGTGGACTCTAGCTTGTCAGAGGGTGCATTCCAGTTCCTGGGCCCCTGAGAGTGAAATTCTGGTAGAATCCTGTGAAACAAAGTTGGATGACGCAGTGTGACTTCGTGAAGGACGCCGCTGCACAGAATCCCGTGATGCTGCCTGCACCTGAAGCCATGGACCTCGCAGAAACACGACAACCCCATCGACATCACAGGCTCCGCATCACTGATGCCACTGACATCCCAGGAATTCGCAAGATCGGAGTGTCATCGCACTGACGTTCGTGATACTCCGTCGCAGCGCCTGTGACCCTGTGAAGTGACTACGACCCCGTGAGATCGCCCTACAGCATTGTGACTTTGCTGGACTTCTACTTTGCCGGAGGTGCCCAGGGACTAACTCCTCACAACCAACGCCGCCTCACCTCCACTGCTCCGCAGCAAAGATCCAACGCTTTTTTCTGACACCTCGGCTCCCAGGCTTTGCAGCATTGAAACCGATGCTGCATCGGAACCAGCAATGCTTTGCTCCCCGACTCCATGCACTGGCCTGTTTTAAACACTTTTTCTAAGGTACTGTACCTGGGGGTCTGTGTGACTTCGTAAACGGTGCCAGTCACGTCGCATTGTGGGCATTGACTTTGTCACAAGGCTGCTTAACATCAAATTGCAGCATTTGTGCTGCTAGGCACTATTTGGTGTTTTTAATTGCTAAAGCCATATTTTGTATTGTGTATTGCGCTTTTTATCATATTTGGTCTTGTTTACTTAGAGAAATATTTAATATTTTTCTAAACCTGTGTGGTGTCCATTTTGTAGTGTTTCTCTGTATTACTGTGTGAGTTGGTACAAATACTTTACACATTGTCTCTGGGTTAAGCCTTTCTGCTCATGCCAAGCTACAAAGGGGGTGAGCAGGGGTTAACCACGTGTGTTTCTCCTTTGCCCTGACTAGAGTGAGGGTCCTTGCTTGGACAGGGGGTAACCTGACTGCCAACCAAAGACCACATTTAAACAAATGCCTAATTCAAACTTAGACAAATTCAGTAGATCATTACCTAGAATTTTTTTATTTTATATCACATGCAGATGCTAGGAGAACATCACTCTGAAACAAGAAAATTAGTAAAACAAATCTGCTCAGCTCAAGTGCAAGATGAAAATATAAGCATTAAAAAAAAAAAGAAAATAGTACCTTAGTGCACTAATAACACTCTACAACAAATTTACAACATATTATAAATATAATAATGAAAAATAAATGAATACATATATTATTACATCTTCAGAATTCAGAAAAACTATATGAATATTGCTAAAAATGGGGTCTCTAGTTGGCAGAGGTATACACCCCTGTCCAAGTAGGGACCACAATCCTAGTCAGGGTTAGTCACACACAATCCAAATTATCCTGTGCCCGCCCTCTGGTTCCTTGGCACTGAACAGTCAGGCTTAACTTAGAAGGCAATGTGTAAAGTATATGTGCAATAAATCATACACTAACACAGTGAAAACACCACAAAAATACACGACACAGGTTTCAGAAAAATATTGGATTTTTATCTGGTTTAATGAAGGTCCAAACGATAAAGATTCAATAGGCACAAGTTGAAATATCACTTTTGCAAGATTAATAAGAGTATTAAATCTTAGAAATCAACAGCTGTCTCTTGATTACACAAAGTACCTGGTTTGTGTAAAAAATAACACACACAGAGAAAAATCGGGTGGGCGTTGGATTTGCCGGCGCGGCACAGACAATGCGTTGTTTCTTCCTACGCTGCAAGGGGCTCTACATCGTTTTTCGGAGCGCAGTCTTGGTTCCTCACTGCAATGCGTGGATCGTTTTGACGCTCAGGGATAATGCGGGGAAATTCTGGGCGTGCAGGAAGAAGTCACCGGCGTTGCGTCAATCCGGTATGGCGATGCATCAAATTTTATGTTGCACGGCAGGCACTGCATCGATTTTCCACTCGGGTATTGGCTGCATCATTCCAGTTCGGCTGTGTGTCGATCTGGTAGGGCTGTGCATCGAATTTCCGGTCACAAGGCAGGCGCTGCATCAAATCTTCACTCTGGAAGTCGGGCTGCGTTGGTCTGGCTCGGCTGTGCGGTGATTTCTCAGTTGAAAAATGGCTGTGCGTTGTTTCCGGCAGGCTGTGCATTGATTTGCGGCGCACAAGGAGTTTCCTGAAGAGCTGAAGTCTTTTTGGCCTTAAGACTTCAGAAAACAGGAGGCAAGCTCAATCCAAGCCCTTGGTGAGCACTTCTCAGCAAAGTCAGAGGGCAGCAGGGCAACAGCAGGGCAGCCGTCCTTCTCAGCAAAGCATTCCAGATGAGTCCTTTGGACAGCCAAGCAGTTCCTCTTGACAGGTTGCAGGTTCAGGTCCAGAAGTGTCTGAGTTGGTGGGGTCAGGGCCAAGTTTATATACCCAGAAATGCCTCTGAAGTGGGGGAGACTTCAAAGAGTAATTTGGAAGTGCAAAAGTTCCCCTTTCAGTACAGGTCTGTCTGCCAGGGCCCCAGTAGAGGGGTTGGCAGGCCATTGTGTGAGGGCAGGCCACTAGCCTTTGCCCAGGGAGACCCATTCAGTATGCAGATGAGTGCAGGTGCGACTGAGTAGCCTGTGTTTGTGACTGTCTGGGTGAAATGCACAAGGAAGCTGTCAACCACCCCAGCTAGACGTTGATTGGAGACAGGCTGTAAGGAATAGATTAATCTTAAGTGCACAGAAATGCTCACTTTATAAAAGTGGAATTTCTAAAACAATAATATAAAATCCATCCTCACCAATAAGCAGGACTTCCTATTACCATTCTGGCCATACTACATATGGCCTGGTTACCCCTTACTAGCCCACTAGTAGCATTCAGTTTACAGGCCATGGGCACATGTAATTCAATTTCCTATGGACTTACAAGTAAATCAAATATGCCAATTGGGAATTAACCAATTTTACCATGTTTAAGGGAGAGAGCATGTGCACTTTAGCACTAGTTAGCAGTGGTAAAGAGCGCAGAGTCCTAAAACCAGCAAAAACAGTGTCAGAAAAGTGAAGGGAGGCAGGCAAAAAGTTGGGGGATGAGCACCCTAAGGCTGTCAGGTCTAACAAATGTCTCATTTACATAAACATTTACCAAAACTTCACTGAAGAACGTAATGACAAGTGGTTCTGTAACTGTATTTACTGCTGTTAAAGGAAAATATAATTTATCTGGTAATTAGACTACTTGCAAATATTGCTATTGTAATAAAAATTTCAAGGAAAATAAAACACCTACATAAAATGTTCTTACCACTTTGGCCATTTGTTAAGTACCAGAAACACTTAGAAACTTGCACATATTGAACCAATGCTAACAAAACCCATATGCACATATACAAATACATACCATCCATCCTTTTCAATTTTTCACTTACCAAACAAAAACACTTTGGTGGTCATTACAACATTGGTGGTAAATGCTGCTTGCCGCCGTACAGAAGACCGCCAACATACTGCTGCGGCCGTGGAATTCCGCCACAGCTATTATGACCCACATCTCGAAATCCGACAAAATTCAGACACCCACACAAGTCCGCCACACCAAAGGTCAGTGATAAACTGGCGAAAACAAAACCTCCACCGTCACGGCAACAGAAATACGCCCACGCTATCACGACCCACGAATCCACTCGCCGATCTTTCAACCGCGGTATTCCATTGGCGGTACACACCGCTGCGCTCAATAAACACACACATTTACAAAACACAGCCACATTGGACAATTCAAAATGCACACTCCTGATACACATATACACATCACTCCCACACACCCATTACAATATGAAACACACACCCACATCACCCACAAACCCCTACGACCAATATTACAGAGAGAAGGCCAGAGAGAGACACCACCATCCACAAACTAGCATCCACAGGCACTCAACACCATCACCCACACAACTTCCACGCACAAAACACCACATACCACTACACATCACCACACTAATCACCACACACACCACCCCACACATCACCTACACCACCCCATGGCACCACAAAGACACCCCAGGTTCTTGGAGGAGGAGCTCAGGGTCATGGTGGAGGAAATCATCCGGGCAGAGCCACAGCTATTTGGATCACAGGTGCAGCACACCTCAATTGCAAGGAAGATGGAGCTATGGCAAAGAATAGTCGCAGGGTCAACGCAGTGGGACAACACCCAAGAAATCGGGACGACATCAGGAAGAGGTGGAACGACCTACGGGGGAAGGTGCGTTCCGTGGTCTCCAGACACCACCTGGTGGTTCAGCGGACTATCGGCGGACCCCCTCCTCCTCCCCCACAACTAACAACATGGGAGGAGCAGGTCTTGGCGATTCTGCATCCTGAGGGCCTCGCAGGAGTCGGTGGAGGAATGGACTCTGGTAAGTCAAACCTTTAACTACCATATCCCCACCCTACCTGCATGCTATCACAGACCCCCACCCTCGCCCTCTCCCCTATCACTCCAACTCCTCACAAATGTACTAATATCACAAACCACCCATCCCAACACCAACCCCTGCATGCAACACCAACGCATGGACACCCATCACTAAAGCATGCCCACTGCACATACCCATACACCTCCCTAAACCATCATCACACAAGTCCCCACATAGGATTGCAAGCACTGGGGTACACGGTCACCCACCCATTGCCCACCATGACACACACAGATGCAATAATTAAGCTTTTACACCCCTGCAGGACCACTACCCAACGTCACCAGACAGGAGGGTCCAGACAACTCCACCCCACCCATAGAAGAGGCCCACAGTGATGACAGCAGCTCTGACCAGCCCGGACCATCGTGGGCCTCAGGACAGTCGGTTCCCCTCACACAGGCACAGGCCACCACAGACCTTCCACCCTCTGGTAACACCAGCACAGCACCCACCCAGCGGGCCCATACCTCCATCCCCAGGACACGTCAATCAGCTGTGTGTCCACCACTACAGGGAACCCAGGATAACTTACCACCCCAACAAAAACAGGGACCTGGGGGCAGTGGCAGTGGGCACACGGTCCGGGGGACGGAGGCACAGGAACACAGGAACACAGGGGAACTGGGAGGGCTGCTGTGCGACAGGGGGCGGACAGGCCAAGGGAACCCACTCTCCACGAGGCCCTCTCCTCCATCATGGGAGCATACCACCATTCCCAGGAGACGATGGCAACGGTCCTGGCCAAGTTTCAGGAGAACTAGCGAATGCAGGAGGAACAGTATTTGGGGTTCAGGGAGGAACTCAGAACCATCAGCTCCACCCTGGGTACCATTGTAGGGGTGCTGAAGGAAATACTCAACACCAGGAGGGACACTGTGGCCTCCAAGGGGCCCCTGACACTAGCATGGACGATGAACTGCCCACCACCTCCTCCGGCGCTAGTGGACAGGAGGCACCGCCACAGGACCACCACACCAGCACCCCCCCCCTGCAGATGGAGAACCACCCCACAAGCGGTCCCTGAGATCCAGGAACAAGACAGAGCACGATGCCAAGACCCCCACCAAGAAATGAGACCACCCTGATTGTCAACCCACTGTCCCACTTTGTCACCCTGTCCATATTGGAACTGCCCCAACTCCACTTCCTATGCCCATATGGACAAATAGACTGGACTCTGCCATTGACACTCCTCCGCCATCACCCCTCACCATTTAACTTCCTCCTCCAATATTTTTTATGTAAATAAACACACCTAAAGCACCAAAAGATCTGGAGTCTGTCTGTGATTTTGAAATAGTGAATTTGCAATTAGAGTGACAAAATGTCCAGGAAATAGTAATGTCAACATACCTGTGTCACACAGCTCTAGTCCATGAGGAATCTAAGCAGATGACACACGTTGTAACCCCCACCTGTGAAACCGTAAGGGAAAGTGACAACTCAGTGACCATACACTGGGTGAAATCGACAGACAGGATAGAGGTAGAAGTGTAAAAGTACTTGTAGTAGGCAGGAATGTATTCTCACCTGTGTTTCACTGGAAATATTGCTGGATGACTGAGTCCCTGTTGTCAATGTCTTCTTCCTCTGCTTCCTCCTCATCACTGTCCACAGGCTCCACAGCTGCCAGAACACCGCCATCTGGACCATCCTCCTGCAGAAAAGACACCTGTCGTCGCAAAGCCAAATTATGAAGCATACAGCAGGCCACGATGATGTGACACACCTTCTTTGGTGAGTAGAGTAGGGATCCACCTATCATATGGAGGCACCTAAACCTGGCCTTCAGGAGGCCGAAGGTGCGTTCGATCACCCTCCTAGTCTGCCCGTGGGCCTCATTGTAGTGTTCCTCTGCCCTGGTCCTGGGATTTCTCACTGGGGTCAGTAGCCATGAAAGGTTGGGGTAACCAGAGTCCCCTAATAGCCACACCCGGTGCCTCTGTAGTTGACCCATCACATAAGGGATGCTGCTATTCTGCATGATGTAGGCGTCATGCACTGAGCCAGGGAACATGGCATTCACATGGGAGATGTACTGGTCTGCCGAACATACCATCTGTACGTTCATGGAATGATAACTCTTCCGGTTTCTGTACACCTGTTCACTCCTGTGGGGGGGGACCAAAGCCACATGGGTCCCATCAATGGCACCTATGATGTTAGGGATATGTCCAAGGGCATAGAAATCACCTTTCACTGTAGGCAAGTCTTCCACCTGAGGGAAAACGATGTAGCTCCGCATGTGTTTCAGCAGGGCAGACAACACTCTGGACAACACGTTGGAAAACATCGGCTGGGACATCCCTGATGCCATGGCCACAGTTGTTTGAAAAGGCCCAATTGCAAGGAAATGGAGCACTGATAGCACCTGCACTTGAGGGGGGATTCCTGTGGGATGGCGGATTGCTGACATCAGGTCTGGCTCCAACTGGGCACGGTCAAACCTGTAGGTGATGATCAAATTTCTTTCCTCCATTGTCGATATTTCCACCAGCGGTCGGTACACCGAAGGATTCAGCCATCTCCTCACATGTCCCAGCGGACGGTGCCTATGAAGGACAACAGCGAGCACAGAGTCAAACAACTCAGAGGTATGTACCCACAGTCTACACAGAACACCAATCATACACAAAATCTGGCCTGTATGTGTGTTGAGAGTAGGCCTAGGTATGTGTGAACCAGTTGGTAATTAGGCCATGTGGGCCCCTGAAATGGCAGCTGCCTGACCTCTAACGCGGGACAATGGGATGTGAGGTAACTGCGCTGGCGTTGTACACCGTCGCGGTAGGCGGTCGAAGACTGCGGCGCAATGCTGCCCTATGGGTCCCAGGAGCCAATGACGATGTACGCCGGCGGTGATGGTACGCACCGCCGCGGACGTGGCCGCCGCGGACGTGACCACCATTTTCTAACTGTTTAATCACTCGATACCTGATCTTCGACAGGAGAGGACCTACACTGCAAGTGCTGCTGTGACCTCGGTCTGGAAGAGACAATGGCTCTAGTGCGTCTGGGGAAAGGGCCCCTGCCTTCACTGCAGAGGAGTTGGAGAAGCTCGTCGACTGGGTCCTCCCCCAGTACACGCTACTCTACGGTCCTCCAGACCAACAGGTAAGTACACAGGGAGCATGTTGTATGGGCTATGGCTGTGTGGAGAGGCCTGGTTGTAAGAAGGAAGGGGGCAGAGTTCTGCGTGCATGAAAGACGGTGAATGCATGTGCCACATGGCAAGGGTAGGGATGTGGGCCACTCACTTTGACGGTGCAGTTGGTAATGACTTCTCTTCTTCCCCTGTACATTTCATGTAGGTCAGCGCCCACCAGAAGAAGGATATTTGGCCTGCCATCGCCAAGGACGTCCGGTCCCTGGTGGTCCACCACAGACGGAGCACCCACTGCTGGAAGAGATGGGAGGACATTCGCCGCTGGAGCACGAAGACAGTGGAGGCTCAGCTGGGGATGGCCTCCCAACGTGGGTGGGGTGCCAGTCGAACCATGACCCACCTGATGTTCCGGATCCTGGCGGTATTCTACCCTGAGTTGGATGGGCGCTAGAGGGCATCACAGGTACAGAAGGGGGTGAGTACACTATCATTCAGCTGACTTTGCGCGCAGTGAAGGTGTCTGGGTGGGGGACGAGGGCTGTGGGTTCCCCTAGGCCAGGGCGAGTTCCGTAGGCTAGGCCCATTTGTAAGTCATGGCCCTGTGGCCCCCCACCACACCTCTGTAGAGTGCCAAGTACAGCTATTCATGCCCCTGTGTCATCTATGTGTGCAGATGTCATCCAGAGCCTTGTAGGCCATTTCCCAGGAATTGCACTGTAGAGCCCAACAGCGCAACGTAGTGCAGGGGGCTGCTGTGTCTGTATTGTCCGCCAACGGTAGCGGTAAGCCATGCACTCAACCTGTCTTTCTTCTGTTCCCCCCCTTTTTTTGCGGTCTCCCTGTTCTTGTGTGCATTAGCATCATCAGGCGGAGGTACAGTGGCACCGGAGCACAAGGGAGCTGCCTCCCACATGGGCATGGAGGCCCACACTACGGACTCTGAATACACCAGTGGGATAGAGGGCGAGGGGAGCACCACGGCGGTCACAGGATCTGCAACCAGCGACACAGGCTCATCCTCCGATGGGAGCTCCCTTCTGGTGGCGGCAACATCTGTGCCCCCCACTTCAACAGGTACAGCCACCACCCCCCCTACCAGCACCGCCCTCCCAGCAGCCCCTCAGCCTTCGCCCCGTGCCCGCTCACCCAGGAGGGTGGGCATCACCTTCGCCCCAGGCACCTCAGCCCCTGCCCCTGTCACCTCTGCTGCCCTCAGTGAGGAGGCCATTGACCTCCTCAGGTCACTCACTGTTGGGCAGTCTACCATGTTGAATGCCATCCAGGGTGTAGAAAGGGAGTTGCAACACACAAATGCATTCCTGGAGGGCATTCATTCTGGTCAGGCTGCCCTTCATCGAACCCTTCAAACTCTGGCCTGAGCACTGATGGCAGCCATTGTCCCTGGGTCTAGCCTCCCTCTCCAACTTCCTCCACCCAGACCCAATCCCCTGTACCTCTGTCCATCCCAAGCACACCATCAGACCAGCCTGCACACACCTCAACACACAAGGGAAGCTCAGGCAAACATAAGCACCACACATCCCACAGGTACTCACGCAAGCATCACACACATACAGACAAAACAACATCCACTACCTCCACTGTGTCCCCCTCCTCCTTGTCTCCCTCCTCCCTCCCAGTCTCGTCTACACTCACACCTGCATGCACTACCACTACAGCCACTACGTCCCGCACCAGCACACCCACCACCACACCCCGCTCACGTGCACTCACCACCCCCACTACCATTTACACGTCCGCTGTGTCCTCTCCCAGTGTGTCTGTGACGCCCCATCCGAAGATACACAAATGCAGGCACACACCCACCCAACAGCCATCCACCTCACGACAGTCTCCAGCGCATGCACCTGCACCCAAATCCACAAAAGTTACACCTCCTACAACCACCACCTCTTCCTCCACTCCCAAACCCCCTCCAGCTACCCATCCCAGTGTGTCCAAACAACTTTTCCTGTCCCCCCTTAACCTATTCCCCCCCCCTCCAACTCATAGGTCCCGTACTAGCACCTCAGCCAAAAAGTCTCGGGGACCAGTTGTGCCTGTTGTTACAGGTATGTGGAGTGCACCGGCCACCAGGCCAGCCAGTTTGTCACGGAGCCACAGCACAGCCAGTCCCCCCCCCCTGTGAAGCACCAGAAGTTGGACAGTGCCCGGCGGGAGAGGGGGAAGACTCCAGCCAGCCAAGCCTCTCACAAGGGTCCCGGGGGGAGTGTGGACTCAGCTGTGACTCCTCCCAAGGTGAGGAAGGGGCAGAAGAAACCTGCAAAGTCTGGGAGGAGCAGCATGGCGGAGAAGACCGCCATCATCCCCGCTGGCCAGGAGGCCACTGCCAGCCCCATCGTCGCTGCACAGGAGGCAACCGCCAGCGCCATCGTCGCTGCCCAGGAGGACCCCGCAAGCCACAGCCCTGCTGCCCAGGAGGGTCCCACAAGCCACAGCCCAGCTGCCCAGGAGGGCCCCGCAAGCCACAGCCCAGCTACCCAGGAGGGCCCAGCAAGCCACAGCCCAGCTGCCCAGGAGGGCCCCGCAAGCCACAGCCCAGCTGACCCATGAAGGACCGCCAGCCACAGCCCAGCTGACCCATGAAGGACCACCAGCCACAGCCCAGCTGGGCAATGACGGACCGCCAGGGCAAGGACCGCTGAACAGGGCAAGCACCGCTGAACAGGGCAAAGACCGCCATGGCAAGCACCGCTGAACAGGGCAAAGACTGCCAACTCAAGCACCGCTGAACAGGGCAAGGACCGCTATGGCAAGGACCGTTGAACAGGGCAAGGACCGCTATGGCAAGCACCGGTGAACAGGGCAAGCACCGCTGAACAGGTCAGAAACTGCCAACTCAAGCACCGCTGAACAGGGCAAAGACCGCCATGGCAAGCACTGCTGTACAGGGCAAGGACCGCCGAACAGGGCAAAGACCGCCAAGGCGAGCACCACTAGCCCATTAGCGGCTGGGGCAGTGACGCAACTGGGACTGTCACAGGGTGAGTGCTGCACTCTGGGCACCAGTCCCCCTCCAGAACCAGTGGAGAACAGCATCCACTCCGTCTGTCCTGCACAGGATGAAGCACTCTGGGCACCAGTCCCCCTCCAGAACCAGTGGAGAACAGCATCCACTCTGTCTGTCCTGCACAGGATGAAGCACTCTGGGCACCAGTCCCCCTCCAGAACCAGTGGAGAACATCATACACTCCGTCTGTCCTGCACAGGATGAAGCACTCTGGGCACCAGTCCCCCTCCAGAACCAGTGGAGACATGCATCCACTTGAGAGACTGTGGCTTTGCACCCCCCAGAATTGATCTGTGGGCAACCCACCCACTGTAGAGACTTGAGAGACTGTGGCTTTGCACTCCCCAGGATGGTACAGTGGGCAACCCACCCACTGTAAAGACTTGAGAGACTGTGGCTTTGCACTCCTCAGGATTGATCAGTGGGCAACCCACCCACTGTAGAGACTTGAGAGACTGTGGCTTTGCACTCCCCAGGATTGATCAGTGGGCAAGCCACCCACTGTAGAGACTTGAGAGACTGTGGCTTTGCACTCCCCAGGATGGTACAGTGGGCAACCCACCCACTGTAGAGACTTGAGAGACTGTGGCTTTGCACTCCCCAGGATTGATCGGTGGGCAACCCACCCACTGTAGAGACTTGAGAGACTTTGGCTTTGCACTCCCCAGGATTGATCAGTGGGCAACCCACCCACTGTAGAGACTTGAGAGACTGTGGCTTTGCACTCCCCAGGATGCATCAATGGGCATGGTGCCCCATCGTGGATCTGGTGTTGTGCACTCATCCGGCTGAGGTGCCCCCCTTCCCTTCCCCCTGAGGTGCCTGTTGTATTTCTATCTGATGCCCCTGCAGTGTTCTCTCCGTCATGTTCAAGTATCTTGTGTGGGCCTCGCCCATGCATTTTGGGCCCAGGTGGTCCACGGACTATGAATGGTGCAAATCCTGGACTACTAATCGTGGTGTATATTTTGTTTATAGTGTATATATATATATATGTATATTTTTGCTTACTGAATTTTGATATATTGCAATAGTTACACTAATTTCCTTTTGTCTTTGTATTCTTCCGCGGGGGTTGGGGGTTGTTACTGTAATGTATAGATATGCATTGGTGTGTGTTGTAGTGGGTGAGGGTCGGGTGGGGGTTGGGGTGTTGAGTGTGTGTGTCCCTGTTTTTTGCCTCCCCTATGTCGTAGGTGCAGTACTCACCGTGGTCTTCGCCGCCGGCGTTGGTGCTCCTCGTAGAAGAGCAGGAAGACTAGCGCTGGGAGAATATGAAGTTCCGGCTCCATGCTGTCCTCCTTCCTCGTGGAGTGTGTAGAGGTGAGCGTTTTTCATTCGAAATGCCTGTTTCCACCGTTATTTTATCCGTGGTGAATCCGCCCCGGAAAAGGTGACGGATTGGCCTGTCAGAATAGTGTGGGTGGTACATTGTCTCCCACCTGTCTGTTGGCGGTGACCGCCGCGCTGTTTGTCTGTACCGCCGTGGCCGTCTGTGTGTTAAAGTGGCTATCTTTGTTGGCGGTTTCCGCCACGGTCGTAATTGCAAAATTTCTACCGCCGGCCTGTTGGCGGTCTTACCGCCGCTTTAACACCGTCCGCCAGGGTTGTAATGACCACCTTTAACATCTAAATAATTGCTTCAAGAATTACATGGCAAGGTTTCATATTCGTCATTGAATATTGTTGGACACAGAAAACATTGTGAACTACCTACAATGTTTAGCTCTAATAAGTTCCAACTTAAATTGCTAAGATATGGGAACAGTTATTAAATACAATCAAAAATCAAAAAGCTTTCCAATATTTTATAACATACAATTCTTCTAAGGTGAAAATATAAACATGATGCAATACAACAAGGAGCATCAAAAAGATAATTAGAAAAACTTCAACAGCAAGATTTATATGAAATTCATGCTAAAAACACAATCACAGAAAAACACCTTTAAAAGAAGAAGCCAATCAAGAGGTCTTTATTCCCACCACCCATCAGCAAATGAAGTGGCGTCATTGGATTGCCCATCATACACCTGAACAGGAATTTCTCATTATTTATCTGGGAAGGAAGTGACTACTTCACCAACAAGATATCCACCATCTACAGTAACTTCGAACTCCAACCCACAGACCTTTACAACCTCATCACACTGACGCCACTCACAACCACCCGTTCCCCACATAGGAACATCTCACCACTCAGAGCACCACAGCCACCATGAACTTCATCCACTCTGGAGCACCCATGGACCGCCACTCCCACAACTTCATAAACCTCGGGATCAAGGAAATCAGTGGTGAAATAACCTTCATTCTCAATGTATCCATCACCATAGCTACTTTCCCTGATGGATGGAAACACACTGAGGTCAGACCCCCTCCTCAATAAACTTTCTGCCGACCCCAGCAAACTCAAGAGATACTGGCCGATCTCTTTGCTCCCCTTCTCCACCAAAGTCCTTAAGAAGGCCATCAGCTGCCAGCTCACTGAACAACTGGAGAGAAACAACCTGCTTAACACCTCCCAATCTAGTTTCCACACCAACCACAGCACCGAAACTGCCCTGATCGCTGCTACCAATGACATCAGAAGCCTCCTTCACTTGTGGGAAATAGCCGCCCTGATCGTCTTTGACCTCTCAGAAGTGGTTGACACCATATCCCACTGCACACTCATCAAGAGACTCCACTACACCGGCATGCAGGGAGGTGCCTTTAAGTTGATCGTTTCCTTCCTCACAGGACAAAGCCAGAGAATCCACCCACCACCCTTCATCTCAGAGGCCAAGAGCACCATCTCTAGCATGCCTCAAGTTTTATCCCTCAGCTTCATCCTGTTCAAGACTTGCATGGCGCCCTTGGCCAACATCATCAGAACTCATGGCATCCACATAATATCCTACGCAGATGACACCAAGCTCATCCTCTCACTCTCAAAATAACCCTCCATCACTAGGATCAACTTTCACAACTGCTTGATGAGTGTCACCGACTGAATGAAGACCAATTGCCTGAAGCTCAACAAGGAAAAGATGGAAGTGCTGATTTTTGGGAACAACATCTCTCCGTGGAATGATACCTGGTGGCCCTTTGAACTTGGACCCTCACCCACACTGACCAAACAAGCCAACAACCTTGGCATAATCCTGGCCAGCAAACTGACCATGAAATACCAGATCAACACAGTCTACTCCACCTGCTTCCACATCCTTGGCATGCTCTGTAAGACCTTCAGAGGGCTCCCCGTCAGCACCAGGAAAATCGTGACTCAAGGCATAGCTATCAGCCGGCTGTACTACAGCAATGTGCTCTACGTCGGAATCACCACCCAACTCCTGAAGAGACTCCAGACGATCCAGAAGTCAGCTACCAAACTCATCCTCAACCTCCCCAAATGGACTCATATCACCACAACCTTAGGAACGTCCACTGGCTCCCCATCCAGAAAAGATGTCAATTCAAGATGTTGACGCACGCCTGCAAGGCCCTCCATGACCAAGGACCCACATACATCATTCACTGCCTGAACTTCTACCAACCTTCCAGACACTTGAACTCTGCCTCCCTCGCACACACTCCCCATATCTGCTGTAGCTACAATGGAGGACGTTCCTTCTCCTACCTCCCCGCTAAGTACTGAAATGACCTTCCCCTTCACCTCTGAACAGCTTTCTAGCTTTCTACTTCTTTGAATTTAGATAGGAACTCGATACACGGCTCTTCAAATGATCCCGGCAAGTACCTAGCACCTGGAAACTCTTGCAGGTGAGCAGTTGCGCTCTATAAGTCTGGATTGATTGATTGATTGGCATTAGTGCTTTTTCTGCTAAAACTGTCTTTAAAAGAAGAAACTAAGCAAGAGAACTTCATTTCTCATCAGCATAGGAAATGACATAACAAGACCCTGCATTCCTACCCCCTCCCAGGACCTACTTATTAGCAGCTACAACATGGACAGATAGTGCATGTGCGCAGCTTGTGTGCGCTGGCAAGCCAACAGGACAACAAAGGCAAATCTGTCTGTGCCTATCTGTGCCTGGATCATCCTCAGCTCCAGGAACCCTTGTCTGATCACTGCCCAGCAATAGACTCATGCTTTCCTTAGGTCACTAGACTCCAGTAACATGTTTCCCCATCTGCTGCTGTGTCTCACACCACAGTAGGACCTTTCACCTGCACCCACTGCCGGTTCTCGAGCAGCCACCCACCCTCACCCCCACTCAAATACTAACAGTACCCTCAAAACCCACTCCCAACAGACATGCCACACAAGCACCAACAACGCCTACACCCCACGTACACCACACGCTATAGCAAACATGCATGTCAACACCAACTCACATGCATGCTTCTGAACGCATGATCACTCAGCAAACACACAACGGAAAGATGGGTCCTGCTGAGTAGCAATGCAGCCAACATCCTCTTCACCACAGCAACCAAGAAATTGCATAAAGGGACCCTGCATTCTTGTCCCCTCCCAGGACCTACTGAATAGCAGGTGGATGTGCTCAGGTGGTGTGGTGCTGGCAAGTCAAAGGAGCACCAAAGGTAAGCCCATCTGTGCCTGTCAGTGCCTGATCCATGCCCCACTCCAGGAACCATGGTCCAATTACTTCCCAGAGATAGACCCCTGGATCTCTTAGGTCACTAGACCCTAGATGCTGTTCCCCCATCTGCTGCTGTTCCTTACCCCACAATAGGACCTTTCACCTGCACCCAGTGGCTGGTTTCTAGCAACCACCCACCCACGCCCCCAAGCAAAGACAAAACATTGCACTCAATACCTGCTCCCAACATACATGCCGTTCAACCACCAACAACATCTACACCCCACACCACACGCCACAGCAAGCCTGCATGTCAACACCTACTCGCATGCATGCTTCTCAACCCACAATCAATCAGCAAACACACAACCAAAATATGGGACCTGCTGTGTAGCTAAGCACCCGGCATCCTCTTCATCACAGAGACCCTTCATTGGCTCCCAACATCTCCACGTCAATCACTTGACAGGGCCACCTTCACAAGTCTGGAGGAGGACTCACTATCATCCGCAAGGACTCCATCTAATGCACAACACCACAGAGAATGTCATCCTATTCAAGGGACACCTTCACTTCAAGCTTCAAATCTCCTGAAAATATCAGCCTGAATGGAACCCTCGCCTACTGACTACCTGGATCATGAGACACCGTTGTTGTTCCGTTACCCATTGACTCCAGAGTCTACTTTCTCCTTGATTACCTAAACCTTCACCTGGAAGACCAAAACTACTCCTGCTCCACAGCACTCCCCGAAAACCTTGAGCAACATTAGACTCATCCAGCTATTCTCAGAACCAACACATAGCATAGGACACACACTGGACCCCATCCTCCCCACAAGCGACAACATCTAATACAACACCACACAGCTCACATGGACCGAGCACTCCAACATCCAATTCTAAATCAACACACCTCAAGTCAACATCTATACAGGGTTCAGCATTGTAAGTTACAGTTGGGCAAAATCACAGAAGCAGACTGGCTCAGTACCCTCAGCACGGATCAAACTAGCCCCACAGACAACCTTGAAAAGGACATTAAGAACTTCAACAACTGAATCAAGAACTGTGCAGACTCCCTCAAACTTATCAAACCCAACAAGCATGGTGGATCAAACAAGCAGGCCAGCTGGTACAGAAAAGCTCCAAGACACCAAACAGCACTGTAAACCGCTGAAATAGAAATGGAGAATGAACCACTGTACCACTGACAGAACTACCTACAAGGCTGCACTCAGGAGCTATCACCACCAAATATGAGACATCAAGAAAAGAGCACCAATAGACAGCATCAAAGGATGCTCCAACAGCTCAAAGGAGATCTTCTCGATTGTTATGGATTTTACCTTGACCTTAGGCACTGTCAACATCACTGCCTCCCAGAAACTTTGCAATAACCTATCCAACTTCTTCCACAGCAACATCGCAAACATCTACAGCAAAGTCACACACCAACCTAACCCCAGAGAACTCATCTCTAATATACCCAACACCAACCAAGACAGGCACCTGATCGAATGGACAATCCTCGCCAGAAAGAACACAGCAGCAATCATGCAGACCATGCACTCAGGGGGCCTAATGGACCCATCCCTCCACCATATCGACAACCTGGGAACATCACCAATCTACACCACCCTGAGTCACATCAACATTTCCATCATGCCCGCCACTTTACCGGATGAATGGAAAATTGCAGAAATCAATGCCCTCCTCAAGAAGCCCACAGCCGATCCGAATCAACTGAGCAAATTTGGACCCATCTCCCTGCTCCCATATCCAACCAAAGTGATTGAGAAAGCCCCCTAACCAGCCAAGGTGATTGAGAATGCCATCAACGAGCAACTCACAACCCACCTCGAATTTCACTACCTTCTAGCCAACAGTAAATCAGGAGTCAGAAAGTCCCACAGCACAGAAACAGCGCTCATCACAGACTACTGATGACATTTGAATCATCCTGGACTGAGAAGAAATTGTGGCCCTCATCCTGCTTGACCTCTCCACGTCCTTTGTCACTGTATCTCACAACACCCTCATCAGAAGACTTTACAAGATAGACATACAAGGATCCACTCTCAAATGGATCTGTTCCTTCCTCACGGGAAGAACCCATAGGGTCATGTTGCTATCCTTCACATCAGAGACCAAGAAACTGATATGTGAAGTCCCATAGGGACCATTTGTTAGCCCCACCCTTATCAACATATACATGACACCGCTGGCCAACACCATCCGATCAAAAGACATCACTGTCACCTCCTAAATCAATCAAACCAGAACCAACTTCACCAACTGCATGATTATGGTAGCAGTCTGGATGCAAACCAACTGCCTCATGGTCAACTCCGTCAAGATGGATGTACTAGTCTTCGGCAACAAGACCAGCCCCTGGGACTCCACCTGGTGGCCACTGGAGCTAGGGCCAACACCCACAGAATACTCAAAATATCTATGGATCATCCTAGATAACATGCTCAACAACATGTCTCAAGTCAACGCAATGTGCACTTTCTGCTTCCACATCTGACGCATGTTGCAAAAGATCTTCAAATGGTTGCCACAGAACTCCAGACAGACTGTCAAACAAGCACTCATCACTGGCAGGCTGGACTACCTCAACACTCTCTACACCGGAATCTCCAAACAACTCATACACAGACTCCAGACCATCCAGAACACTGTTGTAAGATTCATACTTGACCCCTCATGCCACAGCTACAACACATACCACTACAGGAAGCTTCAATTGCTACCCATTCACAAGTGCAACTAATTCAAGATTCTCACACACACATTTACAGCCCTACACAATACCTGAACAGCCGCATTCACTTTCACAAACCCACCAGACACCTACACTCTGCCTTAGTCTCACTCTCACAAATTTCCTGCATCTGCAAAAGCAAAACTGGGTGCTGCTCATTCGCCGACCTCCAACCCAAGAAATCAGAGCCTCCTCGTCACTTCTTTGCTTCCTCAAGAAGCTGAAAACTTGGCTCTTCTTATATGCATGTTGGGGACCACACAACTACACATCTGCCTGAGTGCCCAATACCTTCTTGGATGATTAGTCCACTATACAAATCACTATAACACAGAAAAACATGTTAACAGAGACGGTACAACTCTATGTCAAAAGAAAGAAGATCAAGTAGAACTATGGATCATTTGTGGGGAAAAAACCTTGAAGAACATTGATTCCCTATGATTTGCCTACACGGACAAGGAGTACGATTATTTTGCACACATTTATAAATACGTACCTCAAAATAGTGTCCTTCTCAAATGTATACTGAAGACCCACAAAATCTAACAAAATACAGGCTACATGAGAACATTTAGCACAGTTTTATGCTGTGGCACCTACTTTACAATGTAGTAAAAATGAAAAAATTTGATTGTACAGCAGCTCATGGAAAAATATTTGAATAACACTTGGAAGGAAGAGACATTACTGGTGTTCAACTTAATCATTGTGCAACAAAAGAATACTGTAATTTAAAATTATCAGACGTTTGATGAATGCTACAAACCTTAGGAGCTTCAGTTTGGCCTGTCACAGTAGATTAAGAAGATTATGCATGAGAAGAACTTCATATTCAGTTTACAAGACCCAATGTAAAGTTCTTAAAAATTGAAACTGTACCACCTAGTTAATTATGTTCTACTGAAACAGACACAAGAATACCAATACAAATTCCAAGCCATATTACACTTTATTTGCAACAAATAACTTCCACCACTTACACAACTGATGTGCTACTTTTAAAGAAAAATATATCAAGCAAGAAGAGAACCCGATATACAATTGACATTATGGATATAAGATTCACTTAGGACGTAGACATACATCAAACATTTTTACAGTTCATTGAAAAGTATTCTACAGTTGAAATTTCAAAAGAATCAGATAATGTAGAATTATTTATCAATGTGTTACAATACCAACTTAAGTGTACTTAAAGCTGTAAATAGGATTATAAATATAACACCCAATACTACAGGAGGTGCAACTTTTGAAGATCAGTATGTGAAATAGGATAAATGTTACCATTTGATTCACATGTTGCATCTTATATCAAAAAGTCACAAAGGACAGAAGTCAAAGATATATGGAAGGATTTAAAATCAGTTTAGGATTACCAACACAGAAACCTTGGTGCATGTCAATATGCCAATTGACATAAAGGAAGCCATTTGTATGGACAACGCATCTCCATACAATGACTTGACTTGGGGACATCTGACAGTGACTTGACTTGGGAACATCTGACAGTCACAAAAGGATCCTTGAACTTTTTGTCAAAAACCTAAAATTTGCTAGGAAAAAATCCACATAGTGAAGAACATTTAAAAGAAAATCTTTTTGCTTGCTTGTATTCCAACTGTTCACTTGTATTGCAAGAAACATGCTTATATAAAATGGAACAAAACAATGAATGCAATCATAAATTCACTGTACACTGTTATAACTGTAGCTTTCTGTAACCTACAAAACTAAAGATAATCACTGGAAACTGAACTGGAAAGACACACAGAAAGAAAAGGCACACTTTTACTTCTGCTTACTTTCACTTTTAAAATCCCTTAGAGATGAAAGATCATTAGTTGAAAATTATTACACCGTTTGGTTTACCAACACAGAAACCTTGGTGCATGTAAATATGCCAATTGACATAAAGGAAGCCATTTGTATGGACAATGCATCTCCATACAATGACTTGACTTGGGGACATCTGACAGTGACTTGACTTGGGAACATCTGTCAGTCACAAAAGGATCCTTGAACTTTTTGTCAAAAACCTAAAATTTGTCAGGAAAAAATCCACATAGTGAAGAACATTAAAAAGAAAATCTTTTTGCTTGCTTGTATGCCAACTGTTCACTTGTATTGCAAGAAACGTGCTTATATAAAATGGAACAAAACAATGAATGCAATCATAAATTCAATGTACACTGTTATAACTGTAGCTTTCTGTAACCTACAAAACTAAAGATAATCAATGGAAACTGAACTGGAAAGACACACAGAAAGAAAAGGCAC
Organism: Pleurodeles waltl; assembly: GCF_031143425.1. Taxonomy (NCBI): domain Eukaryota; kingdom Metazoa; phylum Chordata; class Amphibia; order Caudata; family Salamandridae; genus Pleurodeles; species Pleurodeles waltl. Next base: position 268,109,129 of record NC_090436.1, read on the forward strand.
ACTTTTACTTCTGCTTACTTTAACTTTTAAAATCACATAGAGATGAAAGATCATTAGTTGAAAATTATCACACCGTTTGGTATGATAAATACATTAACATGTAGCAAGGTGAAATTAATAAAGATAGGAATAGCAAATGAAATACATAATTAAAATCAAGGAAATGATAATGAAATAAGACAAGAGATATTAGAAGACCCAACGAAGCAGAAATAGCTGTGTGTAAAGGTGAAAATACCATGTTCAAATCGATTTCTGCTGAATAGGATTCGTATACATTTTTACCTCAATTTATTGATAGTCAATGAAGTTTTTCAATCCAATACAACTACATATTCTTCAGGAGCAACACCATGATCAAAATGAGTGCACCTACAAACAATAACACACAAATATTGCTACACATCAGTGGACAAAGGTGAACTGGAAAAAAGTTCTCTCGTTAAAGACATCCTTGCTTTCATGCATTCCTGTCCGTGCTTTGCATTTTTATGTTTAGCAATCGCTTCAACAAGATAAAGCTGCACAAAATATTGAAGCTGCAGGAAACCATTGTTTTTCAGTGCTACCAATGAAACATCACAATAAACCTGAATATCAAACTTTAAATGGCAAGCCCAGGCAGCTAGCTAGTCCGATTTTTTCTCTATTGAAATTCCTAATCAAAGGCAAAGTTAGCATGGTATCAAAGTTAATGTTAGCAGTATGTACAGGTGAGATGGCATGCCACAGAAGTAGCTTCTTTAAAATTTGGTTTACACTTACAGTAAAGTTGCCCATTACCTAGACGGACAGGTTAGCTCAGGGTCCCAACAGCAACTGACTGTAATTACCAAGCACCACTCCATTCCAGAATGAGAACATTAGACAAAGGTAAACATGGTATTGACAACTGCAGAGCTACATAAAAGAATACACATTACCTGAAAAGAAGGCATGTGACAAATTAAATACAAGACATAACCTACACTAAAACACCCCCTCCCAAGAAAGCAAAAAAATAATAGAAAAACTTGCATTAGCATAGGGTGTTGAAATAATTTTGCTTCAAGCTCAATTTACTAATTTAGTACATATTCATTAATTCTTGCAGACTTTTTAGTTACATGACTACATCATTGTTTAGTAGCACAAAAGGTCTTGGAAACCCTCACAGATTCTGCAGTGCCTGAAATCAAATTTAAATTATCATTACAATGATCACACTGTTGCAAAACGTCGACCTGAGGCACCTTGACAGATTGAATGTTCGTATGAATTCTTTGGGTACAGTCCTTGGACTCAGCGAGGAGCCAATTCAGCCAATCTGAGTCCCAGTCACGTTTTTTGTGTTTCATTTTCTGGATGATGAAATCATGTTGGGCAGTAATTTTGAACAAGTGTCTTCTGTTCCACCAGCCTTTACCATCCAGTAACCAGCTCCCTTGCTTTCTTTCAACACTTTATTTGCCTTCTCTACCAAACCATTCACAAAGGTGAGTTTTAAGACTAAAAGGCTTTTTCCTTAATGAATTTATTTTGTCAGCAAGAAGTATACAAGCGACCCCAGGCAGGCAGAGACAAACTGAGCAAGCCTGGAGTTTTCCATTCCTACGGCAACAACAGAATTCCAAGCAGAATAACACAACATTTCTTTTTCTTTAAAAAAATAAATATATATATACATTTACAATCCAAGATTATCTAGACTTCTAAGATATTAGCAACAATTTTAAAGATACATTTGTTTCCCACTGCGTATCTACAGTGAAAAGATAAACTAAAGTTGTAGCTGTGGAAAATACCACATCTCAATGTAACTAATCACATACAAAATCATCATATTTCCTTGGTGTCCTTTTTGCATGAACACTATGGCCCTCATTATGACATTGGCGGTAAGTTCTGCATACCGCCATGCTGATGGCTGCCAACTTACCACCATGCTGGCAAATATCCGTCCACCATATTATGACACACACACCAATCCGACAGAATACAGCCACATACACAAATCTGCCAGACCAAAGGTCAGTGCTAAAGTGGCAGACATTCAACAGCGGTAAACCATTGGCGGTACATACCACTGCGCTCACAATGGACACCCACTTACAAAACAACACTACATTGGACAATTCAAACAACACACACCTGACACCCATACACACACCACACCCACACGCCCACAGCACGATAAAACGCACACCCACATTACCCACAGCCCCAACTGAATACAAATCATTGCCCACAGACAGAAACCAAGAAAACTGCCACAACTAGACACATGCACCTCTCACACCCATACACCCCTCACGCACTCCGCCTCACACACCCCAACACATTACTCAATACTCCCTCACCAACACACATCATATACACCCATGGCACCACAAAGGCACCCTCGTTTCACTGAGGAGGAGTTAAGGGTCATGGTGGAGGAAATCATCAGGGTAGAGCCACATCTATTTGGAGCACATGTGCAGCAGATATCAATAGCAAGGAAGATGGAGCTATGGGGGAGAATTGTGGACAGGGTCAATGCCGTGGGACGGCACCCAAGAACAAGGGATGACATCGGGAAGAGGTGGAACGACCTTCGGGGGAAGGTGCGTTCCATAGCAGCAAGACACCAGCTCGCTATCCAGAGAACTGGCAGTGGACCCCCAACTCCTCCCCAACAACTCACAGCATGGGAGGAGCAGGTACTGGCAATACTGCATCCTGAGGGCCTGGCCGGATTTGGAGGAGGACTGGACACTGGTAAGTCAACTTTTAACAATTATCACTCCCATACCTGCATGCCATCACACACCCTCACCCTCACTCCCATCACACTACTCCATCCCACACACTCCACGATCACATCATACTGATCCCAATGCCAAGCCCTGCATGCTGTGCCAATGAACGGACACCCCTCCCAGCCCTGCATGGACGCTCATCACCAAAGCATGCACAGCATAGGGATACTAACATAACCACTATACACCAACATACATGAGCAAAAGCTGGCAGGGGAACAACAAGCATAGAGTGGAAGCTACAGAAGTACAAATGTCAGACACCTGAGGCATAATACATCATTTACATCCCCACAGGTACCCCAGTCAATGTCACTGGAGAGGAGGTGCGACCACTATCCAGTTCCCCAACAGAAGAGGCCCACAGTGAAGACAGTAACTCTGGACTTCAGGATCTGGACGATCTACTTGGCCCATCAGGGACCACTGGACAGCCGGTCACCCAAGCCCAGTCACAGACCACCACAGAGCCTCCCCCATCAGGAACCAACCCCACAGCACCCACTCAGCGTACCCACACCTCTGTCCCCAGGACACGTCAATCAGCAGTGTGCCCACCTGTACAGGAACTCCAGGCCACACCTCATACCCAAGACAACCAGGGACCTGGGGTCAGTGGCAGTGGGCATGCCGTTCAGGGGGCAGAGGCACAGTCCAACAGGGAAACCGGGAGGACTGCTGTCACCAGTGGGTGGAAAAGACCATGTAACTGACTCTATAGGAGGCACTCTCCGAGATCCTGGTAGCCTACCAACATTCCCAGGACACGATGGGCCAGATCCTAGATAACATGCAGGAGAACAGGTGGCTGCAGGAGGGACAGTATCAGAGGATCAGTGAAGACTTGCAGGCTATCGACAACAACCTGATCTCCATAGCAGGGGTGCCGGCAGACATGGCCAACATTATGAGGGAGGCAGTGTCACACCAGCGGGCCTCTACCACTAGCCAGTCATCTGAACAGCCCTCCACGTCCGCTAGTGGCCAGGATGCCCTGCCACAGGACCAACAGGCTACCAGCACCCCTTCCCCTAAAGAAGGTGAACCGCCCTGCAAACATTCCCTGCGAACGAGACAGAAGCCAGAGACACTTGCCAAGACCACCTCCAGGAAATGAGACTCCTGATTGACCCCCTTGTGTCCCACTCTATCACCTTGTCCACCTTGAACTGCCATAGCTCCCCTTCCTATGTCCTCATGCACAATGCACCTGTGCTACAAACAGACTGGAACAATACCCTGGACTTTCCTCTATCATCACCCCATCCCATTGCACTTTCCCCTCTAGATATTAGCACTACAATAAACACCCTTGGATAAAAATCGACTACTAGTAATTCATGTATTGCAAAGTTGTATCAATTAAAACAGCTACAACCATTGCAAATGAACTGTACATAGAATGAGCATAGAAATAATGACATGTAGCTGGCTGTTGTGATCACACCAGGAGAATGTGTCATATTGCAAACATCTGCAAAATCAATATTCAGAGGTAACAGTTAGTAGGGCAAAGAAGTGGGTAATGCCAGCATGGCAATGCTAAACAGAATACAGCAATAGTCATGGTAATGTAAAGTTGCACTGTCTCACCTGTGTGTCATTGGAAGTACTGACGTATCACTAATGTTCTGTTGTCCACTACCTCCTTATCCTCTACCTCCTCATCCTCACTGTCCTCAGGGTCCTCTACCTCCTCATCCTCTACCTCCTCATCCTCACTGTCCTCAGGGTCCACTGCTGCCACAGGGGCATCTCCAGTCTCCTCCTCCTGCCGAAAAGTTACATGATGTCTGAGGGCCAGATTGTGCCACATGCAGCATGCCACTACTACCTGGCAGACTTTCTTGGGTGAGTAGCACAGGGATCCACCTGTCAGATGGAGGCACCTGAACCTGGCATTCAGGAGGCCAAAGGTCCTTTTTTTTTATCCTTCTGGTTTGCCCATGTACCTCATTATAACATTCTTCTGCCCTTGCCCTGGCATTCCTCACAGGGGTCAGCAGCCATGACAGGTTTGGGTAACCAGAGTCACCTGCAAATATTGAGGAACAACATTTAGCCACACACTATCCTATATGGCCGACAACATAGGCATACGCCAACATATACTGGGTGGGAACCAGTGCTCACCTATCAGCCACACCATTTGCCTCTGTAGTTGGGCCATCACATCAGGGATGCTGCTATTTCTCAGGACAAAGGCATCATGCACTGACCGAGGATACTTAGGATTGATGTAGGAGATGTACTGGTCCGCCAAGCACATCATCTGGACATTTATGGAGTGGAAACTCTTATGATTCCTGAACACCTGTTCATTCTGGAGGGGGGGGCGTACAAATGCAATATGTCTTTCATCAATCACACCAATTGTATTGGGGATATGTCCCATTGCACAGAATCCGGCCTTCACAGTGGCCAAATCCTCAACCTGGGGGAATGCAATGTAGCTGCACCTGTGTTTTATCAGGGCAGACAACACTCTGGTTAGCACGTTTGAGAACATTGGCTGTGATATTCCTGCTGCCAAGCCCACTGTCACAAGGAAAGAACCAGTTGCCAGGAAATGGATAACTGATAGCACTTGCACAAGAGGGGGGATCCCAGTGGGGTGATGGATAGCAGATATGAGGTCAGGCTCCAATTGAGCACACACCTCTGTGATTGTGGCACTGTCCAGTCTATAGGTGAGTATTATGCGCCTGTCCTCTAGTGTAGCCAGGTCCACCAGAGGTCTGCGCACGGGATTATGTCTCTATCTCTTATTCATCCACAGCGGTAGGTATCTAAGGGACACAAGAGTGAGTAGGCTGTCACAAACTGAACAATGGAGCCACAACAGACCTCCACAATGTGCAAACATGAAATGGGACAGTGTAATTAATGAAGTATGTGCCTATTGATCCTGTGACTCAGCAATAATCGATAGGCCTGTCCACCCCCCCTGAAATGGCGACCACCAGTCCTGTGTGTAGGGACAGGTGGAAGTGAGGTAATGCCACTGACGTTGTGTGCCATGGTGGTAGAAGATCGTGAACCGCCGTGCAATTCCTCATTGGTTAATATTGGGCCCTATGGGGTACAGTGGCCAATGGGGATCTACGCCGGCGGTGAGGGTATGCACCCCCACGGACTTGACTGCCATTTTCTATCTGATTCCTCACTTGTTTCCTAATCTTCCATAGGAGAGGATCTACACTGCATGTCCTCCTGTGACCTGTGTCTGGAACCTACCATGGCTCGTGTGACTGGGGAAAGGGCCCCAGCCTTCACTGCTGAGGAGTTGGAGTGACCGGTGGATGGGGTCCTACCCCAGTACGGACTGCTGATGGACCTCCAGACCAACAGGTGAGTACACTTTGTGCAGGATGCATGTGGCAGGAATGCTTGGAGTTGTGTGTGAATACCTCATGTAAAGGGGGTGGGTGGATGTCTTCTTGGCAGTGTACCTGTTGTGGGCTGGGCTACGTGTGTGCCAATAGTGATAGAAACGGGTATGGTGGGCCATGTGTGTGACAGGCTGGACTGTTAGTTAATGGAGTTCTCCTGTATGTATTACCTCTGCAAGTCAGCACCCATCAAAAGAGGGGATTATGGCGTGCCATCACCAAGGACGTGCAGACCCGGGGGGTCTATGGCAGACAGAGAACCCACTGTTGCAAATGTGAGAGGACCTGAGACGCCTGGCAAGGAAGACCGTGGAGGCCCAGCTGGGGATGGCCTCCCAATGAGGAAGGGGTGCCCGTCGGACCCTCACCCCCCTGATGGCCTGCATACTGGCGGTGGACTACCCTGAGCTGGATGGGTGCTTGAGGGCATCACAGCAGCCACAAGGGGATGAGTACAGTGGGTATCAATACATATGTTGGCTGGTGGGATGGTATCCGGGTGGTGGTTGTGTGTCCTTGGGTGCCCATAGGACAGGCCAGACATAGCAGCGTAGGTCCTCTGGTGGGTAAGGGTCTGAATGGGAAATAATGCTTACCTAGCTTGTTAGAATTCACTCCTGGGCATGGCTGTGTCCCAGGTGTGCTGCAGTTGGCAGTGTGTGCCCCTTCTTATTCCTTAGTGACTAGCCATTTCACTGGTAGTGCAATGCATAGTGCGCAGGCCTGTTCCCTGTGTGTGAGGGTGCTGTGTACGCCAACAGTGGTGTTGGTGCAGCCATTGACCCTGTGTATCATTTGTACCGCTCACCCCTTTCTTGTTTTGTCATCCTATTCTTATGTGCATTAGCATCATCTGGCAGAGGAGCAGAGGCACCGGTGACAGAGGGAGCTGCATCCCACAGGACCCTGGAGGAAGAGTCTACCGATGCTGAGGGCATCAGTGGGACAGAGGGCGAGGGGAGCACCATGGCGGAGACTGGAGGGGACAATACAGACTCTGATACCTCCTCCGATGGGAGCTCCCTGGTGGTGGCGGACACTTCTGTGACCACCCCAGCTGCAGGTACAGCCGGCACCCCTCGTACCAGCACTGCACTCCCAGTAGCCCCTCAGCGAGTTGCTCGTGCAAGCTCACCCAGGAGGGTGAGCATCTACTTCTCCTCAGACACCTCAGGCCCTGCCCCAGTGAGCCATGCTGCCCTGAGTGAGGAGGCTATTGACCTCCTGAGATCCATCTCTGTAGTGCAAACAACCATTGTGAATGCCATCCAGGGGCTGGCAGCCCAGCTGCAGCAATCTAATGCATTCCTGGAGGGCATTCACGGTGGATTGGCGGCCCAACAGAGATTGATCCAGGCTCTGGCCTCTTCTCTCATGGCAGCCATTGTCCGTTTCAACCGTCCCCCCTCCAACCTCCACTTCCCAGTCCAAATGTCCTCAACTCCAACCCATCCCAAGCACACAGGCAGATGAGCATGCACCCAAGAGTGTCACAGGCAAACACAAGCACCACACTTCATCCCACCAGCACTCACACAAACACCATTCAGTTGCAGACATGACAACATCCACTATCTCCACTGTTTCCCCCTCTTCCTCCTCTACCTCCCACCCAGTTGCGTCTACACTCACACTTGCATGCACTACATCAATATCCACTACCAGCATCATCACGACACCAAGCAGAAAACACACCTCACTGGCAGACACCTCCACAACATCCATGCATGCGTCCCCTGTGTCCTCTCCCACCGTGTCTGTACCCCCTTCCTAAAGTACTCAAACGCAAGCACTCAGACACCCAACAGCCATCCAACTGACAACAGCATACAGCCCATGCACCTGCACCCAAATGCAGCAGACAAACACCTCCAACAACCACTCCCTCATCCTCCATTCCCATTACTCCTCCCTCTTCCCGCCCCAACGTCCCTAAAAAGCTTTTCCTTTCCACGAATGACCTCTTCCATACCCCTCCCCCATATTGCACGTATGGGCAGGGTAGCAGGACCCAGCCAAGCACCTCAGCCAAACAGTCCACGAGCCCAGTGGTGGAAAAGATTCTAGGCCAACTATACTGAAGGGGAAGAAGCCTGCAGCAGCTGTTAAAAAGGGGAAGGAGCCTGCACTAGTAGGTAAAGGGGGAAAGAGCCCATCCACCAGTGCCAGGAAGGGTAAGAGATCCCCAATACATTAGCAGGAGGGGAGGAGGCACTCTACGCCAGCGAAAGCTGCCAGCCAAACACCGCCATCACCACCAGCTGTCACAGGGCCCCCACCACCTGTCGTGGTTGTGCAGCCATCAGAGGGTGCAGGGGCTGAGCAGGAGCCTCCCCTAACCACCACAACAGTGCAGCCATCAGAGGGTGCAGGGGCTGGACAGGAGCCTCCCCCAACCACCACTACAGTGCAGCCATCAGAGGGTGCAGGGGCTGAACAGGAGCCTCCTACAACCACAAGACTCCATCTAGTCCAGCCTCTATGGGCTGCTGTGAGGCCTGTCCCCACCAGAAGCAGTGGGCAAGTCTCCCACTCGAAAGACTGTGGCTTTGCACTCCCCAGGACAAAGCACAGGGCATGTTGCCCCCTCCAGAACCAGTGGGGTAGACACCCACTCGAGAGACTGTAGCCTTGCACTCCCCAGGACAAAGCACAGGGCATGTTGCCCCCTCCAGAACCAATGGGGATGACACCTACTGAGGAGACTGTGGCCTTGCACTCCCCAGGACAAAGCACAGGGCATGTTGCCCCCTCCAGAACCAGTGGGCTTATTCCCCCATCCGGCTGAGGTGCCCCCTCCTCCCCCTGAGGTGCCTGCCTATTTGACAACTGATGCCCCTGCAGTGTTCTATCCGGATTGCTGCAGGATTCGAGTGGGACCTTGGACTGTGCCTTGTGGCCAGGTGGGCCCTTTGCAATATGAACTGGGCAGTGTATACGAGAACAGATCTGTATCATGGCCAAATCGGAATTATCATTTTATTGTTGGACTGATTACAGTCATGTTCGTCAATTCCTGTTGTCCTTGCCTTATTCAGCAGATTTTCGTGCTCAGATTGTTTTTGTAATGCAGCTGGCTGTGTGTATGGCGTGTGTATGTCAGGTGTGTGTTGTGCGTGTGTGTGTGTCACTCTTGTTTTCCTCCCTCCCTCCTTTGTGTGCTAGGCGGCTGTACTCACCATCGTCGTCTTCGCCGGGATTGGTGTTCCAGGTGGAGCATAACGTAGAAGATCATCGGGAACACTAGCAGTTTGGGTTCCATGGCGGCAAGGTTCTCCCCTGTGTCTCCAATGGTGAGTCCTTTCACTTTTGTGCAGTGTTTCAGCCAGGCTTTTGATGGCGTTGGTACCGCCCCGGAAAAGGTGGCGGATTGTAGTGTCATAACATGGTGGGTAGAACTTTGTCTTCCGCCTGGCTGTATGTGGCTACCGCCGTGGTGACTGTTGTTTCCGCCCTGGAGGTCGGTGTGGTGCATTAGCTGTGTATCAGAGATAACACCACCTTGGTCATAATTTGGCGGTAATTACCGCCAGCCTGTTGGCGGTATTACCGCCACTTTATCACCAACCGCCAGGATCGTAATGAGGGCCTATGGTTTAGAATTCCCTCACATTTGTCCTTAAAGTTTCTTTTCTGCTATGTGACATTTCTTCTCTCCTATACCACATTTCACTGTCAATTTCAGGACACTTGGGGACTTTTCGTGGGTTCCACAATTTACCCCCTTCCGCACAGACCACGTTTTTACGTACATCCAACACCTTCTTGGGATTTGATAATTTTGAATCACCCTTCCTGACTCCTGCTCCCGTATGAACCATGACCCATTCTCCCTTCTTAAAATCTCTTCAGTATAAACCTTCATTACATTTTTCAGTGTATTTATTCTGGAACTGTTCCAATCTTATCTTCAATGCACGTCTGTCCAAACTGCTCTTGTCCATCCTGTTCATTCATGCAGGAACATTCACTGTACATGCTGCTCTACCTTTAAACAACAAAATGGAGTCTCCTTTGGTACATGTTCCTTACCTCCTTTCTCCAACTTAAAGCCTTTTCCAAAGCCATCTGAATGTATTCTTCCAACACTCAATTGAACCCCTTGATTAAATCATACTCCAAGGGATTGTATACTGATGTTTTGTGGTGCTTTATTCCCTCATGTTTAAGGAATATTTCAAATTCTTCACTGAAAACTGTGGCCCATTTTCAGACACAACTTTATCCAGACATCCCTCCCTCCAGAAAAATTATTTACAAAACACCACTAAGTTGTGAGATTTGATATGTCTGACAAATGCAACTGTTAGGATCCAAACTTTCAAAAGGTCCACAAATATCAATTGCAATCCTTTCCCAAGATCTATCAGGAAACTTCACTGAGTTATAGTTGTTTGAGCCACTCTATGGGGGTCATTCCGACCTTGGCGGTCATGGACCGCCAGGGCCGGGGAAGGAGGAAGCACCGCCAACAGGCTGGCGGTGCTTCTGGGGCAATTCTGACCGCGGCGGTAAAGCCGCGGTCAGAAAAGGGGAACCGGCGGTTTCCCGCCGGTTTTCCCCTGCCCCAGGGAATCCTCCACGGCGGCGCTGCAAGCAGCGCCGCCATGGGGATTCCGACCCCCTTCCCGCCAGCCTGTTCCTGGCGGTTTGCACCGCCAGGAAGAGGCTGGCGGGAACGGGTGTCGTGGGGCCCCTGGGAGCCCCTGCAGTGCCCATGCCACTGGCATGGACACTGCAGGGGCCCCCTAACAGGGCCCCATTCAGATTTTCAGTGTCTGCAAAGCAGACACTGGAAATCGCGACGGGTGCCACTGCACCCGTCGCACACCAGCAACTCCGCCGGCTCCATTCGGAGCCGGCTTCATTGTTGCTGGGGCTTTCCCGCTGGGCGGGCGGGCGGCCTTTTGGCGGTCGCCCGCCCGCCCAGCGGGAAAGTCAGAATGACCGCCGCGGTCATTTGACCGCGGTGCGGTCTTCTGGCGGTCCCCGCCCGGCGGGCAGTGCCCGCCGCCCGCCGGGGTCGGAATGACCCCCTATGTGTTTTGCCATTACACAGGCATGGCTCACATTTCGGAGTGTATCTCTCTATCTGCTTATCCATACCTGGACACCATAAATCATTGCCGACCTTCCTCTTCATTGCGGAACTTCCTCCATGACCTTGGTGTAACAACCCTAAAGGGCTATGGTGCAGGGACATCGGTACAACTACCCTGTCACACCTTCTGACCACATCATTTGCTACTGACAATTCATACCACACAGGCACGTACTCGTTCTGACTCACTTTTGTTTCCTGCGTCAACCTCTCCGGATCAGGTAACTTGTCAGGAAGTAATTTTATAATCTCACCATTATCTATTTCCCTTAACCATTCATCCTTCCATATCACTCCCTTGCAAGTAGGACCAACTTCCACGACCACCCAATCATCCTCTTTACTATTTGAATAATTGTCTAAAGGCAAGCGAGATAAGCAAACCGTACTCACATTCTTGTGACCCGGTATTTATTTATTATGAAAAGAATATTCCTGCAATTTGTACAACCACTTTGCAATGGGAGGCTTGGCCCTTTGAGGGTCCTTTGAGGTAAATAAGTTAATTAGTGACCGTTAATCAGTTCGAATTGTGTTTCCCACACAAATGTTCTGTAATGCTGCACCTCCCAATGACATGCAAGGGCCTCTTTATCGATAACTGAATATGAGCTTTCTGCCCCCTTTAACATGACCGATGCAAAGCCACCACTCTCTCACTGTCTCCATGATCTTGCATAAGAACTGCCCCCAGACCATAACAACCTGTGTCCTTAATCATAATAGATCCCTTTTCCGGAACAAAGGGCACCAACACCCCAGCTTTCATTATAGCTGTCTTGATGTTGTCAAATGTCAACTGACATTCTTCTGTTCATTCATATGTAGTCTCCTTTTTTAGCAACATATGAAAAACATGTGCCTTGTTTGAGAGCATCTTCTGCAGTACCCTCTGAAACACAGCGGATGCTGACGCTAAACCAAAGGGCATGCATTTGAATTGGTACATTCCTAAAGGTGTGATAGATGAGGTGATGTGTTTATATTCCAGATGTAATTGCATCTGATGGTAAGCACTAGAAAGTTCAAGTGTGGTGAAATATTAGCATGTCTTACATTCATCAGCAGTTCACTGATCTTGGTAAGAGGATGCCTGTCAACCCAGATGTTTTCGTTCATATCCTGAAGATCTAAAATTATGCGAATCTTCCCATTGGCCTTTTTTACTAGCACTATTGGACTAAGCCATTCAGACCTCTCTATTGGTTCTATAATCCCTTCATTGCATAACTGATTTAAATCCTCAGATAATGGTTCATGTAATGCTAATGGAACATTCCTTATCTTTTGCACCCTTGGCACTGCTTTTTCCTTCAGTATTATGCGATGTTCGAATTTCTTCAACCATCCCAATTTTTGGGAAAATAATTTGGGCTACTGGTCCTTCCATCTTTCTACATACTGTTGTATTATTAATAAAACCTTGTTTGGGTCTAACACAATTCTGAATGCACGCCGTTCTTTCCATCCCAGCAAAGTTTTCCCCCTTTCAACAACATACACCTTCCCTCATGCATATCTTTCGTTATATGCTAAATCTGCTACAAAAATAGCCTACCATCAGTAATTTGACCCAACAACACCCTTAGGGCTCCACATCACTAGGAATCAACTCAATTGATTTGTTCATACTTTCCCAAATGGACCTTTCCACCAAGGTATATGGAGAGCATGAATCTGCCCACATAGGGACTTCCACACCATTTACTCTGATCATGCACTTTGGGGAGCGATAGCCACTTTCCTTCATGGATTCACAGTCTTCTACAACACAAACCACCAATATTTTTACACCATTGTTGAGCCTGTTATCACCATCATCTTCCTCCAGATGTTTGTTTATTAGATTCACATTGGGTGTTTTATGTCCCTACTTCCCAACTTACGTACTCTTAAACAATTAGCTGTCTTTTTTTTAATTTGGCAAAAACAGCAGGGCATGGGTTAGACTAAGCCAAATGGCATGTACTCCCACACTTATAACATTGTTTTCTTGGCATATCCCTTTGGGGTCCTCTGTTTGTTCTCCACCCTTTTTGCTTGTCTTTCTTAAACCCACCTTTCTTCACCGCATTCACATCACTCTCATCTGACTTATTCTTATTGTGATTTTCATTTAATTCCTTTAGGTAGCAGGACGTTTTTCAATGCAACATGCTATTGTTATGTTTTTTTCTAAATAAGGATTTTTCATCTGCAATAATTTCTCCTGTATTCTTAGGGTACTTGTAAAATTTATCATTTGGTCCCATATGATTTCTTCTTGCAGGTTTTTGAATTTCCAAGATATAGACAGGATCCTCAATGCAGCCATAACAACCTGTGTCCTTAATCATAATAGATCCCTTTTCTGGAACAAAGGACACCAACACCCCAGCTTTCATTATAGCTGTCTTGATGTTGTCAAATGTCAACTGACATTCTTCTGTCCATTTAGTCCCCTTTTTTAGCAACATAGGCAAAACATGTGCCTTGTTTGAGAACATCTTTTGCAGTACCCTCTGAAACACAGCGGATGCTGACGCTAAATCAAAGGGTATGCATTTGAATTGGTACATTCCTAAAGGTGTGATAGACGAGGTGATGTGGAGGTGAAACAAACTTTTGGCTTTCCACTATAATATTATTTGTTTTACCAAAATTCTCTTCCAATGCTTTGAATCAGACACATATTAATCTTCGGGACCTTCTTCCACTTCTGACCCATCATGTGTTTCATTCTTCCCACCTTGTGGTTTAGGTAATGTTTAAAGAAATGTTCTTACCTCTACTCCAAGACTGTGTTTCAATAGAGCTAACCTTCTTTTTGCCGCTTAAACATCCCCTCTGATTGCTTCTAAATATGTCTTAAACAATTCCTTCCAATCCTCTCGTGCCATAACAGAGTACCCTGGATCCTGTAAGAAGAAAGGAGGGGCAGCTATTGTTTGCATCACCATACTAGAAGGAAAATAAATTCCCATATATATAATGTCACAATTAAGAACACTAGTAACAAAATAAAATGGCACAATAAAAGTAGTCACCGTGGTCAAAGGATTTTCTTTCCTCCACACAAATAAGAATCTAATAAAATAACACATTAAAAGTTTGTTGTCAACGACTCTTTCTTGCACACTTGTCCTCATTCATCCTCAGTTGACAGCCATGCTAATGCCTAGTCCCAATTCAGTTTCTAGTCTTCTTTCTTTGTCCACAGCTTTGCTGAAAGTACTTTTGTCCCTCTTCTTTTTTCATTAATCAAGTGACACTCTGTTTATGTATCTAGTACCAATGAGTATGTCCCTCAAAGCTCTCCTCAAGTTTCACTGCCTCATTGCGGTAAGTTCTTGGACACTGACACGCTCCTTCAACGAGGTATCCTGCAGTTATGTCGCTTTAACCCCTGCACGCTGTCTTGGCCTGCACACGCCCACAGAAACCAACCGTATGTGTGGCCTATAAGACAACAGTTGGCGCTGAGCAGGGCGAGTCAATATCTTGGCCAAATGGTTTAACCGGTTCTGTGCCGTGGACCTAATGGTTACGTCCTGCAGCACAGTGCTCCTGTGCCCAGGACATAACCATTACGTCCTGGGCACAGATCCCAGAGGAAGCGCTAGCGCTCCCTCTGTGTTCTTCCCTCCCACCCCCCCAAAGGCAGGGATGGAGGGGAAGCCCTTCCCCTTCCACCCACCCCCGACAGCCCCCCGACCCCCCACCCCCTGTGACGTCAGCGTGCGATCGCACGCTGACTATCACAGAGGCCTCCTCCCATTGTGCTGGAAGGGTCGCTCCCCTGGAGGGGCAAATTGTATTTAGGCCATTTCTGCCCCCTTTGGGGGCAAATCGGACGATTTTAGGTCAATCTGCCCCCAAAGAAACCACTAGGCACAGGGGATCCTTTTTTTGCGCTAATGTAATGCAAAGGGAGCGACCCCGAAGGCAAGGGTCGCTCCCCAGGGGGATGAGGGGGACAAATATATTTTAGCCCATTTCTGCCCCCCCGAGGGCAGATCGGCCTATTGTTATTAGGCCGATCTGCCCCCAGGGGGGACAGAAGCCTCTAGGCGCCAGGGATACATTTTTTGGGGATGTTTTTTTTGTTTTGTTTTTTAGAGGTGTGGAGGGACCCCTTAGGCAAGGGTCGCTTCCCGGGGTGTGGGGGGGGAAATTTATTTTAGGCCTTTTCTGTCCTCCCTGGGGGCAGAAGCCTCTAGGCACCATGGATAAAAAAATAATGTTTTTTTTTTGTTTTGTCTTTTAGAGGTGGGGAGCGACCCCTTAGGCAAGGGTCGCTCCCCTGGGGGGCAAATTGTATTTAGACTGATTATTGTTGCGCCAATCTGCCCCCAGGTGTGGCAGAAACCATTTAGGCACCAGGGATTGGTGTGTGTGTATGCATGTGTTTTCTTTAGGGGGGCAGCCACTTTTTTTCAAAAACAAGAGGGTGGGGGTATGGGCATACCCCCACCCCAAATAAATGGGGCCAAAGTTGTTCTGCCCACCAGTGGGCAGATGGGGCAATTACCCCTGATCCACACCCCGGGGGGGCATAAAGTCTACTAGAATTGAAAAAAAAATATTGGGGTGGTGGCTACCAACCAGTATGGGCCTGGTTACGCCCCCACCTCAGTTGAAGGGGGTAACACTCTTTCAGCTCTCCCCCACACTCTAAAACATCTTATCCCACAAGTAAGCAAGAAGACATTTGATTATTTTGGGTTTTAGTTTTACATTTGGGCCATGAGAGCTTGGCTTACTCTCAAAATCGTCCCACTTGGAATGGTGAGGGCTGCACTTTATGGACTTTGGGACGCTGCCATGCAGAAAATCAACAAGACCTAGACACATCTGAAAACGAAACATCTGGGTGATTCCAGGGTGGTGTGTTTCACATGCACCCCGCACAATTTTTGTACCCACAATCCCCTGCAAACTGCCAACTTTGCTGGAATCACACATTTTCCCCACGTTTTTGTGATGGAACCTTCCGGAATCTGCAGGAATCCACAAAATTCCTACCACCCAGCATTGTCTCATCTATAGCGATAAAACTTCTGCTGCACTTGTCAGCCTAAAAATATTTTTTTGCAAACTGCCCTTTTGGACTCCCTTTGGTTCCCCCTCAATATCAACATGTTTTTGGCTCTTCCCTTTCACAAGCACTTGGCCCACCTACACAAATGAGGTATCATTTTTACCAGGAGACTGAGGGGAACACTGGGTGGTATGAAATGTGTCCCAGTGTGGTGATCCCACACAGAAATGTGTTTAAAATGTGATTTTGTAGCTAAATTTGAGGTTTGCTGAGGATTCTGGGTAAGAAAACATTGGGGGATCCACGCAAGGCACACCTCACTGGACTCCCTCGGGTGTCTAGTTTTCTGAAATGTCTGGGTTTGGTAGGTTTCCCTAGAAGGCTGCTGAGCCCAGGACCAAAAACGCAGGTGCCCCCCTGCAAAAACAGGTAGTTTTATATTAGATAATTTTGATGTGTCCAGATAGTGTTTTGGGGCATTTCCTTTCGCGGGCAGTAGGCCCACCCACAAAAGTGAGGTACCATTTTTATTGGGAGACTTGGGGGAACGCTGGGTTGAAGGAAATTTGTGGCTCCTCTCTGATTCCAGAACTTTCTGTCACCGAATGAGAGGAAAAAGTTTTTTTTGGGCCAAATTTTGAGGTTTGCAAAGGATTCTGGGTAACAGAACCTGGTCAGAGCCTCATTCCCCTAGGTGTCTAGTTTTCAAAAATGCGCTGGTTTGCTAGGTTTCCCCAGGTGCCGGCTGAGCTAGAGACCAAAATCCACAGGTAGGCACTTTGTAAAAAACATCACTGTTGATGTGATGTGATGTGTCCACGTTGTGTTTTGGGCCATTTCCTTTCGTGGACGGTAGGCCTACCCACACAAGTGAGGTACCATTTTTATCGGGAGACTTGGGGGAACGCTGGGTGGAAGGAAATTTGTGGCTCATCTCAGATTCCAGAACTTTCTGTCACCGGAATGTGAGGAAAAAGTGATTTTTGGCCAAATTTTGAGGGTTGCAAAGGATTCTGGGTAACAGAACCTGGTCAGAACCCCACAAGTCACCACATCTTGGATTTCCTTAGGTGGCTAGTTTTCAAAACTGCGCACGTTTGCTAGGTTTCTCTCGGTGCCGGCTGAGCTAGAGGCCAAAATCCACAACTAGGCACTTTGCAAAAAACAGCTCTGTTTTCTTTGTGAAAATGTGATGTGTCCATGTTGTGTTTTGTGGCATTTCCTGTCATGGGTGCTAGGCCTATCCACGCAAGTGAGGTACCATTTTTATCGGGAGACGTGAGGGCTCACAGAATAGCAAAACAAGTGTTATTGCCCCTTGTCTTTCTCTACATTTTTTCCTTCCAAATGTAAGACAGTGTGTAAAAAAGACGTCTATTTGAGAAAATGCCCTGTAATTCACATGCTAGTATGGGCACCCCGGAATTCAGAGATGTGCAAATAACCACTGCTTCTCAACACCTTATCTTGTGGCCATTTTGGAAATACAAAGGTTTTCTTGATACCTGTTTTTCACTTTCAGCAAATGAATTGCTGTATACCCGGTATAGAATAAAAACCCATTGCAAGGTGCAGCTCATTTATTGGCTCTGGGTACCTAGGGTTCTTGATGAACCTACACTCCCTATATGTCCCCGCAACCAGAAGAGTCCAGCTGATGTAACGGTATATTGGTTTAAAAAATCTGACATCGCAGGAAAAAGCTACAGAGTAAAACGTGGAGAAAAATGGCTGATTTTTTCACATCAATTTCAATTTTTCTTTATTTCAGATGTTATTTTCTGTAGGAAACACTTGTAGGATTTACACAAATGACCCCTTGCTAAATTCAGATTGTTGAGCTTTATGGGATCCAGCATTGGTTTCTCACCCATTTTGGTCACTAACTGGAAGGAGGCTGAAAGCACAAAAAATAGTAAAAATAGGGTATGTCCCAGTAAAATGTCAAAATTGTATTGAAAAATTGAGTTTTCTAATTCAAGTCTGCCTGTTCCTGAAAGCTAGGGAGATGGTGATCTTGCCACGGCAAACCCTTTGTTGATGCCATTTTCAGGGAAAAAAACACAAGCCGCCTTCTGCAGCCCTTTTTTCCAATAAAAAAAAAAAAATAATAATTCACTCTATTTTGGCTAATTTCTTGGTCTCATTCTGGAGAACCCACAAAGTCTGGGTACCTCTAGAATCCCTAGGATGTTGGAAAACAAGGACGCAAATTTGGCGTGGGTAACTCATGTGAACAAAAGGTTATGAGGGCCTAAGCACGAACTGCCCCAAACAGACAAAAAAAGGCCCGGCACAGGAGGGTAAAAGGCCTAGCAGCTAAGAGGTTAAGACAGTCTCCCCAGAGGTGTGTCTCGTGTAAGAGAGCTGTAGCCACCCCGGAGCACCTCAAAAAAGCGTAGATCCTATTTCGCATAGTGGGGTTATTTGGACCTCGCAACTCCATGTCAAGATTTTATAGGTAGTCCCTAAGCCTGCCATGTGTAGTTAGGTAGCGGCGTGGCCTCCCCCTGTGGGGTACATAGGGAGGTGGAGAGGATGCAAATTTCTCCAATGGGTAGTCTCCCTCCAATGGACCAAATGCTGTACCATGTCTGGTCTGCTAGTAACAACAGGAACCAACCTGCATCTATTGAGAAAGAGCAGTATAAACCATTAATAACCCTGGTGATAAAAACTCTCTTCCAGTCCCACAATCCCCCCACCCGCAGGTAGTAGCCGCAGAACCCTCCCAGTGTATCAATTACCAAGAGGGTCAGAAACCCCACCCCAAGCAGCCCTCCCAGAAACTTGAACTACAACTATGCAATAGAAAGTGTGTTATTAGAGAATCTGTCGCGTCCCAGACATTTTGTATGTTGTCCCCCTTCCGCCCTTGTTTATATACCATACAGGATCTCTGAAAAGGTAATTATGTTATAGCAACAGTGTAGCCCCCACAGGAGGAGTCAGGTAATTTTAAGTCACCTCCACCCCATAGTAGTTATTCAGACAAACAATCAGTGTTTTGAGTGTCTGAAAGGTGAGTCAAAGGGAGGAAGAGGTTCGGGGTCATTTCGATGTCCTTCTCAGTACAGAGTGCCCCGTCCTCTGTTACCATTACTCTATTGACCTCAGTTTGTGGTTGTGCTCGGTCTTGGCTGTCAGTTGAGAAGAACGGGAAGGCTGCCGAGCCTTCCCCCGCTTAGGTTCTCTCCAACCAAAAGAATGCTTTCCTCGTGAGAGGCCTTGTGCTTTCACCCAGTCCAATGCCTCTTGCTAATTTTCGAAGTGCACCTTCTTACCATGTTGTACCCTCAGTTTAGCTGGGAAAAGGAGACTATATTTGATATTAATCTTTCTCAATCTCTTTTTGACACCCAGAAAATCTCTCAGGTGCTCCTGGACTCTCCTTGTGAAATCCAGAACTATAATTATGAGCAAACCCTCGTAGTTAGGGGGCCTTGCGATCTTACATGTTGTAGGATAAGATCCTTATCTCTGTAGTTGAATAAGCGTGCTATAATTGCAGGCGATGGCGCTCCAGGTCTCGGGACCAGGCCCAGAGCCCTGTGCGCTCTCTCCACTGTGAAAAATGTAGAGATGCGTATAGGCTACCAGGCAGTAGCAAACCAGTCTTCAAGAAAGAGTTCCATGGATGGTCCTTCCACTGGCTCTGGAAACCCCACAAGTCGGAGGTTATTAGGGCGTGACTGACATGCCATGTCTTCCAGTCTCTCTGTGGCTTGAATGGCCTCTTTTTTCAGATCGGATACCGCTGTCTGTTACTCTTCAACCATGGCTCGTAGATTAGTCACTTCCCCTCCGTGTTTGTAACCCTCTCCGCCACTTTACGGAGGTTGAGTCGGAGGTGATTTATGTCCAGTGCCATAGTGTCCATTAAATTTTCAAGTGCCGCTGGGGTCCCCTTGATTGCCTCTAGTATTTCGGAAGTCTCTTGCGAGGGGCCTGGTTGGGTTGAGGGGCACTGCCCTTCCAGAGTGCTCGGTCCACACCCAGGGGTAGTGTACTGCATGATCTTGTTTGATTGAGCACATTTGGTTGTTTTTGTCTTTGCCCATGGTGGGAGCTCTGTGCCAAATCAAGGATGCTCTCCTCAGAGGAACTGTCACTGCCTTAACGGAGAACTGTTTATTATTATTAATATTTGTTTTTTCTCTTCTTTTGCTTTGCACTGTATTGTCTTCTAGGAGGACTCAGGTTGTCGCCTATGCATCACACCAGGGCTCCCCGTCCCTGGTTCCAGCCCAGGAACCCAGGCCAGAGTGTGGACAATCACGAGAGGGCCCCTGTCTTCACTAGCGCTTCACCTGCAAAAGATTCAGTGTCTCAGTGCGGGGAACATGGGCTACCGTGTTTCCCAGTGAGGGAATGTCTTCCTTCGTGGAGAGGGGATCAGTTCTCATACACCCCCATCATTCTTTTGAGCACTGTCACAACTTTGCTGTAAGTATGCACAGTTCCCCTCGCCCCCTCAAATATCTACTGAGGTGATCCTTTCTCACTATCACTCAGCCCTCGGACAGTATATGTAGCTGTGCAAAAAATCTTGTTTGCAGCCCTCCACTATCGCCCGTGGATACACAGGTTTTACCCGTCGCTCTCCGCTGCTCACCCTATAATTGCCATGCAGTTCGGCAGGGCCCCATCACGTACTTTCTTTAATGTAGCACCAGGAGCGCTGGGATTTAGGCCAGGGTCCCCTTTTCCGGCAAGCACTGCTGTGTTTGCCTCGGGCCAAAACTCTGTTATGGTTCAGTCTTGGTCATTTCTGTGCGGGCCAGTAAGCACTGCTGGGGCCCCACCTCTGTTTAGGCCTCGGGATTTACTCAGCCTGCTGCTATGCGTGGTCTCTGTCATGAGGCTTCCAAGCAGTCTCATCTCACCTACCGCAGTCATCCAACCTGCATTGCACAGCTGGCGTTGCGACGTCAGTCTCCTCTGAAGGTGGGCACCGCAGTAACTCACCTGACCGAGTTCCATCTCCGGCCGCCACTCCTCGTTGTTCTCTCCCTTCACATCAGTCCACCCTAAGCCTGCATGATCTTTGTCGGCCTGTGGGTGTCATCTTCAGATCGGGGAGAGGAGGAGGAAATCAGCTCAGGTTTAATGGAGGAGCTGCAGGCACTCCGTCCACCGTTTTTAATACGTCAGGGGGCCTGGAGGTACAGGATTATGGTGAAATATTCAGCTCGGGGCGGGAGCTTTTGCGCAATCTTTATCGGCCCGTGGATGTCGTCCTCAGATCGGGGGGGGGGGAGGGAGAAATCGACTGGGGGGAGGTTGCAGGTACCCCATCCACCATTTTTCAATCAGTCAGGGGGCCCTGTGGTGCAGGATTATGGTGAAATATTCAGCTCTGGACAGGAGCTTCGGCAGGATGCATCTAGCCGTCCATCTTGCTAAGACCCGCCTCCTCCACTTAGCAACTTTAACAAGACCTATGAGACTGTTGCTCAAGAAAGGGGGTGAATAGGTGTGGTCTAAGTAATGTGAGGAAGCATTTTTAGCTGTTAAAGAAGGCAGTACCAAAGCTCCCATTTTAAAACTGTTCAACTTTAAATACTAAGGCCCTCATTATGACATTGGCGGTAAATCCCACTTATCGCCATGCCGATTGCCGGCAACATAACGCCGCCGCCACGGATAACCGCCAACCATATTATGACACACACACCAATCCGTCGCTATACAGCCACACACACAAGTCCGCCAGCCCAAAGGTCAGTGATGAACTGGCGGTATCCAAACCCGCACCGTTACGCCAACAGAACTACGCCCACAATATTATGACCCACGAATCACTGCGGCGGACATTCAATGGCGGTAAACCATTGGCTGTACATACCGCCACGCTTAGAATACACACACACATACAAAACACCACCACATTGGTCAATTCAAACTACACACACCTGACACCCACACACACACCACACCACTATAAAACACACACACACATTATCCACAACCCTTTACCATTACAAACTATTGCCAACAGAGAAAGATACAGCAAGAGCACCCACACAACCAGAGCCATATACCACCACCAACCTATACACCACACACGCACCATATATCACACACACCCCAACACATCACGCCACACACCCTCACCCACACCACTCACACTACACCTGTGACACCACAACGACACCCCAGGTTCTCAGAGGAGGAGCTAAGGGTCATGGTGGAGGAAATCATCTGGGTAGAGCCACAGCTATTTCGATCCCAGGTGCAGCAGACATCCATTGCAAGATGGAGCTATGGCGGAGAATCATGGACAGGGTCAATGCTGTGGAACAGCACTCCAGAACAAGGGATGACATCAGGAAGAGGTCGAACGACCTACGGGGGAAGGTGCGTTCTGTGGCAGCAAGACACCAGATCGCAGTACAGAGGACTTGCAGTGGACCCCCCTCTCTTCCCCAACAACTTACAACATGGGAGGAGCAAGTCTTGGCAATCATGCATCCTGAGGGCCTGGCAGGAGTAGGAGGAGGACTGGACTCTGGTAAGTCAAATCACTATTACTATCACCCCGACCTCCATGACATCACATACCTCCACCCTTACCCTCACTCCCATCACTCCACCACTTCCCACATACCCCACCATCACAACACACTCATCCCAATACCAAGTCCTGCATGCAACACCAATGCATGGACACCCCTCACAGACCTTCATGGACACCTATCACCACTGCATGCACACTGGAGAGAATCACCTAGCCCACCAAATAACTCACACAAGGCAAATCTGCCAGGGCAATAACAACCATAGAGTGCAACACACCCATGCACAATATATCACATGCAGAAACAATGACACTGCAATTACATCCCCACAGGTATCCTAGCCAATGTCACCAGAGAAGAGGTGCCAGCAACATCCAGTCCCCCCACAGAGGAGGCCCACAGTTATGACAGAAGCTCTGGTCACCTGGATCTGGATGACCAACCTGGCCCATCAGGGACCTCCGGACAGTCGGTTACCCAGGCACAGTCTCACACCACCACAGAGCCTTTCCCATCAGGACACACCACCACAGCACCCACCCAGTGGGCCCGTACCTCTGTCCCCAGGACACGTCAATCAGCAGTGTGTCCACCAAGACAGGGACCCCAGGCCACCCCACAAACACAGGACAATCAGGGACCTGGGGTCAGTGGCAGTGGACACACGGTTCAGGGGACAGAGGCACAGGACAACAGGGAAGCTGGAAGGACTACTGTGCAACAGGGGAGAACAGGCCCAGGGAACCGACTCTCTAGGAGGCATTCACCGCGATCCTGGGAGCATAACAACATTCCCAGGATACGCTGGGTCAGATCATGGACAAGCTGCAGGAGAACATGCGGCTGCGGGAGGGACAATACGTGGGGATTAGTGAGGACTTGAAGAACATCAACACCACCCTGGTCTCCATTAAAGGGATGCTGGCAGACATGGCCAACACTATGAGGGAGGCAGTGGCACACCACTGGGCCCCTGACACTAGCCAAACCGACGAACAGCCCTCCACCTTCGCTGCCGCTAGTGGACAGGGGGACCCGCCACAGGAACAACAGGCCACCAGCACCCCTCTCCCTGCAGAAGGAAACCACCCTGCAAACGTCCCCTGTGATCCAGGCAGAAGCCAGAGACTATTGCCAGGAAATAAGACTCTCCTGATTGTCACCCTGGTGTCCGACTCAGTCATCCTGTCCACCTTGAACTGCCATTGCTCCCTTCCTATGCCCCCTTGGACAATGCATTTGTGATACAAATAGACTGGACTCTATCCTGGACTTTCCTCCATCATCACCCCAGCCCATTCCACTTCCCCCTCTACTTCTTAACACTTAAATAAACACCCTTTGAAAAAAATACAAGTATGGAGTATGTCAAATTATTTAAGTATGTATTCGTTTATCAAGGTGTAAACATTGCAATTCAACTATACAAAAATGTATACATAGGATAGACCTGTAGATGGCTGCAGTGAACACACGAGGAGCGATAGTGGGGCACCAACATCTGCAAAAAGAGTTGCTAAAGGGTACAGTAAGTGGCCATAGAAGTTGGAAATCACAGCCTGCCAGTGACAATGCCAAACACAAAAATGTCAATTAAATGTGAAGTTACACTGTCTTACCTGTGTGTCATTGGAAGTATTGACGAATAATTGCACTTCTGTTGTCCTCATCCTCATCCTCTGCCTCCTCATCTTCACTGACCACAGGGTCCACTGCTGCCACATGGCCATCTCCAGCTTCCTCCTCCTGCAGGAAAGGTGCCTGGCGACGCAAGGCAAGGTAGTGCAACATACAGCATGCCACGATGATCTGGCAGACCTTCTTGGGTGAGTAGCACAGGGATCCACCTGTTAGATGGAGGCAACAAAACTTGGCCTTCAGGAGGCCAAAGGTCCTCTCTATAATTATTCTTGTTTGCCCATGTGCCTCATTGTAACGTTCCTCTGCCCTTGTCCTGTGATTCCTCACAGGGGTCAGTAGCCATGAGAGGTTGGGGTAACCAGAGTCACCTGCAAATATTGAGGGACAACTGTTAGCCACACACTAACCCTTAGGGCCCACACCATACCAATATACCAACATTTACTGGGTGGGAGCCAGGGCTCACCTATTCGCCACACCCTGTGCTTCTGGAGTTGAGCCATCACATTAGGGATGCTGCTATTCCTCAGGATAAAGGCATCATGCACAGACCCAGGATACTTTGCATTGACGTGGGAGATGTACTGGTCCCCTAAACACACCATCTGCACATTCATGGAGTGAAAGATCTTTCGATTTCTGAACACCTGTTCATTTTGCCAGGGGGTGGGGGGGACAAATGCAATATGTGTTCCATCAATAGCCCCAATAATGATGGGGATATGTTCCATTGCATAGTAATCAGCTTTCACTGTGGCGATGTAGCTGCACATGTGTTTAATCAGGGTAGACAACACTCTGGTCAGCACTATTAAGAACTTTGGCTGAGACATTCCTGCTGCCAAGCCCACTGTCACTTGGAAGGAGCCGTTTGCCAGGAAATGGAGCACTGATAGCACTTGCATAAGAGGGGGGATCCCGGTGGGGTGACAGATAGCAGAGATTAGGTCAGGCTCCAATTGGGCACACAGATCCGTGATTGTGGCCCTGTCAAGTCTATAGGTGAGGATAATGTGCCTGTCCTCTACTGTTGCCGCCAACTCCACCAGGGGTCTGTATATGGGGGGATGTCTCCATCTCCTATTCATCCGCATGGGTTGCAAACTATGGGTTAAAAAATGAGCAGCTGGTCATTATCTCTACATTCCAACCACTACAGTTCAATGCATGTTGTGATTGTAACAGTATTTTGTTGGAGAAGTCCAAATTGTGCATTTGTGTACTGTGACTCAGTTAGGATCCATGGCCTGCCCCCCCCACCCCCCGGAAATGGCTTCCGTGTGTCCTGTATGGAAGGACAGGTGGAAATGAGGTAATTCTGCTGACGTTGTGCACCGTTGCGGGAGGCGGTTGAGAATCGCCGTACAACTCCTCATTGGTTAACGTTAGGCCCTATGGGGTACAGTGGCCAATGGTGATGTACGCCGGCGGTGACGGTATGCACTGCCGTGGACGTCACTGACATTTTCTGGCTGTTCACTCACTTGCTACCTGACCTTTAACAGGAGAGGACCTACACTGCATGTGCTGCTTTGACCTGTGTCTGGAACTGACCATGGCTCATGTGACTGGGGAAAGGAAGGGCCCCTGCCTTCACCTCAGCGGAGTTGGAGAGACTGGTGGATGGGGTCCTACTCCAGTACGGACTGCTGTTTGGACCTCCAGACCAACAGGTGAGTACGATGCATGTGGCGTGAATGCATGGAGTGCTGTGTGTGAAGACCTCATGTAGGGGGTGGGTGGCGGATGGGCTCTGGTCAGCGTGCAGCATGTATGGTGGGCCATGCCAGTGCTAGTGGGGATGGGAAGGGGCATGGTGGGCCATGACTGTAACAGGCAGGACGGTCGCACTAATACCGTTCCCTGTGTCTATTTCCCTGCAGGTCAGTGCCCATCAAAAAAAGGTTATATGGTGTGCCATCGCCAAGGATGTGCGGACCCTGGGGGTCTACAGCAGGCAGAGCACCCACTGTCGTAAGCGGTGGGAGGACCTGAGACGCTGGGCACGGAAGACAGCAGAGGCCCAGCTGGGGATGGCTTCCCAATGAGGATGGGGTGCCCGTCGAACCCTGACCCCCCTGATGGGCCGCACACTGGCGTTGGACTATCCGGAGCTAGATGGGTGGTGCTTGGGGCATCACAGCAGCCACAAGGGGGTGAGTACAGTGCCCCAATATACAACTTGCGCCTGGGTGGGTGGTATCCGGGTGGGGGGTGTGGACCCATTGGGTGCCCCCAAGCCCAGGCCTGGCATTTCAGGGTAGGTCCCATGTTGGGCAGGGTTCTGATGTGAAAGTATTCCAACCAAGCTAGTAGACATCCACTTCTGGGCAGGGATCTGTGGGTCGCAGGTATGCTGGCGTTAGGTGTCCCTATCCATGGGCTGGTGACTAGCATTGTGACTGGTAGTGCTTTGCCTAGTGCGTAGGGCTGTTCCCTGTGTGTGAGTGTGTCGTGTACACCAACTGTGGTGTTGTTGGTGCCGTTGACCAAGTGTATCCTTTGTCTCTCCCCCCCTTTTTTTGTTTTGGCACCCTGTTCTGATATGCATTAGCATCATCTGGGAGAGGAGCAGAGGCACTGGCGATGGAGGGAGCTGTATCCCATAGGACCCAGGAGGCCAAATCCACCTACAGTGAGGGCACCAGTGGGACGGGGGTGAGGGGAGCACCACGGCGGAGACAGGAGGGGACAGTTCGGACACGGATACCTCAGAGAGTGGGCATCTCCTTTGCCCCAGGCACCTCAGGCCCTGCCCCAGTTAGCCCTGCTGCCCTGAGTGAGGAGGTTATTGACCTCCTGCGATCCATCTCTGTTGGGGAGTCTACCATTGCGAACTCCATCCAGGGGCTGGGAGCCCAAATGCAACAGACAAATGATTCCTGGAGGGCATTCACACTGGCTTGGCGGCCCAACATAGATCAATCCACACTCTGGCCCCCTCTCTGATGGCAGCCATTGTCCCTGTTTCCAGCCTCCCTCTCCAACTTCCTCTTTCTAATCACATTCCCCTCAACCCCAACCTATCCCAAGAACACAGTCAGACGAGCATGCACCCAGGATAACACACAAGAGTGGACATGGCAAATACAAGCACCACACTTCATCCCACAGGCATTCACACAAACACCATCCAGAAGCAGACATACCAACATCCACTTCCTGCACTGTGGCCCCCTCGTCGTCGTCGTCCACCTCCCTCCCAGTTGCGTCTCCACTCACACCTGTATGCACTACATCCTCATCCACTACCACTATCACCAGCACACTGAACAGTACACACCCCTCACTGGCAGTCACCACTCCCACATCCATGTACACGTCCCCTGTGTTCTCTCCCACTGTGTCTGTGCCCCCTCCTCCCAAAGTACACAAACACAAGCACTCAGACACCCAACAGCCATCCACCTCACCACAGCATCCAGCCCATGCACCTGCACCAAAACACAGCAGACTGACAGCTCCTACCACCACTCCCTCTTCCTCCACTCCCAAACCATCTCCCTCTTCCCGCCCCAATGTCCCTAAGAAGCTTTTTCTCTCCACTATTGACCTCTTCCCTGCCCCTCCCCCCCCATCCCTCACGTCAGGCCAGGGCAGTCAAAATCCAGGCAAGCACCTCAACCACCTAGTCCACGGGCACAGTAGTGTCCCCAACTACTCCAGGTGGGAAAGGATCCCGGCCACCAGCCAGCCAGACGGACAGGATGCCAGCCCCAAGTGCGTCAAGGAAGGGCAAGAAGTCAGACCAAGCTGCAGGAAGGAAGGGCAAGGTGGCAGCCCCAGCTGCAGGAAGGAAGGGCAAGGATGCAGCCCCAGCTGCAGGACCGGGGCTGCAGGACGGAAGGGCAAGGAGGCAGCCCCAGCTGCAGGACGAAAGGGCAAGGAGGCAGCCCCAGCTGCAGGGCGGAAGGGCAAAGAGGCAGCCCCAGCTGCAGGAGGAGGGGCAAGTGGCCTGCAACCGCAGGCAGTAGAGACAAGGGGCCTGGTGCAGAGACTCAGTCGGAGCCCCACCACCAACCATGGTGGTGCGGCATCCCAGGCTGCAGGGGATGGGCTGGAGCCTCCCCCCACCACTGCCAGCACCGCCACCAGCACCATTGCCAGCAGCAGCAGCAGCCCCAGTGGGCAGCCTGGCGAGGCTGCAGGGAATGGGCTGGAGCCTCCCCCCACCAGACAGCACCGTCACCAGCAGCAGCAGCCCTAGTGGGCAGCCATCCGAGGCTGCAGGGGATGGGCTGGAGCCTCCCAGCACCGCCACCAACACCACTGCCAGCAGCAGCAGCCCCAGTGGGCAGCCATCCGAGGCTGCAGGGGATGGGCTGGAGCCTACCCCCATACTGCCAGCTCCACCAGCAGCACAACCACTGCCACCACTGAGCAGTCGTCACTGCTGGTGGACAGTGTGTAGTGCTGCACCCATGGGCTGTTGTGCGGCCTGGCCCCTGCAAATCCTGTGGGTCTGACACCCAAGTGAGAGACTGTGACCTTGCACTTCCCAAGATCTGCATCACATGGCACAATGCCCCCTCCAGAACCAGTGGAGAAGCCATCCACTCACCCCATCCTCCCCAGGATGAAGCTCACTGGGCACAATGCCCCCTCCAGAACCAGTGGCAAAGCCATCCACTCACCCCATCCTCCCCAGGATGAAGCTCACTGGGCACAATGCCCCTTCCAGAACCAGTGGAGAAGCCATCGACTCACCCCATCCTCCTCAGGATGAAGCTTACTGGGCACAATGCCCCCTCCAGAACCAGTGGAGAAGCCATCTATTTGAGAGACTGTGGCCTTGCACTCCCCAGGATCAAGAACAGGGCATGTGTGCCCCCTCCAGAGGCAGTGGGCAAGTCACCCACTTGAGAGACTGTGACCTTGCACTCCCCAGGACCAAGCACAGGACATGTTGCCCCCCCCAGAGGCAGTGGGCAAGCCCCCACTTGAGAGACTGTGGCCTTGCACTGCCCAGAACCAAGCACAGGGCATGTTGCCCCCTCCAGAGACAGTGGGCAAGTCACCCACTTGAGAGACTGTGGCCTTGCACTCCCCAGGACAGAGTAATGAGCATGTCGCCCCCTCCAGGGCCAGTGGTGTTGTACCATCTTCCATCTGAGGAGCCCCCCCATTCCCCGCCGCCCTGAGGTGCCTGGCTATTTTCGACCTGATGCCCCTGCTGTGTTCTCTCTGTTTTTGTTGCAGGAGTGAGGTGGGGCCTTGGACTATGTGATGTGGCCCTGCGGCCCACGGACATTGAGGACAGGGCAGTGTGCCTACATTTGTACATATGTATATACTTGTTGATTTGGATGCACGTATTTATACTATTTTATCTTATTACACTCACTTTAATCAATTAATTTTGTCCTTAAATATTCCTGAGGGTTGCAGGGTGAATATGTAATGTTATTGCATCTGGTTATTGTCAGGAATCCCCAAGGTGCCTCCTGCGTTATCTGTCAGCATCCCCAGGCACTAGAGTTAAATCATATCTCTGTTCTTGGTTAAACCTTCATGTTTCTAAGTAAACATAATGTGCTGTGTTACACAATTGGTTTTATTAATGCTTGTTTTACCAATGCTTGTTTGCTAATGTGAGCAGGTGTAGACATGTGCTTCTAATTGGGTGTGGTGTAGGCATGTGCTTCTAATTGGGTGTGGTGACTCATCCACATGTGGAAACTCAACTGCTTTGCTGATTGGCTATAAATAGCAGAGTGAAGCATGCCTCCCTGCTTGGCTTTGTTTTGCTTCCTGATTTGGCAGTCCAGCCCCTGCTGTCATCCTCGTATTCAGGACTTTTGAGGCAGTTCTTTTCTTCTTTTCTTCGTTCCTGCCAGCTGACACCAGGCATTCCTCCAGCAATCCGGAAAAGTCTGCAGCTAAGTGACTAGTATTCTCCAGGGAGTTTGTTCTTTGAGCGCAGCACTTTCCTAGAACAGCTGGTGTATGTCAGACCTTGTATTTTGGCAGAGTGCTTATCTTGAAGAGACAAATGCATTTCTGAACATTCTACTTTATTACTGTAGTTACTTACCTTTATGTGCTTCAGGAAATCTGCTTGAGTTCAAGTACTACAAAAAGTGACAGTGCAATTTTAAAAGAGGATTTACATGACTTTTCTTTCTCTAATAGCATAATTCTTGGATTTCAATTGTGTCATTCATGCTTGTGTTTCAGGTTTGAGGAGTTTGCTTTTGAAGGGTTTTTCACATACACAGTGAAACCAAACCAAACTTTGCCATCCTAACTGTTTAAACCCAGAGTGGGTATTTGTATTTCTTGAATTGTTTTTGTTCCTTTTAGTTTAACCCTATGCATGCAGGAAAGTTATGTGTGATATAATTAATGCCCTTTTTTTGCCTTTCTTGTGCATGATAAGTGCAACCACAGTTCTAATTGTAGTGTGCAACAGGGAATCTCTGTGAAGCCAGCCCTAATGGCGTAGTACTTATTGTTATGGTACTCAGTTTGGGTTTTTGGTAATGCAGTGTTATTAATTGTGCCAACAGTTATCATTATCCAAGAAAAGTGCTGGAGAATCCCGGTGTTCTTCTACCGCTCCCGTGCCCATATCAGAAAGAGAGATTCAGTTTCAAGGAAGTTGAGTGCATTAACTCTAGTATCACTCTGTCAACAACGACCTGCCCCCCCCGAAGATACAGG
This sequence comes from Pleurodeles waltl, assembly GCF_031143425.1. Classification (NCBI taxonomy): domain Eukaryota; kingdom Metazoa; phylum Chordata; class Amphibia; order Caudata; family Salamandridae; genus Pleurodeles; species Pleurodeles waltl. The sequence goes on from NC_090436.1 coordinate 268,140,247, forward strand.
GTGCCTGGCTGGACCGGCAAGACATGGCAGTGTTTTGTCTCTTTCTCTTCCACTCCCCCTTTCCTTTTGGGACACCTGCCGGGGTCTCTGTGTCCACTAGGAAGTGCCGAGAGGTGTTTCAGGCGGTCGGGGGCATACCGTCGTCCCTGCAGACATGCTGCTTTTCAGGTGAGTGGCCCTGTCTCGACAGTTATGTGGATGGTGTTGGGGGTGGGGGTGTTGTGTGTGTGTGTGTCACTCTCTTTTTCCTCCAGCCCTCCCCTGTGTGGTAGGCAGCAGTACTCATCGTGGTCGTCTTCGCCGGCGTTCGTGTTCGTAGTGGAGCAGAAGGCAGAAGAGCATGGGGAACACATGCAACTTGGGTTCTATGGCGTTGTGGTTCTTTCTTGAGTGTCCAGAGGTGAGTCTTTTCCCTTCTGTGCAGTGTTTCCGCCAGGCTTTTGATGTTGTTGGTACCACCCTGGAACAGGTGGTGGATTGGTGTCTCATAACACAGTGGGCGGAACATTGCCTTCCGCCTGGCTGTAGGCGGTTACCGGCGTGGTGCCTGTTGATTTCACCCTGGCTGTCGGTGTGTTAAAGTGGCTGTCTGTCTGAGCGGTTTCTGCCGTGGTCATTATTTCATATTTATTATCACCAGCCTGTTGGTGGTATTACCTCCATGATATCACCGACCACCAGGGTTGTATTGAGGGCCTAAATCATCCTTATTACTGATGCCAGTGCTTACTGTTTGGGTGCTGTCCTTATGCAATCGCATCAAGGAAGGGAGAGACTTATAGCTTTTGCATCCAGAACTTTGAGAGGAGCTGAGGAAAGCTACTCAGTTATTGAGAAAGAGATTGTTTTTATGGGGTGTTGTAGTTCGAACTGATCATAAGCCTTTGGTATATGTATTTTCAACAAAGGGGGAGTGAAGGCTACTCCACGTATGGCTAAATGGTTATATAGCCTGCAGGAATTTACATTTACCATGAAATATATATCCGGTGAAAAGAATGCCAGAGCCGATTGTTTTTCACGTCTGCCAGTTGCATCTGCTGTGAACGATGTTCTAGAAGATCAAGAGTCTGAGGATTGGGTGGTAGCTGCAGTAGGGCAAGTACTTGAAGGAGCCATTACTAAAGAGTAATGGAAGAAAGTTGTGGATCAGGATGAGGAATTGTGTAAGGTAAAAATAAAATGGACAAATATGTGGATGAAATGGTGGGCGAATGACTGTTTACTGGAAAAATACAAATTGTTGTGGACAGAGTTGTCTGTGGTTGATGACATGGTGTATAGAAGGGAAGGGTGGTAGTTCCTGTTTCTGTCCGAAAAAAGATTAATTACACTACTACATGAGGGTCATGGAGCAATGAAGCGTAAGGCACAGATGGACTTCTGGTGGCCAGGTATGGACAGGGACATAGATTTGTGAGGAATTGTGAAAGTTGTTGGAATAGTGACAGATCTTCGGTGGTTTAACAATCTCCCATAATACCCATTTAATATTGGTATGGATATTTGTGGTCCAGTTAGTCTTCCCGGTTTGAGAATCAAGTTTGCCATAGTGATGGTTGATTATTTCTCCAAATGGCCTGAGGTTTATATGGTTGATGTTATAAGGTCAGTAGAAGTAGTTAATTTTTGTGGAGACATTTTTGCAAGGGAAGGCATTCCTGAAGAGGTTGTTACAGATAATGGTCCTCAATTTACTTCACAGAAGATTGGAGAGTTCTTCAAACTCTTGACATACAGCATCATAGGACTTCTCTCTGTCATCCTCGAGAAAATGGATTGGTTGAGAAGTTCAACAGAGTGTTAGGAGAGTGTTTGCAAATGGCCGTTAGGAGTGGGTTGAAGTGGAAGGATGAGCTCAGGAACATGTTGTGGAGTTACAGATGTACTCCCCACTTGGTGATGGAAGAATCCCATTTTATACTATTACAATGGAGGAAACCTACAACAATGGCCCTTCCAGTATGGATGAAGGGAGAGAGGAATGTGAGTTGTGACGTGAGTGAAGTATTAAGGAAAATTAAAGAGAAACTACAAAAATATTGTGAACGACGTACTGGCAAAAAGCAACAAATCTCCTTATCAATTGAGGGTGGGTGAATATGTGCGGGTGAAATAGGGCAATGCCGTAAAATAAGGAGAATCTAAATTTTCCAAGGCCAAGAAAATTCTGAAGGCTCTTGGTAATACTGTTGTTCTGGAGGACAATGGGAAGACAAGTGGAATATCAGGAGGCTGGTTCCATTTAGAGGAAGATTTCAACGAGAGACGGAGAGAGATAACAGCGTCTGCTCAGAGGATATCAATAGAACAATGAGGACTGGGAGGCAGAGAAATCAACCATTGTGGTTAAAGGACTAACTTCTATTTCTTGTTAAAGTAAAGTCGTAGAATTGACTCTAAGGTGGTCATTCTGACCTCGGCGGTAAAAGGCGCCTACCGCCGGTCAGAAATCCTCCATAATCCCGCCGCGGTCGCGGAAACCCGCCACGGTCATTCTGACCCGCAGAAGGCAAACCTCCGAAAATCCGACCGCCACAACAGACCGCCAGACCAGCGGTCGGCGGAAAGGTGGAGGTGACAAAACCTCCACCGTCACGCCAACAGAAATACGCCCATGCCATTACGACCCACGAATCCACGCGGCGGTCATTCAAACGCGGTATTCCATTGGCGGGACACACCGCCGCGGTCAGAATACACACAAACGAACAAAACTCAGCCACATTGGACGATTTGAATCCCACACACCTGATACACATACACACACCACTCCCACACACACAATACAATATAAAACACACACCCACATCACCCACAAACCCCTACGCTAAAAAATTCGTCAAGAAGGCAAGAGCGAGACACCAGCATCCAAAAAATAACAGCCACAGCCACTCAACACCATCACCCACACACTATCCACACACAAAACAACACACACCACCACACTCAACTCACTTAAATACACATACTCCACCCCACACATCATACACACCACCCCATGGCACCCCAAAGACAACCCAGCTTCACAGACGAAGAACTCAGGGTCATGGTGGAGGAAATCGTTTGGGTAGAGCCCCAGCTGTTCGGCACACAGATACAATACACCAGCATTGCCCGGAGGACGGAGCTATGGCAGAGGATTGTCGACAGGGTGAACGCAGTGGGACAGCACTCCAGAAATCGGGAAGACATCAGGAAGCGATGGAACGACCTACGGGGGAAGGTGCGTTCCATGGTATCCAGGCACAACATCGCCGTGCAGAAGACTGGCGGAGGACCCCCACCTCAACCCCCACAATTCACATCATGGGAGGAGGAAGTCTTGAACATCCTGCATCCTGACGGCCTCGCAGGAGTCGGCGGAGGAATGGATACTGGTAAGTTGAAGCTTCAATACTGCTTCCCCCCCACCTGCATGCCAAATCAGACCCCAACCCTCACCCCCATCCTCGAACCCCACCCTCACCCCCACCCCCATCCTCACCCCCACCACCATCCTCACCCCCACCACCATCCTCACCCCCACCCCCAGCACACCTATTCCCCGCCAATGTCTCACCATCACAACCCACACATCCCAAAACCTAGGCCTGCATGCGTCCACTAAGCATGGACACCCATCACCAAAGCATGCCCAATGCATATACACATCCCCCCCACAAGCCACCTTCACCAAAGCCCCCACACACGAATGCCAGCACTTGGGGACACGAGAACCCACAGATACACCCATATGCCACACATTGAAACTATAACCATACCTCTATACCCCTGCAGGACCCGACCGTCAACACACAGCGGCGGAGGGGCCAGAATTCTCCACACCCCCCACCCAAGAGGCCGTCAGCGATGACAGCAGCTCTGTCGACCTGGACACCGATGACCAGCCCGGACCATCGGGGACCTCTGGACAGTCGGTTCCCCTCACACAGGCCCAGGCCACTACAGACCCTAACCCCTCTGGGAACACCAGCACAGCTCCCACCCAGCGGGCCCATGCCTCTGTCTCCAGGGCGCGTCAATCTGCGGTGTGTCTACCACTACAGGGCACCCAGGATAACCCACCACCCCAACAACAACAGGGACCTGTGGGCAGTGGTAGTGGGCACACTGGCCAGGGGGCAGAGGCCCAGGGAAACAGGGGAACTCGGAGGGCAGCTGTGCGACAGGGGGGGGGAGGAGAGGCCCAGGGAACCCACTCTCCACGAGGTCCTCACCACCATCATGGGAGCATACAACCGCTCCCAGGAGACGATGGCGACGGTACTGGCCCGGTTCCAGGAGATCCAGGCACTGCAGGAGGAACACTATCGGGGGTACAGGGAGGACATCAGAGCCATCAACACCACCCTGGTTACCATGGTAGGGCTGCTGCAGGACCTCGTCAACAACAGGGCGGACACTGAACAACACCCAAGGGCCCCTGCCACTAGCCTGGACCAAGAACAGCCAACCACCTCCGCCGGCGCTAGTGGACAGGAGGCCCCCGCACAGCAGCAGCCCACCAGACCCCCACCTCCTGCAGGAGAAGAACCACCCCGCAAGAGGGCCCTGAGATCTCGCAAGAAGACAGAGTAGGATGTCAAGACCCCCGCCAGCAATGGATACCACCTGATGTCATCCCACTGTCCCACATTGTCACCCTGTCCATCCTTGAACTGCCCATGCTCCATCTCTCCACAGGCCTCTGGACAATGCACCTGTGTGACTGTTACTCTGGACTCTGCCATGGACATTCCTTCACCATAGCCCCCACCCACTTGAAACCACCCATCCCATTTTGAGCACTTAAATAAACACCTATTTTGCACCAAAAAATCTGGAGTCTGGCTGTGATTTCAATAGATTGTAATTGACATGACCGTGCAAATATGTCCTTGTACATGGTGAAGTCAACAAACAGCTGCCACAAAGCTGTAGTCCATGGGGAAACGAAGCACAGGACTCGTAGTGGGGACCCCAGATCTGAAATAGGGAGGGAAAAGCCAAAACTCAGTCATCATACACTGGGGCAAATAGACAGGCAGCAGAGATGCAGGAGAGTAGTTAACATTTACTAAATTATCTTTGAAATGTTACCTGTGTCCTATTGGAAGTACTGTTCAATGATTCTGTCCCTGTTGTCTGTTTCAGCCCCGTCGTCTTCCTCCTCGTCACTCTCCTCAGGTTCCACCGCTGCCACAACACCACCGTCTCGACAATCCTCCTGCAGGAAAGGCACCTGGCGACGCAAAGCCAGGTTGTGAAGCATGCAGCAGGCCACGATGATGTGACACACCTTCTTAGGTGAGTACATTAGGGATCCACCTGTCATATGCAGGCACCTAAACCTGGCCTTTAGGAGGCCAAAGGTGCGTTCGATCACCCTCCTAGTACGCCCATGGGCCTCATTGTACCGTTCCTCTGCCCTGGTCCGGGGATTCCTTACTGGGGTCAGTAGCCACGACAGGTTGGGGTACCCAGAGTCCCCCACTATCCATACACGGTGTCTCTGTTGCTGTTCCATCACGTAAGGGATGCTGCTATTCCTGAGGATGTAGGCGTCATGCACTGACCCTGGGAATTTGGCATTTACATGCGAGATGTACTGGTCAGCCAAACACACCACCTGGATGTTCATTGAATGGTAATTTTTTCTGTTCCTGTACACCTGCTCCCTGTCTCTTGGGGGAACCAAAGCCACATGGGTCCCATCAATGGCACCAATTACGTTGGGAATATGTCCATGGGCGTAGAAATCACCCTTCACTGTAGCCAATTCGCCCACCTCAGGGAAAATTATGTAGCTCCTCACGGATTTCATCAGGGCAGACAACACTCTGGATAACACCTTCGAAAACATGGGCTGAGACATCCCAGAAGCAATTCCCACGGTTGTCTGAAATGACCCACTTGCCAAGAAATGGAGTACTGACATGACCTGCACCAGAGGGGGAATCCCTGTGGGTTGGTGGATGGGGGACATCAGGTCGGGCTCCAGCTGGGCACACAGTTCATGGATAGTGGCACGGTTAAGACGGTAGGTCAGGATAATGTGGCGTTCTTCCATTGTCGACAGGTCCACCAGCGGTCGGTACACGGGAGGATTCATCCGTCTCCTCGCCCAACCCAGCGGACGGTGCCTAGGAAGGACAACATGGAGCACACAGTCAAGCAACCCACAGGTATGTACTCACAGCTAGCACAGTAAACGATTCTCTATGCAGTGAATGGCGTGTCTGAGTGGCTATGCAAGGCCTAGGCCTGTGTGACGCAGTTGAAATTGAGCCATGTGGGCCCTGGAAATGGCGGCTGCCTGACCTGTGAAGTGTGACAATGGGATGTGAGGTCAATGCGCTGGCGTGGCACACCGCGGCGGGCGGCGGGCCAAGACCGCGGCGCCAAGCCGCATTGGTTAACATTGAAGCCTATGGGTTTCAGGAGCCAATGGCGAAGGGCGCCGGCGGTGGCGGGACGCACCGCCGCGGTACGCACCGCCGCGGACGTGCCCGCCATTTTCTATCTACTTATCCACTTGCGACTTGAACTTTCACAGGAGAGGACCTATACTGCAAGTGTTGCTGTGACCTCGGTCTGGAAGGGACAATGGCTGCTGCACCTGGGGAAAGGGCCCCTGCCTTCACTGGAGAGGAGTTGGAGAAACTTGTGGATGGGGTCCTCCCCCAGTATGCGCTACTCTACGGTCCTCCAGACCAACAAGTGAGTTTAATTCTATCTGGATTTGGGGCCACTGGCTGGCTTGGGGGCCTGGCGGGGGGCCTGGCGGGGATAGGGGGCATGTTGGGCCTGGCGGGGGGCATGGCGGGGGGCCTGGCGGGGATGGGGGGCATGTTGGGCCTGGCGGGGGGCATGGCGGGGGGCCTGGCGGGGATGGGGGGCATGTTGGGCCTGGCGGGGGGCCTGGCGGGGGGCCTGGCGGGGATGGGGGGCATGTTGGGCCTGGCGGGGGGCATGGCGGGGGGCCTGGCGGGGATGGGGGGCATGTTGGGCCTGGCGGGGGGCCTGGCGGGGATGGGGGGCATGTTGGGCCTGGCGGGGGGCATGGCGGGGGGCCTGGCGGGGATGGGGGGCATGTTGGGCCTGGCGGGGGGCCTGGCGGGGGGCCTGGCGGGGATGGGGGGCATGTTGGGCCTGGCGGGGGGCATGGCGGGGGGCCTGGCGGGGATGGGGGGCATGTTGGGCCTGGCGGGGGGCCTGGCGGGGGGCCTGGCGGGGATGGGGGGCATGTTGGGCCTGGCGGGGGGCATGGCGGGGGGCCTGGCGGGGATGGGGGGCATGTTGGGCCACTGGCAAGGAAAATGCTGACAAACTTGAACGTGGTATTTCTCCCTCCCTGTACGTGTCACATAGGTCCGCGCCCATGAGAAGATCGGGATTTGGCGTGCCATCGCCAAGGAAGTCCGGACCCTGGGGGTCCACCATCGACGGGGCACCCACTGCCGCAAGAGGTGGGAGGACATCCGCCGCGGGACCAAGAAGACCGCCGAGTCTCTGCTGGGGATGGCCTCCCAACGTAGGCGGGGTGCCTGCCGTCAACTGACCCCCCTGATGTTCCGGATCCTGGCGGTGGCCTACCCTGATTTGGATGGGCGCGTGAGGGCAGCACAGCAGACACAAGGGGGTGAGTACAAGCATTATCTACTCTGTTGTCGCGCAGTGGAGGTGTCTGGGTGGGGGAGGAGGGCTGGGGGTCCCCCTAGGCCAGGGCGATATCTGTAGGCTGGGCACCCCCGTAAGCCCCTGTGTCCCCAGCCACCACCCTCAGTAGTTTGTCAGTACAGCCATCCCTGGGCCGTGTCATCCATGGGTGCAGTTGTCAACTCTAGGCGTGTAGGGCATGTTCCACGGAATGCGTAGCGGACCCCAAGTGCGCAACTTAGTGCAGGGGGGATCTGTGTCTGTCATGTCCGCTAACTGTACCGGAGATCCATGTAATCAATATCCCTTTAGTTCTCTCTCCCCCCCCTTTTTGTTTGTCTTTCTGTGCTTGTGTGCATCAGCATCATCAGGCGGAGGAGAAGTGGCATCGGGGCAGGAGGGAGCTGCATCTCACATGGCCCAGGAGGGCCATGCCACAGAGTCAGACTGGACCAGTGAGACGGAGGGCGAGGGGAGCTCCACGACGGGGACGACTGGACCCTGCAGCGACACGGACACGTCCTCAGAAGGGGGCTCCCTTGCGGGGGTGGCACCATCCGTGCCCCCCGCCATTACAGGTACAGCCGCCACCCAGCGCACCATCACCACCCTCCCAGCAGCCCCTCAGCGTTCGCCCCGTGCCCGCTCTGCCAGGAAGCCGGGCATCTCCTTCGCCCCAGGCACCTCAGGCCCTGCCCCTGTTACCCCCGCTGCCCTCAGTGAGGAGGTCATTGACCTCCTCCGAACGCTCATTGTTGGGCAGACTACCCTTTTGAATGCCATCCAGGGGGTGGAGAGGGAGGTTCATCGCAGCAATGCGTACCTGGAGGGCATTCATTCGGGTCAGGCTGCCCATCAGCGATCGTTCCAGGCTCTGGCCTCAGCACTGACGGCAGCCATTGTCCCTGTCTCCTGCCTGCCTCTACTAACTCCCTCCTCCCAGTCTCCTGTTCCTCTGCCTGTCCCACCCACACCATCAGACCAGCCTGCACACACCTCAACACCCAAGAGAAGCTCATCCAAACATAAGCACCACAGATCACGCAGACATTCACACACGCAACATTCCGATGCAGACATGCCAACAGTCACTACCACCTCTGTGACCCCCACCTCCTCGTCTCCCTCCTCCCTCCCTGTGACGTCTACACTCACACCTCCATTCACCTCACCATCAGCCAGTGTTTCCATCACCAGCACACCCTCCACTCCAGTCCGCACACGTGCAGTCACCACCCCCACTGCCATTTACACGTCCCCTGTGTCCTCTCCCACTGTGTCTGTCACCCCCTCTTCCACACCACACAAACGCAGCCACCCACCCACCCAACAGCCATCCACCTCACGACAGCCTATCCCTCCTGCACCTGCACCCAAAGACAGCAAACGTGACTCACCTACAACCACATCCTCTCCCTCCACTCCCATTCCCACTGTACCTACCACTCTCCATTGTCCCAAGAAGCTCTTCCTCGCCACTACTAACTTCTTTCCTGACCCTGAGCCCCCCCCTCCTTCTCGTCGGGGTAAGAAGAGCACCTCAGCCACCACCAGCCCTGCAGCCCCCTTGACAAGGGTGCAGGGGTATTGGAGCCCGCCAGCCCGCATGTCTGGATCTTCGCCCAGCAGCAAGGGGACAGCCAGCCCACCCCCTGGGAAGAGGAGCAGAAGGCGGAAGGGGCGCCGCAGGAGCCCGCCTTCTACATCCCCCCCGGACACCACCCAGAGACAGTCACCAGCCACAGCTCCAAAGGGAGGAAAGGGCCACAGGCCCACGACTAAGGAGGGCAAGGGCAGCAAGTCGGAGAGGTCAGGCAGCAGGCCTGCTGCCCAGGAAGAGCCCACAACCCCCAGAGCCGCTGCCCCGGGAGGAACCGGCACAGCTGCCCCGGGAGAGCCCACCACCCCCATAGCCGCTGCCCAGGGAGGACCCAGCCCAGCTGGCCAGGAGGGCCCCACCACCCACAGCCCAGGTGGGCAGTGAAGGAGCACCATCCCCGCTGCCCAGGAGGGCACCACCAGGCAATTAGCAGTTGGCCATAGACCGTCCGCCGTCTCAAGAACCGCTGAACTGGGCCCTTCAAGGCAAGGACCGCTGAACTGGGCCCCGCCGTCTCAAGAACCGCTGAACTGGGCCCTTCAGGGCAAGGACCGCTGAACTGGGCCCCGCCGTCTCAAGAACCGCTGAACTGGGCCCCGCCGTCTCAAGCACCGCTCTGCTGGGCCCCGCCGTCTCACGCACCGCTCCGCTGGGCCCCGCCGTCTCAAGAACCGCTTAACTGGGCCCTTCAGGGCAAGGACCGCTGAACTGGGCCCCGCCGTCTCAAGCACCGCTCCGCTGGGCCCCGCCGTCTCACGCACCGCTCCGCTGGGCCCCGCCGTCTCAAGAACCGCTTAACTGGGCCCTTCAGGGCAAGGACCGCTGAACTGGGCCCCGCCGTCTCAAGAACCGCTGAACTGGGCCCTTCAAGGCAAGGAGCGCTGAACTGGGCCCGCCGTCTCAAGAACCGCTGAACTGGGCCCTTCAGGGCAAGGACCGCTGAACTGGGCCCCGCCGTCTCAGGAGCCGCTGAACTGGGCCCTTCAAGGCAAGAACCGCTGGCCCTTTGGCAGACGTGGCAGGGCAGGATCTATCTCGGGCAGGGCTGCAGGATGTCCTCTGGCCAACTTGCCTCCTCCAGTGGCAGTGGGGTCTGTTATGGACTGTTTGGACTGTGGCTTTGCTCTCCCCAGGATGGCCCAGTGGGCAGGCCACCCACTGTATGGACTGTATGGACTGTGGCTTTGCTCTCCCCAGGATGGCCCAGTGGGCAGGCCACCCACTGTATGGACTGTATGGACTGTGGCTTTGCTCTCCCCAGGATGGCCCAGTGGGCAGGCCACCCACTGTATGGACTGTTTGGGCTGTGGCTTTGCTCTCCCCAGGATGGCCCAGTGGGCAGGCCACCCACTGTATGGACTGTATGGACTGTGGCTTTGCTCTCCCCAGGATGGCCCAGTGGGCAGGCCACCCACTGTATGGACTGTATGGACTGTGGCTTTGCTCTCCCCAGGATGGCCCAGTGGGCAGGCCACCCACTGTATGGACTGTATGGACTGTGGCTTTGCTCTCCCTAGGATGGCCCAGTGGGCAGGCCACCCACTGTATGGACTGTTTGGACTGTGGCTTTGCTCTCCCCAGGATGGGCCAGTGGTCATGGAGTCCCCTCGTGGATCTGGCGTCGTGTACTCAAGTGGCTGAGGTGCCCCCCCTTCCCTTCCCCCTGAGGTGCCTGTCCTATTTTCTTTCTGATGCCCCTGCAGTGTTCTCTCCGTGGAGTTCTTGTCGTGGGACTGGGCCTTGCCCCTTTGCACAGGACCCCTGTGATCCACGGACAGTGGTTGGACTACATTTAGTAGCTGTATATATTTTGTACATAGTTTATTTATTTATTGGGATTACTGGTGTACATATTTCAATATATCTGCCCGTTTATGATCTCTTCTTTTGGTCTTTGCATTATTTCGGAGGGGGGTGGTTTGTGGGTTGTGACAGTGATCTGTGGGAATGCATTGATGTGTGTGTTGTAGTGGGTGTGGGTGGGTGGGTGTGTGCCGGTAATCTTTTCCCTCCCCTGTGTCGTAGGTGCAGTACTCACCGATGTCTTCCGCGCCGCCGGGCGTGCTCCTGGTATATGAGCAGGAATAGGAGTGCGGGGATGACCTGCAACTCTGGTTCCATACTGCCGGAATCTCGCGTGGAGTGCGTAGAGGTGAGCGTTTTCCCGTTCGTAGTCTGTTTCCGCCGTGTTCTTATCGGCGGTGCTCCCGCCCCGGAAAAGGTGGCAGATTGGTGGGTCGTAATAGGGTGGGCGGTACATTGTCTGCCGCCTGGCTGTTGGCGGGAACCGCCGCGCTGTTTGTTTGTACCGCTGTGGCGGTCGGAGTGTTAAGTTGGCGGGCTGTGTTGGCGGTTCCCGCCAGGGTCAGAATTGCATATTTTAGACCGCCGGCCGGTTGGCGGCTTGGCCGCCGCTTTATCACCGACCGCCAGGGTCAGAATGAGGGCCTAAGTGTTTATATAAAAAGAGATGTGTTGTATTTTCATGTTTCATTTTGAGAAGTACGCTAATAAGCAAACAGAATATGTTCCCAAAGTTCTAATATGAATGTGGCATCTTGAATGGACTGGTCAGTTAGAGGATCACACTGTGGGGTCCAGCTGTTGTAGCTATATGCTTGCAGAGACTAGAAATAAATCCACGTATTCACCTTTTTGCTGGAAGTCTTTGCTTCTTCAGATTTTAGAATAGACTGCTCGAAAATCCACACGTCCTGGTATTACCTGGAAATGTTCGTCCATTAGGTTCCATCTGGTCTGCCTAGTTAAAATGTAACATGGGGGATAAACATCACACAACTTATATTAGTGTTTTAGCAGAAATCGCAATTTAATTGGGCACTCATAACACGCCCATAGAGGATTACACAAAATGTCCACAAGAATACATTTTCATTCAAAACCCTGACGAATGCAAGGGGTTTTGTAATCAACAGTTGTGACTTCACTACATCCACCATGAGGTAAAACCCAGCAACACCATTAACCAATCACACTCACCCTGGCCACATAAGAAAGCAAACCACACCAACCCAATTTTTTTTATCATGTAGGTGAATATGTGTGTCACCTTCCTCCTTATTTTGAGTAACACTGACTAGATGAAGAGACAGAAGACCTACAAACATAAGATTACTATAGTTGATATGTCCAGGGAATCAACAGTAGCAAGATACTACTTCCCTCCACATGTGTTCCTCAACATGGTTGCAGGAGCCCATTTAACCTACAGTTAATTCCAGGCACTGCACTCAACTTCATTGCCCAGTATTTTTTCAGAGGGCTACTAGCAACATGGTGGGCATATCACAGGAAAACCAATCGTGATGCTTGCACCAGGTACTGAGATCCATTAGCAATGAGTGTATCAGTATATCGTCATTCTTCTTCCAACGATGAAAAGGTAACAGCTGGCAAGAGTGTTTTATGCCATTACACACTCCACTTGGGTCTTGGTTGCACCAAGATGGCACTTAAGCCACCACACTACAGGGAAAAACGTTTTCGCAAATGGCATCACTGTCACTTTACAAATATGCAAACTGTCTGAGAAACCAGGAGATGGTTCACCAATGTTTACCTGGGTGCACACACACCAGCTACACGTTACGACAGTCAGCTACTTGTTTCAGTTGCCTACAGGAGATTTCACTGACAAACTTGACTAGTAGGTAAGTTTACCAAGCTCACACTGGGACTGCATGTGTACCTGAATAATTACTTCATAAATCCATTCACTTATAATTTCACAGTCTCCCAATACACATATGCTAGTTACATTGATGCATGCATGTTCGGCCTCAACCGATGTACAACAATCCATATGAAAATATGTGAGCAATCATTCAGTGTACAATGGCATCCTGAAGTCGAAGACGTACTTCAAATGCCTTCTTCATGCTGGTGTGATCCATTAATCACCAGAAGTAGTATTACAAATTATAACAGTCTATTGCATGGACTCTGAAGGGAAGCCTGACACCGGGGCCGACTATGGGTCCCAGACAACAATGCAGCCAGGAGGCCTGCCCCTGCACCACGTCACTTGCACCCGGAAGCAAATTTTTTCAACCGTTACTCCAGCTGCGTGGAATACTTTTGCAGAAAGGACTCTGGGGAGAGACTGATATCAGGGTCGACTACGGAGCCCAGACAACAATGCGGCCAGGAGGCATGCTCCCTGCACCACATCACTTGCGCCTGGAGGTGCATTTATTCCAGTGCAACTCCCGCTGCGCTGGATACTTTTGCTGAAAGGACTCTGAGAGGAGCCTGATACCAGGGCCTAAAACAAGGCCCAGACAACAACACGCACAGGAGGCCTGCACCACATCACTTGCACCCAGAGGCGGATTTATTCCAGCACGACTCCCTCTGCGTGGGATACTTTTAGCAGAAAGGACTCTGGGGGGAGCCTGATGCCAGGGCCAACTACGGGGCCCAGACTACAACACGAGCAGGAGGACTGCCCCGTGCTCCACGTCACTTGCTTTTTAAAACAAATAGATTTTTTCTTAGTTTTGGCCCTAAACAGCCCATAGGGCAGAGTGCATTGTATTTTAAAAGTGTGGCATGTGTTTTTAAGTTTTACGTGTCCTGGTAGTGAAAAACTCCTGAATTTGTTTTTCACTACTACAAGGCCTATCGCTCCAATTGGATAACATTTGGTTACCTTACTACATTTGCTAAGCGCTGACTTTTGATTGGGAACAGACTCAATTGAATCGTACGTTAAAATCCTCTTCAATGACAAAGTGGGATTTTAAGTCACAATTCTGAAAATGACACTTTTAGAAAGTTATGTATATGAAGAGAAGTGGACTTGCCTATAAACCAGCAAAGCTAGGCCAGTGAAACTCAGTACAAAAATGAAAAGCCAGTGATGGAAAGATTTAAAGACACATTATTTAGAAGTCCACAGAAGCACAAATGAATTACCGCTCCTAACATTTAATTCCCAATTTTGTACAATCAACTTCAAGAACTTTTTTTGAAAATGTCAAACACAAGAAACAGACAATAAATCACACAATAACATTCAGTAGAATTAGCATTTCAGGGCATGATTCTACTTAGCACCAAAAATGCGCATTAGAATGTATTGCATCCAGGTTCTGTTGAAATAGGAAAACACAAGAGCTGGATTTATTCACACATATTTTGCAGCTCCAAATGAAAGAATTGAACCAAGAGGTGCACAGTCTGTATTTTGCATCAGGCCAATGCAGGGATATTGTGAAATAAAACCCTAAAAAATAAGTGTCCCTGTCAAACCATCTCTCTTTCTCAATGAGCTCAATGCGCTCTCTGGATGCTCTGAAAGGTCGACGCATTTCGAACCCACACCGTTGGCCAAGTCTTGTATCTCCTTCTGTGTTGCTCCAAAAACTAAGATGGCATCGCCATAGTTGAAAGCATTTATGACAGCCTGTATGATACGCCTAATGACATCTTGAAAAATCTCTGCAGCTGAGACACCAAAATTGAGTCTTTTATGTTGAAACAGACCAATATGTATAGAAAAAGTTGTAATGTACCTGCAATGCTCCTCGAGTTCCAACTTTATTTAGATCAAGACAAGAGAAGTCTTCTGCACCATTCATTTCAGCAATGTGTAGAACTGGATGTTGTTCTTTTTCAACTTCCTTGTTCACTCGATGCATATCCACACAGATGCGTCCAGCTCCTTCACTGTCCTTTTTGGGCACTACCATGATGGGAGAAGCCAGTGGCAGAGGACCTGTAGAACGCACAATGATATCATAATGAATCAAGTTCCTTTTCAACAGCTTCATGTAAATGAAATGCAATTCTTCTGTATCTTTGTCCAACAGGCTCGACATCCTCATTATTAGGATGTTGTTCTTTCATAGTCTTGAATTTTCCTAACCCATGAAATAAAGAAGAGAACTGACTTTTTATTTTGTGATGCAAGTTCATTTTGTAATTCACTGAGATCCGTCCTATATCAGTAGCTGTGCTGAAACAGGCACCTGACCCTGTAAGTTGAGGCACATCGATGGGCACTTGCACTTTTGTTTTCTTGTGTTTCACAGTTGCTACGAATGAACCTTTCTGTACACTTTAGTTTTCGGTGGCAATGGAGATAGTTCATAAACTTTCTCCTCAGACATATTATTTATCAATGCACCACTGATGATGGTGAAAGGTGTGGAACAACTGTTTATTTTGAGTGTAATCTTCGGATAATGTTTGAATGACTTTCTTGCTTTTCTTTGACTGATATTTTTCCTCACATACGGTCAATATAACCTGTGTCCACATTGCACAATCATCTTCTTCACTCTCACTTGATTTTGATACGGACAATGATTTTGATGACTATCAACTTCATTTGGTGCTGATTTGTCTCAACTAGTGTTGTCGCTTGGCCCTATAGGCGAGCATCAAATGTAATTTCTGGAACCTTCGGTCGGACGGTTTAGTGTCTCGCTGTGATGCACTTACTTTTTCCTTTGCCTTGCAAACCATTACAAAATGATTGTCCTTACTGCAGCCTTTGCACATCTGTCCAATGAAAACAAGACACAACTTCTTTTTCTTTGCAGACATCACCTTGTATCATTTAGCTTTGTGTTTCTGCTTGCCTTTTATGTTCATGACTCACTCACTTTGGGCACCTACGGCCTCCATGTCAGCAGCTTGTCAGTCAGCACGCTCTTCACCTCTGGCAGCCATGAGAACTCACTCTAAACTGGAAGTTTCTCTCAGAATCCATCACCCCGAGCTCCGGAACACAATCAACTCCTCCATCAATATGGGCACCTTCCCAGAGGACTGGAAACACGCCACAATATGCCCTTTCCTGAAGAATCCTTCGGCTGACCCATCAGAACTAAAGAATTTCCAGCCCATCTGGCTGCTATCCTACCTCGCCAAAATACTGGAGAAAACAATCAACGCACAACTACGGAATTTCATCGAGACCAACAACTCCCTGGACAGATCAGTCCGGCTTCCGCAGCAATCACAGCACCGAGACAACCCTACTGGCAGCCACCAAGTTATCAGATTACTCCTAGACTGTGGCCACACCGCAGCACTCATACTCCTCGACCTCTCTGGTCTCCCACAGCACTCTGAGCACCAGACTTCACGACATAGGAATCCACGGAAGAGCCCTGGAATGGATCCACTCCTTCCTCTCCGGGAGGGCGCAGAGTGTCAGACTCCTTACCTACACTTCCAGACCCACAGGAGTCAACAGTGGTGTCCCCCAAGAATCCTCACCAAGTCCCACGCTGTTCAATGTATACATGGCCCCTTGCGGCCATCGTTGGAAGCCACGATATGAACATCGTGTCATATGCAGATGACACAACTCATCATTTCCTCACCGAAGACCCGGATATGGCCAAAAGGAACTTCCACTCAACTCCACTTCGCCAACTGGATGAGAGAAAGCTCAACTCCGACAACACTGAGCTCATCATCTTTGGAAATGCAACCTCAGTTTGGGACAACTCCAGGTGGGCCACATCCCTCAGCGCCCCCCTACACCGACTGAGCACGCCTGCACCTAAGGAATCATCCTCAACTCCTCCCTATCCATGAGCCGTCAGGTAAACTCTTTTGCCTCCTCCTGCTGGCACACTCTGCAAACTTTGGAAGATCTTCAGATGGATCCCAGCAGACTGTCGCAGGACAGTCACTCACACGTTAGTCACTAACAAGGTTGACTATGGCACCTCAGCCAGGAACATCACAAAAAAACTACAACTCATCCAGAACGCCACCGCCAGGCTCATTCTGGACCTCCCTCACCGAGAACACATCTCCCAACACCCGTGGACCCTCCACTGGCTACTGGTCGAGAAGCGAATCACCTTCAAGCTTCTCACTCACACGTACGAAGCCATACTTAACTCAGGACCAGCCTATCTGAACCACAGTGTCTCCTTACACACCCCTGCCAAATCCCTCCGCTCCGCCCAGATGACCCTGGCCACAATCCCTCACATCCACAAAACCTCCGCCGGTGGACAATCCTTCACCTACACTGCAGCGAAGAGCTGGAACAACCTCTCCTGGCACCTCAGACAAAGCCCGTCGCTCACCATCTTCAGGAAAAACCTCAAGACATGGCTCTTTGGGTGAGGCCCCTCCTCCCCCCAGTACTTTGAGACCCTCACGGGTAGCCCGCACTTTACAAATACTGATTGATTGAGAATTCATTGTCTCAATGAATCTGACAGGCATTCATCAATAACTCTGATAAGTAGTGTTTCTTAATCATTAAATTAATTGAATCCACAGTGTTTGAGTGTATCCAGTCTCTCAAGAAATGTGTCTATGATTTCACCAACTCTTTGTTGTTCGTGGCTAAAAATGTACATTTCGTAATCTATATTCGGCATTAGATTGAACTTGAGGTTCAAAACTTCTTTAATTTGACCATACATAACTTCATCAACTCATAGCATTTTCTTTATGAATTCTTTTACACTAACAACAGCAAGATTATTGTGGTATTTGATAATCTTTTTGTTATCTTTTTCATCTAGCACATCAATGAAGTCCTCAAATGTCTTTCTCGAGGATGTCCATCTAAGCACCAATATTTAGCTTTTTGACTTAATCAAATGGTGATGGTTTCATGAAGAGGGCAGCAGTGTAACTATTTGCAGGTTTGGCTGACACTGCGACTGGCGTTCTCTCCGACTCAACGTGGCAGTTTTGGTGAATTTTTGCAAGCACACCATCTCTGAGGCCTTGTGACAAACTGACCTCTGGGTCATCTTGTACAATCTGTTGAACTATGACCTCTATTCTGGTCTCCACTGAAGCCATTCTAATTCTGGAGACTTCTGGAGTTGTGCTAAGCCTCCACCTGGCAGCTTTGGTGGTGTGCCGTTTCAGATAGGGGACAGCTCAGCAAGCACAACCCTGATGCTTCTCCTTGGGTCTCCTGACTGGCCGCTGAGGTCGTTGAGCTCTGCTGCTGGAGGCTCTTGAAAGTAGAAACCTTTCCTTGTATCTGAATTGTTGCGTTTTCAGGTGCTGTTTTTGCATTTCTGAACACCTGCTTGATCAGCGCTGCTGTTCGCAACTCTATTGTGTCATTTAATGCACTTTCAAAACCTGGTTGTATCCACCTTCAGCAAGAGCACCCCACATACTGTATAGCTTTATAATGGCAATAGGTTCTTGACCAATGATGCGTAAACTTTTCAGTGAAGCTTTCTTTATCTTCAAATGCTTCACACAGCAGGAGTTGTGCTTTGACTCCACATTCGTCAACCGTCGACTCTGTACTTCAGCTGAGGCACACGTGGCACACACAAGCAGTTTGCTTGGACCACAGCAATCACTCTGGAAGAGCACTGTCGATCTTCAGGTTACTTATCCCCTATTTCGTCATCAGTTGTAGCATCATCCCCAGCCTGTGTACCTGCCAATAAATATGCCACACATGGAGCTATGTATTACATATCTTTATTCGTAACCGGGAGCTTAGCATTCTGAACCTGCATTCACTTCACCAGATTCTAACACTTACATCACAGCTCTACAGAGTCCTTTAGGAGCCAAAAGGGTGTTCTGTCATTCCTACTCACATGACACTACAACCCCCCTCTCGATACCCACTGCCTACTCCCTCCCCCCTAGCTTTCTATATATTCAGCCCCATTATGATTCTTGGCTATGAGCTAACCCAATTGCAATTATGGGCTATGTCTTTCATGTTTACACTGAGACTGCTGTTCTTAACCAGATATCACCAGAACTACTATAACTACTTTCCTCTTTTATTAGTCTAGCACTTCAATTACCGCTGTACTATAGTTAATATATCCTTGTCCTAATACCCTCTTTTAGAAATTAGGGGCCATATTTATACTTTTTGACGCAAAACTGCACCGGCGCAGTTTTGCTTCAAAATTTTTACAGCCGGCTAACGCCATTTTGGTGCGCCGTGCGGGTGTCATATTTATACTTTGATATAACAATAACAGATGGGAGTCATTATTTTTGACGCACACCGTGGCGTCAAGTCGTAAAGGAAAACGACGTTAATGCGGCGGAAATGACTGTGGGTCGATTTACGACACCGCAAACCGGATATGCACCGTTTTTTGACGCAATAGCGTAAAAAAAACCCACAAACACTGCCAGTTCACCAGAGGAGAGACAAAATGGATCCCAGATGCCACTACAGACCCCAGGAAGATGACAGCAGACCAGGAACCAGCCAGGAGGACCCACACAAGAACCAGGACACTTTTAAGAAGAAAAGAAAGTGTTGCTTCAGTGCAGAGGAGCAGGAAATCCTGGTTAAAGAGGTGACGGAACACCAGCACCAACTGTTTGTCACCTCAATGTTGCCAATCAGTAGGAGAGAGGCTATATGGCAACAAATTGTCGACAAGATTAACAGTGTGGCTGAAGTACGCAGAACAGTCATCGAGTGCAAGAAACGCTGGTATGACTGCAAGCGCAGGACCAAGGAAAAGATGGCCAGGAACAGGAAGGCAGCACTGCAGACTGGAGGGGGGAGTCAGGCACACCAGGAGGCCCTGGACCACATGGAGGAGATGGTCGCAGCAGTCATCCCTGAGGAGATCGTCACAAGGATTCAAGGACAGGACAGCGCAGACTACCAGGAGACAACGCACATGCAGGGTAAGTCGCATGGGGAATTGAAATGCACTAATGTCAACTGCAACCGGGGGGGGAATACCTAATACACATTGCATGTAAGTCATCATATACATGGAGTGGCATGGGTAAAGGGGCACGGCATGGGGGCATGGCCTGCACAAACATAAGCTGGGGCACACCATTACACTACACCAACAACAGTCCCATGGGGGCATGCTGTCATGCCAACGATGGAGCAAAGGGAAAGCCACGACAGGAGGGAAGGCCACTACGTCAAACTGACATCCTGGCAATCGTCAGCCAACATACCTCCTACATTAACTAGGGCCCTATTAGCAATCCTCTAGCCAAACCGACAACTGTAATGTAACTGCAACAACAGTTGCCACTACCACCTCTGATCTGTGTGCAGCTCAAGTAGCCAATGGCAGTAACCTCCCCATGGAACATACATACCTAAATTAGGGGGTGAGGATGACATCTGCAACAATCTCCTGAAACAAGACAAAGGCCCCAGTACACTCAAATGTCAATGCCCATAGTTGTCACAAACATCAGTCAATGTAAACAACAATAGGAGCGACACAGCACTAAGGACACACCCATGCTGCATATGTCAGGGTCCATCCTGTGCCTAGGTAACAAGGCAACATCACAAATGTCATACTGCTCAGACAACACCATAGAGGAGGGGACACATGTAACTGGTCACTGAAATACACCAGCACAGTCAGAGGAGGAAATAGGACACTGATGCGACTATCAGGGCAATCCTATGTAACACACATTACCCAACATCAGCAGGACACATTACCAATGTCAACATCCATATCGGATAATAACATTGCCATGCATAGGACATGCAACATGTCAATTACAATTAAGTCGATGTGAACGATCAGGGATTGGGGAGGTCCTGATAGTTAAGTGTGCTGCCAGGGCCATCAGAACACCCACAGCCAGTGAAAGGTCTCACCATGAGAATGGATATACACGGAGGGTCGAGTAGGACAAAAAGGTGGCAATTCTCTGTTTGGCATAAAGCAACACCTAGAGGCAATGAGGCTGACAAGTCTGATAACTCAATAACATACATGTAACACACAGGTGGGCCATAGGCCTGAAACAATGCCCATCTGAAGGACTGCAGATATTAATACAAAACAAGATCACAAAGTGAATTCATCAAAAGGCAGGCACGTCACGTCAAAATTGTCACAACACAGACACACTAATTGTACCCTGTTTCATTGCAGAGGAAGATGAATCTCCTGCCGATATGTCTGTCCCAGATTTCCCTGATGACATGGATGACGAGCCGATAAACATTCCCCAGGAGACCATCCAAAAGGTCCTTGAAACCCTCCAGACCCCACCTTCAGTCACAAGGAGGAGCACAGAACAAGCAGCCATCGCAGAGGAACCACCCACCACCCCAATTGTAAGACCTGCCAGCTCCAATACAGCTGAGGACTCAGACGACACTGGCACCAGCTTTGAGAGAACTGTAGTTGGAGTACAGCGGGAGCTGGCCAAGGAGGTGCGGGTGGGGATGCAAAATATGGCAGCCAGCCTTGAGGGGGTGGGTTCGTGCATGATGTCATCTGCAGATCAAGCAGCAGCTATGCAAGCCCTAACATCTATCTTGCAGGAACTGCAGAAAACCCAGAAGGAAATCAGCACAGCTGTAATACAGTTGACCCAACACCTACAACAGCAATCCTGTCAACGCGTGCACGAATGCAACATTGAACCCCTCAGGGCCGACCTGGCTGCCTACCATCGTGATGTGGCTGCTATTCTCAAGGACCAGCAGATACTCCTTGCTGCAGTACTGCCCTTAAGACCTTCACAGGGAGCAGCGACCGGGATGTCTGACTCCACGTCTTCTAACACTGAGGTGTGTGTTGCCCCTTCACAACCAACAACAACAAGGACAAAGCAGGCAACACACACATCAGAAGAAGAAGACATGGAACAGATCACATTCACAAGGAAAAGTACCTGGAAGCACTAGTCCCTGCCACATGGCCGACATTTACCAAGGTCCTGCGCTTTGTAACTTGCCAGTCTTGCAACAACTGTAATCAAGCACTGTTCTGCAAACCACTGTATATCTTGTCACCCAGCCCAGTGATTGTCTCTCTCCTACTCATTGCCAAATCCTGTCCCTCTGCACTGTCTGAAACAGCAACCCCAGCATGACAAAAGCATTTTGGTTAACCCTTGTGTTGGATCCCAATTTAAAATGTCACTATAATGGACTCACAGTCATGGACAATGTACATATAGCACTACAGCACTTTTCAATAAATAGCACTTACACCACAAATCTGTCTCTGGGTAATGTGACATATCAACTGCGCAGTAGATAATTGGAATGTCCCTACTGTCAAATAACGTAGCTTCTCAATACAACTGTCCAGATATTGGCCCTCATTCTGACCCTGGCGGTCAAAGACCGCCAGGGCGGAGGACCGCGGGAGCACCGCCGACAGGCCGGCGGTGCTCCAATGGGGATTCCGACCGCGGCGGTAAAGCCGCGGTCGGACCGGCACCACTGGCGGGCTCCCGCCAGTGTACCGCCGCCCCATTGAATCCTCCACGGCGGCGCAGCTTGCTGCACCGCTGCGGGGATTCCGACCCCCCCTACCGCCATCCAGATCCCGGCGGTCCGACCGCCGGGATCCGGATGGCGGTAGGGGGGGTCGCGGGGCCCCTGGGGGCCCCTGCAGTGCCCATGCCACTGGCATGGGCATTGCAGGGGCCCCCGTAAGAGGGCCCCTACATGTATTTCACTGTCTGCTGCGCAGACAGTGAAATACGCGACGGGTGCAACTGCACCCGTCGCACAGCTTCCACTCCGCCGGCTCGATTCCGAGCCGGCTTCATCGTGGAAGCCTCTTTCCCGCTGGGCTGGCGGGCGGTCTGAAGGCGACCACCCGCCAGCCCAGCGGGAAAGTCAGAATTACCGCCGCGGTCTTTCGACCGCGGAACGGTAACCTGACGGCGGGACTTTGGCGGGCGGCCTCCACCGCCCGCCAAGGTCAGAATGAGGGCCATTATGTAGTTAGAGAAATCTGCACAGTGACCATGATTGCATCATACTCTGCCCATCCTGAGTGAATAATCTGATGAAGTGAGAAACCATAGACCACCATACTGTGTTGGACAGAAGAATGCTTCCTCAGGGGATAACTAAGGGCCTGATTCTAACTTTGGAGGACGGTGTTAAACCGTCCCAAAAGTGGCGGATATACCACCTACCGTATTACGAGTCCATTATATCCTATGGAACTCGTAATACGGTAGGTGGTATATCCGCCACTTTTGGGACGGTTTAACACCGTCCTCCAAAGTTAGAATCAGGCCCTAAGTCATCAAATAGTGCCCACTAAACGTTGTCAACGTGCAAAAATAACACAATAAACATGCCACACTAATCTAAGCAAACACTAAAAAAACTGCACAAATGAAGGTGTCTGAGTTAACGTACAAATAGGTAATCATGCTGAACTGTGTCACAAATGATGTATGAGGGTCATGAAGACAAGATTACAAGATTGCCAATGAGAACTCATCTTATAAGGGTGTGCATGATCATCACACTGCAGTCAGATCTAAAACTGTTTCCCCAATATCAAGTCTGGAAGCACTGTTAGTGACTTTGAAAACACACTTATCAACAAAAACACATTGTCATCCATATTAACTGTGATTGGTGGTTGCAACAAAGGGTAGACACTTTGCAAGGTAGCTCTGGGTTAGCTGCCAATCGTACAGCTCAGTTGGGATTGGTTTGTAGCATAGGACACAGATGTTATAGTACAAAAGAGATGTACACGGAATCCAAACCCACGATCAAGTACCATTCAACACATACTATTAAGGGGTAACCAAATATTTATTAAAAGCTAACCATAGATGAGGAAACTGAGGGAAATATCTTACCTACCCTAATCTACCCTGACTACTCATTACCCACAACTGTCCCTAATTAACCTAAGCTACACTTACTTATCACATGTAACGAAACGTTCTAAACATCTACCCCCCAACCACCTTATGAAACGGGACACATTGAGGACAACACATACTAACCTAAACACATACTATACTATCCTATACAAATATATATATTTTTTTGGTAAATTACTTTTTTATGTTATTTTTTTTTGTTTGTTTAAAAAAAAAAAAAAAATCACACAAGAACCCCAACATAGCCACCCACCCACACATGTAATAAAGTAAAAAAAGAAACAAGCAGGACACCCTACCCCCCACCCACTAACACTAACTAAACTAACAGCCTATACTAACCTAACACTAAGCCCCCTAAGCCCACTAAGTATAAGAACAAGGAAAGAGGAGGGAGGGGAGGGTATCATGTCCATCTAATCAACTGTCTAGAGGTTGGCCCTCCGGAGGGTCCTCTTGATATCCTTCACCCGCCGTTTAATGTGCCGCACGTCCCGGCTCAGGTGGCTCACCTTGCCCAGCACTTTGTCCATCTTGTTTTCAAGTTTATTGAAGGCAGCAGGGTCAACAGCTGGAGCAGTGGCAGTCTGGGTACCGGTGGAGGAGGTCTGTGTGGGCTGTCCTGCACCAGTGGCAATGCTGGGGCCAGGAAGTCCAGCAGATGTAGATGCAACAGAGGCAGCTGTGGGTGGGGCCACCTGGCTCTCATTGGTGGTTGTTTCTGTGTTGGCTGTGGTGGGCACAGTAGGCCCACCCTGTGGGAAGGCTCGCCATGCCCCGGAGGCGCGTTCATGGCGATATCGCCGAGCCATCCTCCGGAACCCCGATTCCACCATCAGGATGTGCTGGTATCGCATGGCCCGGCGCTGAAATTCACGGACCTGGTCTGGAGTCATGTTAGCTGCTGTGAAGACAAATGCAGATATGCCACATTAGTAACTGCATTGTGTGAAACAGCACAGCAAGTTAATCAGACAGTACATCTACTGTACTTCTAACAGCTCATATCACGATACAGAGCATCGAATGTCCCTGAGGAAGTACATGGCAGGCCAGACAACAAAGGTCACATCACACAAAGCACATTCATAACCCACAAGATGGGTAACAACTGGCCTTGACTTGCAATCTGAGTTCTGACAGTTATCAGCTAAGAATCATGCTGCATATCCTCCACCAAGAGCTGGGCTACAAATGTCAGTGTACGGAAAGCAAAACTAAAGCCACATGGTCTGCAAGTTGTAACTGGAATTTCCAGTATGGTACCAAGTGCCAAACCTGAGTGTGTATACTAGTATGGAACCAAAACGTCACTTCTTCACAGGTATGTGTAACATACTGGTAGCATCAATACTAGGTACCCCATTCACAAAACCATGGCCGTGTTTGAGGGGGGGCTGTGGATATACAACTATAATTTGTCAACAACATGTACACCGAGGAGTGCATAGGCTAATCCACACATGTTTGTCTCTACAGACACACCACAGGTAAGGTCTATCTACATTTTGGAGTCAGCAAACCCTAAAGCACTCATAGGGTCAGACGTGTCAGGAAAATCAGAACTTAGTACACAACATATACTTCCAGTGAGGCCTGACTTACATCAGACACAGAGTTGCTAGAACACCCATGAGCATGAATTGCATGCACACCTAGGCCATTACACTCAGGTTCAACAGACTTGATGCACTACATGTGGAAGTACATGATGCTAGGAGGTTCTACCTACTGTTTCAAAATTACGTAGGTAAATAGTGAAGCAGATGTCAATTGGGAAGCTATTAGCTCCACCAATCTTAGAGAATGTGGGTCTGAGAGGCTGACTAAATAGGGGCTGACTTCCATTGTGACTCTTGGTGATACAAGTGTCAGACACATGACTACCCCCTGTACTCACAGTGGGGCCTACAGGGATGTCCTACAATCCCTACATGATACCATTGGATACGCATTGGCTAACTCCAAACAGGTGAAAACTGCATTCCCACTCATGGAACAAGTGAAAAACTTGACCCCAGCATCACACCTTGGTATGCGTCCAACTCACACAAGTCCATAACCAGCAAACACAACACATAACAGACATATCAACACTTACTGTAGTGGTCGGGGTCCTCAAATATCGCCACCTCCCCCACAGTGTAGGGCACCGGTCCACCTGTAAGGTATGGAAGGAAGAAATGTGCTCAAAATCTGTGCACAGTGCAACATTTTCAGTATCATTTACAATGTGTAGGCTGAATAAGTAAATGTCAGCCATTCAGACATGATGGTACTGCATCTGATATTTCACGGCGAACTTGTACATAGCATGGGTCTCCTGTGACAGTTACACACATATCTGCACACATACATTGGCCCTAACTATCATGTGGTTGCAAACTTGCCCCATAATTGGTGAGCACGAAAAAATATGGAGTGTAATCGTCTCATCATGTGCATCCAAGAGAAACATCCAACGCATGGTTACTTGAGGACTGCATTACCAGTCAAACATGCCTTGTGGCCATGACACCTTTAGTGCACATAGGCCCAATGTACAGAGGAAGGGGCAGGGACTCCTGTAAGTCATCCTGTTGTTACAGTATAGTCAAT
The DNA here is from genome assembly GCF_031143425.1 of Pleurodeles waltl. Lineage (NCBI taxonomy): Eukaryota > Metazoa > Chordata > Amphibia > Caudata > Salamandridae > Pleurodeles > Pleurodeles waltl. Next base: position 268,166,687 of record NC_090436.1, read on the forward strand.
TGATGTGGCCCAGCTATGGTGATTTGCACCAACCATGGAGATGTAAAGCCATGTGAATATACTTGGTCTGCCATCCATATTTGGATTGTGGCTCAACCGATTCCAACAAACATCTTACGATGTTAGCTGAGGGCACCTTACACCATTACACGATGTATTCAAATCATGAACTGACATTTATCCTAAAAAATTAAGAAACACAATAATCTCACACATTCATAGTACTTCTGTGAACGCTTTCCTTCCACACTCACCAGACTCACATGAGACCAATGTTTGAGCCACTTTGCTATTATAAATTGTTGTGAAGGCAGCACTCACTTTCAGCATCTTGTAGTGATTCTAAGGTCAGTCTAGCAATTGCGTCAACATAGTTGGCCTAAATGTTGGTACATCTGTACTTCTCTGTCAATAATACCCTATATAGACATGATTGGCTCCTATTTTGTTAGCTGTGCTGACAGAAAGGCCGCACCAATTTTCTTCATGGTAAAGTTACCTGTAAGTTTGCTGAGCACGTGCTACCTGACACCTAGCAATTGTGATCCTTGCCATAGTGCACCAATGATCCCCTTATATGTCCCCAAAATTACACACAGTCATCAAGTTAGGTGGCAGACATTGCACTAATCCACTGATGTCACAACAGAGCATTCATTTGTGCACAATAACAATAGTCGTACTCACCAACAGTGCCACCAATCATGATTCCCAGGTGGTCCAAGAGATCCTGCTCCCTGGTGATGAAGTCAGCCCACCGGTGCTTCAGCTGGTGGTCACTCCTCTGGCTGGCATACACACGCTGCAGGTGATGCAGCACCTTTCCCCACCGGATTCTGCGCGCCTCTGTCGGGTAGCCCTGTATGACCCTGCCCCCTGCCTGGATCATGAGCGGCAAGAAATGTGTCACCAGCCAGATGAAGCCCCCCAACTCCTCTTCCCCCATCCTGCCAAGACGTGGCCTACCAAACATACTTCTAAATAAAGAGATGGAATAGGGGTAAAAGAAATAGAAAGGGGAAATGGGTGAAAGTAGGGGTAAAAAGACAGAAAAAAGTAAACCTAAACACTAAAAGAGCCCAACTATCCCCAAACTATCACTACCCACAACAGACTCCCACAAACAAGAAATACACAAGATAAATGGACAAATGTAGACAAAACACAGTACTACAGTATACACAAACAAAATTTATTTCACAAAAGGACCTTACAGATAGCACACAGGACAAATACAGCAAAAAATCTCTGGACAACACTCTCTACACAGCCACACAGTCTAGAAGGATCATAGACTGCAAAGTGAAAGTGAAAGTACACCCACTGTACATGATCTGTAAACAGGATATCCTATTACATCACTTCCTGAATGAAAAGTCCCGCCTTTTTCGCTTTATGCGTAATTTTTTGTTGCACAAAACTGTATTTGCGTCTTTTTTTTGGCGCACAGACGTGAATATTAACCCACATCCACATAATGATACATGGACTGTACAAATATCTGGATGCGGGCTATATTTCACTCCTGTGCGTCAAAAAAACCGACGCAAATACAGTTTTGTGCAACAAAAAATGACGCACACCGCTAGGGATGTCAAAATTACAGTGCATTAACTGTTTTGGGGCATTTTTACATGTTTTTTGCTTATTTTACATTTGGAACACATCAGAGATTGGCTAATTGAAGACAGTATGGTGTTGATGGTGTATGTTCACATGTGTGACATCATACTGCAGCGGAACATCATCCACTACACCATTCACAGTATGTTTACAGTTGGCTGACGTCATAGATGGTCATATGTGTGGCCCACATATATGTATGGCACAAATTGTGCATGTTTGCCATAAGGAGAGGATAGCAATGTGACGCACATATGTACAATACCTAATTGCCTTTGGCTCAAAGTGTGTGCTTTGACAACTAATTTGTTGGTTGACCAGGTGTGTGTGTACATCACATGAAGCATTATTGTACATTTGGTTGTATGAATGTGACGTCCATGTGTCCAACCCTAAGATGCAAGTGAAAATTGGAATGAGCAAGGGCATGTGTTAGTCATACATGTAACAACACCCGCAAAGTATACTCCCAAGTTTTAGGGTCACGTAGACACCACATGTGACATAGCAGGCACCAGATGGATGACAGACACATGTTCATGTCAAAGGTCCACAATTTCTACATCCTATGTCCTAGAGTATTGGTAAGAGCTTCCTAGGCACTAGTTGATGAATCCCACAGTGAGTCATACACATGCATTGAGGAAGTGGGTACCATGTTGTTTGCACAGACAGACAAGGGTCAATCTCATATGTATGATGACACCACAGTAGAGGCCATAGAAGTAAGCCCCAACTATCAAGTGGCTGTGGTGGACCAGCATACAAGACAGCATGTGTCCACATATTTCCAGTGATCAATTGCACATAGGTGTCTTGTTCATGTGTGTGGTCCAATGATGATCCTGTAGATTTTTTGGGATGTAATTTGTCACAGTTCGGACCAGGACTCATCATGAGTCAGTGGCAGCTATTCCTGTAACTACTGAGTATCCTTTGTTGATCGTTGTGAGTAAAGTAGATGTGGACATGTGAACCAACATGTGGATGATCCCACCCTGTCACTAAAGACGTGTAATGAGCAAGTCAACAGGGCAACCTTGGTGTGCTGAGTGAGATAATGTCTCAGGTGTCATGTTCCGGCAGGTGTCATTACAACATTTGTACAGAGGTTGGCCTCTGCACTTCCCACTGCATCTGGGAACATCATAGCCTCTGTGCTGTTTATTCTAGCAGCTATTCAGCACACATGGCCCATCACTATGTTGTGCGCACTGTGATGCTATGTGTGAACTGTCATGGTTCTGACATTTGTGTATTAGTCATGTACATTATCAGAGGTTGCTGGTTGTGCTGAAAGCCACATACCCAAACCCTGCCTATGACCCTGGGACACTATCACACTTTGTCATTCATGCATAAATGCAACCCAGAAAATGGATGGGCCATGAATTTTGCATTTCCAAGAGGATTTAACTCAAATGGTACAGTTAAAAGGCAGATGATGCTATACAATGTATTTGTGTATGCATGGTAGAAGCCCATGCCCAATGCCCCCTGATGAATGGCAGGTTTGCCAACACAAGTGTGGTACATATGTAGACACAGGGATACTTTGTTGTGACGCACAGACAGTTGCCAGACAGGCTGACAGAATGAAGGGTGATTCAGGATCCAGCAATTTGACAAGTTACATACTGTAATCAGTGGTCTGACTGAGACTGTTTGGAGGACAAACTAGACAGTTGACATGTCAATCTGTGTATGTCCTGTGTTTTTGAAGGTGACAAATGAACCCAAGGGCAGTGTTACACAGCTTAATTACTATCAATGGTTGACGATCTATTTGACATAATGGCTAATACTATGCTGTTCCAGGCATCATCAGGGGCAGTGCTTTTTGTAATGGGTGGTGTGCATGGAAGTATTCACAGGTGTGGGCTGCATCTGTTTCTCACCAGTCCTGTAGGTGAGACTTGCATTCTAAGGGCCAACAGACATTTTCACAAGGGGAAGCAATCTACATGTGCTAACCGGGCTTTGAAACTAGAAGACAGTGTATAAATTGACCTGACGTCCATGCAGTCAGATGTTCTTTGACAATGGCATACCTTAGGAAAGGGTTTAGCACACTGGTTTGCTAATGTTGGTCTGTGTTTGTAGAGGAGGTATTATCAGGGTACACATCTTAGTATTCCATGGACCTCTTCCGACAGGTGGGTTGTGACCAGGTGCATGGGTGTGTGATGAGTTCGGAAATGGGCTGACATGTACATGTAATGTCATGTGCGCAATGTATGTCATATGTGTGGCACTTGTACTGTCTATGTTCTGCTTCTATGGAACTCTAGTCACAGATATTCCTTGCAAATATTGGATGCAGTTAGACTAACTGCTGTCAAGGGTCTTGTCAGACATTCCTGTTAGTGATGCTAAAGCACATTGACTGCCTCATGTATGAGGCTTGTATTCCCCTTATTGAGTGATGGTGTCATAGTTGTGTGCCATATGCTGCGCTGGACCTTGCTTTCAACATGTATGTGTGGAATAGTTGTGGTCCTCTGCTATAGGCCTTCAAAGGAGATATGTACATGATGTATGTCATTAAGAGTGTGTGTGTATGTGACCATTGTATGTTAGGCATCACATAAGCTCTGGGATGTTCCGTGTCCTACTCAGTATCTCAGCAATGCTCCATGAGGCGACACTCTTATTCTGATAAGTAGAGATGAAGGTGTGTAAAAAGGAATAGCCAGACCATGATATGGTGATTATAATAGGTGTTTATTTACATTAGTTAACTAAAGTGGTGAAGGTGATCATATTCAGAAGAAATTATTTACAATCTGTTGCCGCCTGCGTATACCAGCAGCTGTGTTCTGTAGTTCCCCCTCCTGTTGCAGGCCATCATCCTCCTCTTCCTCCTCTTCAGGCATGTGTGGCTCTGGTTCCAGGAGGGGAATGTTTCTTCTGACACAAATGTTGTGCAATATTGCACATGTGAGGATGATCCTACATACCATCTTGGGGGAATATAGGAGGCTACCACCAGTGATGTCGAGGCAGCGGAACCTTGACTTGAGGATGCCGAAGGTCCACTCGACAATGCTGCATGTCCTCCTATGGGCCTCGTTGTATGCACGCTCTGCAGCTGTACTCGGGTTGCCAAATGGTGTCATAATCCATGGCTGGATGCCATACCCCTGGTCAGCTGCAAGAGAAAATGAATGGGATCATGTTGATGTAGATGGCACTATTGAAAAGACTTTTAATGGCAGTTGTTGCCCTGTGTTGTCTGTGACTCTTTTGTGTACTAATGTGACATCCTATGGTTGTAGGCTATACCATCTGCATTGTGTTGTTTCCTTGGCTGAACAAGTGTTTGTCTGCTAACCGTTTGTCAGCAGTATGTTTTGGGATTTTCAGTACAGTGTGCCCTCCCTAGCATTGTGACTTGTGATACAGGTGTCCGTGTGTCTTCACTAGGGGTGAGATGATAGTTCCATGCATAGTTAAAATTGAAAGTGTTGTTAACACGTTCATATCAAAGTACCCTGGACATCCCATACCTTGAAACGTATGCAATGTATTAATGTAAAGGTCATTGTGACACTTACAATTTGCAAGGTGACATTTAGGCAACCACACTCATTGACGTCTTCACATTAGGCTGTAAAGTAAATTCCGATGTGTGACAGGTTCAATGGTGACTTAAGAAACATGGCTAGTGATGTCACGACCTCAGTGTGTTCCTGTCGACATGTTGCTGTTGTGGTGTATGTGTTGTGTGTCCTAGAGGGTTGCTGTGCAGTGTATATATATGTAGGTTTTTGTACTTACCAACAAGTAGTCCATTGCCATACCGTCCATCCTGGAAGTGTTGATTGTTGGTGCAGTGATGGAAGATGAAGGAGTCATTTACACACCCAGGATATTTAGCCACGATGTTGGTGATCAATCCCTGGTGATCGACAATGGCCTGCACGTTGATGGAATGTGTGTGCTTCCTGTTGCGGTACAGGTGTTCAGTTGCAGCAGGTGGCACAAGGCATACATGTGTGCAGTCGATTGCACCAAGGACGTGTGGGAAGCCACTGATTGCGTAGAACCCCTGTTTAGTTTCCTGCTGCTTCTGCAGTGTGTTAGGGAAGCAGATGTGGCGGGGTGTCAGTCGAATGATGGCGTCCAGTACTTTGGGCAAAAAGGCGGAGAATGATGGTTGTGATATTCCACCAACCAGGGCACCAGTTGTTTGAAAAGAGGCACTTGCCAGCATATGAAGTACGGCAAGCAGCTTAGTTTCTGTTGGGATGGTGCGGGGTGTCACCAAAGTGGGGCCAACTGCTGTTCAATGTTTCGCAGCAGCTGCTGAATGGCCTGCCAGTTCAACCGGTACCTCTGTATGATGTTGTGTTCCCTGAGGCCCTGAAGGGTTGTTCTTGTGCGGAATATCCTCTCCTGCCTTCTGCGCTGCCTTTGGGGTCCCTGCTGGTGTTGTTGTAGCTGCTGTTGTTGTTGCTGGGCTCTGCGTCTGTGTGCATGCTGGATTAGAATCACCTCCATGGCTCCCTGTTGCTGCTCTGCTGCTCTGCTGTTTGTTCTGTGTGTTCTGATTAAATACAGGTATGTTTGTCCCATTTTAACGCCTGCCCTGACCCAGGTGTTAATTTTTGGCGCAAATCGGGCTGTGCGTCATTTTCTGGCTCCGCCTCCCAGCCGTGCGTCATTTTTGCCCAAAAGCATAAATACGACGCACGGCTGTTTAAGCCATTTTTGGGACGGGAACGCCTACCTTGCATATAATTAACGCAAGGCAGGTTGCCGCATCCAAAAAATGACGCACACGGTGGAATTTTGTCATCCGCGGGCTCGGGCGTCAAAGTTTAAATACGGGGCAACGTTTGCGCTGATTGTGCGTAAAAGAAATTGACGCACAATCGGCGCAGACGGAATATAAATATGCCCCTAGGTCTCTAGTTGGCAGATGTATGCTCCCTTGTCCAAGTAGGGACCACAATCCTAGTCAGGGTAAGTCACTACACAACATAAATTATACTGTGCTCACCCTCTGGTATCATCGCACAGAGCAGGCAGGCATAACTTAGAGGGCAGTGTTTAAAGTGCTTTTGTAAGAACTCATACAATAACACAGTAGAAACACCACAAGAAGTACTCCACACCAGTTTAGGAAAATAGATAATATTTATTTGAATCAAGTAAGACCAAAACGACAAAAATCAAATATCCACAAGTAAAGTGATTACATTTTGAACGTTTAAATAAGTCTCAATCCTTAAGAATCAGTGGTTGTAGCCTTGTAACACACAGTACCTGGGATGCATCAAAACTAACAATGCACGGGCCACAAAGGAGGACATGCATTGAAAAATAAGGTGCTGCATCAGATTTTCTGGTGCTGCACAGACGATGCATTGTTTCTTTCCACGCTGCAAGGTGCTGCATCGATTTCCAGGAGCACAGCCTTGGTTCCTTTTGGTGAGGTTTTGCTGCCCAGGGAGAATGTGTTGAAAATCCTTGACATGCTGGTAAGGAGGAGCAGGTGCTGCATTGATTCAGTAGGTGATTCAGCAATTTTTCAGCCGAGAGGCAGGCGCTGCATCGATTTCTGCAGGCATTGCATCAATTTTCTAATGCACGGGGACTTTCTTCTCTTTGGTAAAGTCTTTGTGGCCCTGAGACTTCAGAACAGGAGGCAAGCTCAATCCAAGCCCTTGAAGAGCACTTGTAGGGAAGGTAGAGTCCTTCCAGCAGAATCAGGGGGCAACAGGCAGCAGGGAAACAAGTACAGCAGCAGTCCTTCCAGCAAAGCAGTCCAGATAAGTCCTTTGGGTAACTAGGCAGACCCTCTGACAGAGTCCGGTTGTAGATCCAGAAGTGTCTGCTTGGAGGGTCAGTGACCCATTATATATACCCAAAAATGCAGCTGAGGTGTGGGAAACTTCAAAGAGTGCAGCCCTGTCTGCTAGAATCCCTGTGGAGGTTTCTCAGTCCTTTATGCGGGGTCAGGCCACTAGCCATTGAAGTGTAAGTGAGAGCCCTGCCACTCTTCCTGTCCAGGAAGACCTATTCAATATGCAGATGAATGAGTGTGGCTGAGTGTCCTGTCTTTATGGTGTCTGGGTGGATGCACAAGGGGAGCTGTCAACCAGCACAGCCCACACCTGGATTGGAGATTAGCTGTAAGGCACAGAAGGCAGTAAGTGCAGAGAAATGCCCACTTTCTAAAAGTGGCATTTCGAAAGTAGTAATATTAAATCCAACTTCAACAGTAAGCAGGATATTATATTACCATTCTGGCCATCCTAAACATGACAGGGCTACTCCTTTCAGATCAGAATCTACCACTTACAAGAATATAAGGGCAGTTCTAGTGCTGGTCTATGAGAGGAGCAGGCCTCATATTAGCGTAAAATGAATTTGTGAGATTTTCACTACCAAGACATGTAAAACACGTACATGTCCTGCCATTGACTTACATAGCCCCCAGCCCTATTGGTTACCTAAGGCCTACCTTAGGGGTGACATATGTAGAAAAAGGGCAGTTTAAGACTTAATAAGTAGTTTTAAATGCCAAGTCGAAGTGGTCTTGAAAGTGCACACATGGGCCTTGCAATGGCAGGCCTGAGACATGGTTAAGGGGCTACTTATGTGGGTGGCACAATCAGTGCTGCAGGCCCACTAGTAGCATTCAACTTACAGGCATTGGGCACCTCTAGTGCACTTCACTAGCGACTTACAGGTAACTTTAATATGCCTATTGGGCAGGGGCCAATGTTACCATGTTTAGGGGAGAGAGCATGTGCACTTTAGCACTGGTCAGCAGTGGTAAAGTGCAGGGAGTCCTAAATTTGTTTGTCCCCCCTTTTTTTGTTGGTAGCCATGCCCCCTTGGAGCGCCTAAGGCATGCCCGTCTGCACCTTTCCACACCTGCATGGCACCAGGGGCCATGGACCCTGCCCGTTCAGTGCCCCTCATCTTGAGCTATTCAGCATAGGAAATCCACTGTCTGGCCCCATGCTTCGATGCACCTTCCCAACACTTCATGAATTTGGCCAAAGATGAATCGAGATGTGGTAAGTGTGGCTTCACTATTTTAAGCCATACTACTAAGGAACTCGTTTTTTTTGGGTGGAAACCTGGCTTATGCCACACTCAGCCCCCAATATCCTAAAGGCCATTCCACAAAACTATGCCATTGTGAGCCGGGATAGGCCCTCTCAAAGAGGTGGGGGAATCGCAATTATTTTTAAACAACATCTTCTCAGCACCCTCTCTGACTTAGAGATGCATGGCGATGAAGCAGCCTTTTTTTCTTTATCCTTATCCAAGGTCTTAGCAGGTCTTTTGACATATCACCCTCTGGGCCCAGCGGCCCATTTTATTATGGCAGTCGTGGACATTCTTCCTGCATATGCTAACTTTTTTATTCTGAGTGATCTCAATTTACAGCTGGAAGATCCCACTTACCAAACAATGATGGCCTTTATGGAAGATCTGAATAGCTTCCAGTTCACTCAAATGATCCATGGACTTACGCATCAGGAGGATAATACTCTAGATTCAATTTTTACTAATTTTTCCAGCAAAAGAGCAGATATCCCCATGGCAAATTCTTGGTCAGATCACTTTTCTTGCAGTGCCAAGTGCCCTTAGACATGCCAGCTGGTATACCCCCTGAAACAAGATGGATAACAACTCAGAAGGGGTCCAAGGTCACCCCAGCAGCCTTTTCGGCTGCTCTGAGTCTTAACCCTCCGGCTCTCAAAAATTGTGTAAACCTTGCCAACGCACAGGTAGAAACATAGATCATTGAGTTGCTGGACAACATTGCACCTCTGAAGAACTATAAGGTTGTTCGGTCCAAGCTATCTGCAGAAAGGTTCAATGCGGAACTGCAGGCAATGGAAAAGTCCTGTAAATGCCTGAAATGCGTTTGGCGTAAGCACTACAGCACCTCAGACAAAACAATCTACCTCAAAGTCTTAAAAGAATATCATAAAACACATTGGGGGTCATTATGACCCCGGTGTTGAGTGTAAATGTGGCGGTAGTACCACCAACAGGCTGGCGGTACATCTCGCTATAATATGAGAATGGCGGGTTGACTAAGAGCCATCCTGTAACTTCTCCACTCATACCACCATGGTGGTATCAGCCACCGGGATGGAGATATGAATCTCCAGCCCGGCGGCCTGCACAGTACCGCCGGCTGCATTATGAGCCTGCCTACCACAATGGTTTTCGTGGCATTAGCAACACCACGAAAACCATGGCAGTAGGCCCACTGGTGACAGGGAATTCCTTGGGGGGGTGGGGGTTCCCCTAACACACACCTGACACCCCCACCCCCTCCATCCAAAGCCCCACCCCACAGCTCCATACAAACACTTACCAGCCCACCCCTGACATTCACATACATCCCCCACCCCTGATCCAAACACCCCCCACCTCCTCCGATCCCCTCACTCACCCCACATACACACACACACCTGCAGATACGCACCACGCATACCTATGCCCCAGAGACTGAACTTGTAAGTGCTTGACTTACTACATTAACCTAACTGTACTTACCTCCCCCAGAAACTGTTGAATTTTGCAGTGTCCACTTTTAAAATAGCTTATTGCCACTTTTATGCCAAACTGTGTACATTCCTGTTTTGATTCAAAGTCCTATCTATAGTTATTGAAAGTACCTTACATTTAAGGTACTTACCTGCAATTTGAATCTTCTGGTTCTTAAATAAATAAAGAAAATAATATTTTTCTATATAAAAACCTATTGGCCTGGACATAAGTCATTGTGTGTGTGTTCTCATTTATTGCCTGTGTGTGTACAACAAATGCTTAACAGTACCCTCTGATAAGCCTAACTGTTCGACCACACTACCACAAATAGAGCATTAGTATTATCTATTATTGCCTCTGTCAAGCCTCTTGGGAACCCCTGGATTCTGTGCACACGATCTCTAATTTTGAGGTAATATAGACAGAGCCAGCTTCCTACACCGACGCTGCACCAAAGTCTGGTGCGAAGAAAAGAAAGCAAGGAGAAGCTCAAAGAGCACCGCATAACCCCCTGGTAGCCATCTGCCACCACTGCCGGGAGGGGCAGAATACCATTTCCTCAAGCAGCAACCATGTTGCAGCATCATTACTCCACCTGCAAGAGAGGGAAGAATAATAATGAGCACCACAACACCGAGGGTACAGCCAAAGAGAGGCAAGAGTGTGCTGGCATTTTTTTGAACATGCGTGGGGTACACTGAACTACAGAATACATTTAGAGACAGAAGGCAAAGCCATCACTGTGAAGCAGCCTGCACCTCTGGCTGCAGTGAATGCAGAATCTGCACCCTTCAACTAAAATGTTAGGCTTTTTCATGTTTAGAGGAACAAGAACAGTATCTGCGCTACATGCCTGAAGGAAGAACAGTAACTCTAGAAAGGAGAGAACCCTCAACACACACAGACAGGCAGAAGTGGAGCATAGGCTCAGCCAGAACTATACCTACAGAACACAACCAGGCACAGCAAGCGGGAGACTCTTGCAGAGGAAAACATGCCATGAAGTAAAGCTGAGACACTGTCAAGTGGAGCGGAAACATGTTTGCGACAGTCACCCAAGGCGAAACTATAGCAAAGCCTACAATGCCATCCAGCCAAGAGGAGAGAGTGACCTTTCTTTCAAGGACCCACCAGGTTTTGTCTGACAACCTAGTAGGAGGAGTCTTACACAGTGCAGCAACCAGAGCGCTGCTAGAGAGTGCACAGACATTGTTTAGGTTCACACCCTTGACACAGTGCCATCGAAGAGTCATATTACCAGACAGTCCCCGCCGGCCTGGGCACAAAAGTCGTTCAACAAACCTGCCTGAAGCCCATTGCCCTTGAGATGAAAAGTGAATCGTAGGAACTGAGCAGCGAAAGCAGGTGAGGCTTCACTCTGACCGCTGTTTGACGAAGGAATTGGGCCCTCACAAGAGGGCATTCAGAGCACGAGGTGCAACCTGCCCAGTGCCACCCATGACAGAAAGTGATGGTGCAGAACACTATTTTAATGCTGCCAGGGTGCCAATTGACAATGTTTCAGTGCACATGAGGGGCCCTCTCAGCCAGCCACTGCAGCACTGACCACCATTGGTCCATCAATGTGAATGTCACACGGAGTTACCAACTGTGCCAAGCATGCATAACTGCAGGCAGGTCCAAGTGCAGCGAGAGAGCAACCTCGAGGAGCAAGGACAGCACCCTCGAGCAAAGAGGAGGCTGAAAGAAGGTTACTCACAATCCACAGAGTGGAGCACCAAGGAGATCCTGTGTAGCCCAAACGCAGGAAGAAGATTGTGTTCACCTTAACTGCACGAGAAATGTGCTGCAGTGGGTCAGAGACTGTTCAGGGACTGTCCTCCCCCACACTGCCTCAAGACAGAGTCACCAGTAGCCCATGACAGGCAAGAGGAGAGTCGCAAACCCAGAGTGACATGCTGCCACCACCACAACAGGAAGAGAAGACGCCTAGTCCTCAGACAGGACCAGACTTGTGAGAGATCCACGCAAAGAGAAGTCGTGGCCAGGTGCCACATCAAGCAAGCAATAAGAGATCATGGCAGAACACTGTGCTGTGAAGAAAGAAGGAAAGGGAAAGGGAAAGGAGTAAAGAGCGTAAAGACTCCAAGACAACACCATTGCTGGGATGCAGGCCAGATTTTTAATTCCTTTTCTCTGGATCACCTAGCAGACATTTATAGTGAGGTGAAGCAGGACCAAGTACCAGAGGCTGTACATTTACTAGATGGATTAGTGTTTCCTCATCACACAGAGGAGCAGTAGAGGGGGCTAGAGGGTGGGCTCATGGTGGAGGAGCAGAAGGAAGCAGTTTGGGAGATGCCACACAGCAAGGCACGGGACCTAGATGGAATCGCAGTGGAATATTATCATGGTGTTCTCTGGGTTGCTGCTCCCATGCTTGTTGGAAACCAATGAAGAGGCTAGGAGTCATGGGGTACTGCTGCAATCTATGCGAGAGGCCCAGATTGTTATGCTCCCTAAGTCAGGTAGAGACCCTGAAAAAAAAGGTTAAAAAAAAACATTCCTTCCATCACCTTGTTGTTTTTGCATTTGATGCCCTAAGTGTGCCGGGAATGCCTAGACATGGGTCCCATGATCACTGTGCCACTGGAACCAAGCTATACCTGGCTGAAGAACCCTAACTAGGTCAAAACCTGTTCTTAGGCTGCTTGTGTTCAGGTTCAGGGAGGAACTGGCCTGGCAGTTTGGACTGGATTCCCATAAAGAACAGGGTCAAGAGTGATTTGCATATAGCTGGGTTCAAACTGAAGTGGCATGGTGGGGGAAAAATTATCAAGAGTGATTGCCAGTAGCTGGTATTAATTCAAGTATTACATTCATCACCTTGTTGTTTTTGCATTTGATGCCATAAGTGCACCAGGTATGCTGAGACATGGGTCCTAGGCTCCCGGTGCCACTGGAACCAAGCTATACCTAGTTGAAGAACCCTAACTAGGATGAAACCGGTTCTAGGTTGTTTGTGTTTGGGTTCAGGAAGGAACTGGCCTGGCAGTTCAGACTGGAATGTTCCCATGAGGAGCAGGGTCAAGACTAAGGGGGTCATTCCAACATCGGCAGTAAAAGGTGCTTACCGCCATTCAGAAGACCGCCATAACACCGCCGCGGCCGCGGTAAACCGCCACGGTCATTCTGACCCACAACAGGCAAACCGCCAAAATACAGACATCCACAAAAGTCCGCCACACCAAAGGGCAGCGAGAAACTGGCGATGACCAAACCTCCACCGTCACGCCAACAGAAATACGCCCACACTATCACGACACACGAATCCACACGGTGGTCTTTCAACCGCGGTATTCCATTGGCGGTACACACCGCCGCGCTCAAAATAGACACACACTTACAAAATACAACCACATTGGACAATTCAAAATACACACACCTGAGACACATACACACACCACTCCCACACACCCAATTAAATATAAAATACACACCCACATCACCCACAAACCTCCACTCCTAGAGTTTCGTGAACACGCACCGAGAAAAGACATCCGAGCACCCAGACGCCCAATTCACTGTCACCCAGCAATATTTGCACGCACTTCACACAACACAACAATACACATCACCACACTTAGCACCACACAATCCACCCTACACATCACCCACACCACCCCATGGCACCGCAAAGACACCCCTGGTTCTCTGATGATGAACTCAGGGTCATGGTGGAGGAAATTGTACGAGTAGAGCCACAGCTGTTCGGGGCACAGGTGCAGCACACCACCATTGCCAGGAAGATGGAGCTATGGAGCAGAATAGTGGACAGGGTCAACGCTGTGGGACAGCACCCAAGAAATCGGGACGACATCAGGAAGAGGTGGAACGACCTACGGGGGAAGGTGCGTTCCATGGTATCCAGGCACAACATCGCGGTGCAGAAGACTGGCGGCGGACCCCTACCTCCTCCCCCAGAATTTACAACATGGGAGGAGCAAGTCTTGAACATCCTGCATCCTGAGGGCCTCGCAGGAGTAGGCGGAGGAATGGACTCTGGTAAGGCAAATTTTAACTACTTCTTCCCCCCACCCCACCTGCATGCCAACTCATACCCCCACCCTCACCCTCACACCCATCACATCCTACTCCTTGCAACTGTCTCACCATCACAACCCACCCATCCCAACACCTAGCCCTGCATGTGTCCACAAAGCATGGACACCCATCACCTAAGCATGCCCACTGCACATACACATACAACCCCCCCCAACCACCGTCACAACAGCCCCCACAAAGGAATGCCAGCACTGGGGTACACGGGCACCCACCCATTGCACTCTATGACACACACAGAAGCAATAACCATACTTTTATACCCCTGCAGGACCCGAACGCCACGTCACCGCGCAGGAGGGTCCACAAATGTCCACTCCACCCCCAGAAGAGGCCCACAGTGAGGACAGCAGCTCTGTCTCCCTGGATCTAGATGACCAGCCCGGTCCATCGGGGACCTCGGGACAGTCGGTTCCCCTCACACAGCCACAGGCCACAGTAGACCTTCCCCCCTCTGGGAACACCAGCACAGCACCCACCCAGCGGGCCCATACCTCTGTCCCCAGGACACGTCAATCAGCGGTGTGTCCACCACTACAGGGAACCCAGGCTAACCCACCACCCCAACAACAACAGGGACCTGGGGGCAGTAGTAGTGGCACACGGTCCAGGGGACAGAGACCCAGGGAAACAGGGGAACTGGGAGGGCTGCTGTGCGACGGAGGGGGACAGGCCCAGGGAACCCACTCTCCACGAGGCCCTCTCCTCCATCATGGGAGCATACCACCGCTCCCAGGAGACGATGGCGACGGTCCTGGCCAGGTTTCAGGAGATCCAGCTTCTGCAGGAACAACAGTATATGGGGTTCAGGGAGGAACTAAGAAACATCAGTTCCGCCATGGGTACCATCGTAGTGGCCCTGAATGAGGTAGTCACGACATTGCGGGACACTGTGGCACCTCAAAGGGCCCCTGACACTAGCATGCACCAAGAACTGCCTACCACCTCCGCCGGCGCTAGTGGACAGGAGGCCCCGACACAAGACCAACAGGCCACCAGAACCCCACCCCCTGCAGAAGGAGAACCACCCCGCAAGCGGGCCCTGAGATCCAGGAAGAAGACAGAGTAAGATGTCAAGACCCCCGCCAGCAAAGGATACCTTCCTGATTGTCATCCCACTATCCCACATTGTCACCCTGTCCAACCTTAAACTGCCCCTGCTCCACTTCCCACAGGCATTTGGACAATGCACCTGTGAAACTGATAGTCTGGACTCTGCCATGGACAATCCTCCACCATCACCCCTCACCGATTTGCAACCACCCATCTAATTTAGAGCACTTGAATAAAAACACTTATTGCACAAAACAATCTGGAGTCTGGCTGTGATTTAGAACAAATGTATTAGACATGACCGTGCCAAAATGTTCATTCACATTGTGATGCTAACAAACCGCTGTCACACAGCTGTAGTCCATGGGGAAACAAAGCAGATGTCACGCAGTGGGGCCCACATCTCTGAAAACGGAAGGGAAAGTCACAACACAGTTACCATACACTGGGGGAAAAAGTCAGACAGTAGAGAGGTAGGAGTCATTAAGTAAATGTAATAAGCCGGTGTCTACTCTTACCTGTGTGTCACTGAAAATACTGCTGTATTACTGTGTTCCTGTTCTCTATGTCATCCTCTTCGGCTTCCTCCTCTTCACTCTCCACAGGCTCCACAGCTGCTACAACACCACCATCTGGACCATCCTCCTGCAGAAAAGGCACCTGGCGGCGCGAAGCCAGGTTGTGAAGCATACAGCAAGCCACGATGATCTGGCACACCTTCTTTGGTGAGTACATTAGGGATCCACCTGTCATATGGAGGCACCTGAATCTGGCCTTCAGGAGGCCAAAGGTTCGCTCGATCACCCTCCTAATCCACCCATGGCCTCATTGTACCGTTCCTCTGCCCTTGTCCTGGGATTCCTCACTGGGGTCAGTAGCCAGGACAGGTTGGGGTAACCAGAGTCCCCTAATAGCCACACCCGGTGCCTCTGGAGTTGACCCATCACATACGGGATGCTGCTATTCCGCAGGATGTAGGCATCATGCACTGACCCAGGGAACTTGGCATTAACATGGGAGATGTACTGGTCAGCCAAACACACCATCTGTACATTCATGGAATGATAACTCTTCCGGTTCCTGTACACCTGTTCACTCCTGCTGGGGGGGACCAAAGCAACATGTGTCCCATCAATGGCACCTATGATGTTGGGGATATGTCCAAGGGCATAGAAATCTCCCTTCACTGTAGGCAAATCCCCCACCTCAGGGAAAACAATGTAGCTCCGCATGTGTTTCAGCAGGGCAGACAACACTCTGGACAACACCTTGGAAAACATAGGCTGGGACATCCCTGATGATATGGCCACTGTTGTTTGAAATGACCCACTTGCTAAGAAATGGAGTACTGACAGCACCTGCACTAGAGGGGGGATCCCTGTGGGTTGGCGGATGGGTGACATCAGGTCTGGCTCCAGCTGGGCACACAGTTCCTGTATAGTGGCTCGGTCAAGCCTGTATGTCAGTATGACATGTCGTTCCTCCATTGTCGACAGGTCCACCAGCGGTCTGTACACGGGAAGATTCCTCCATCTCCTCGCATGTCCCAGCGGACGGTGCCTATGAAGGACAACAGCGAGCACAGAGTCAAGCAACCCACAGGTACGTAACCACAGCTTGCACAGAACACGATTCCCAATGCATTGAATGGCTTGTATGAGTGTTGGTGCATGGCCTAGGTATGTGTGATGCAGTTGGTAATTAGGCCATGTGGGCCCTTGAAATGGCGGCTGCCTGACCTGTGAAGTGCGACAGTGGGATGTGAGGTCAATGCGCTGGCGTGGCACACCGCGGCGGTAGGCGGTCGAAGACCGCAGCGCTAAGCCGCATTGGTTAACATTGAACCCTATGGGTTTCAGGAGCCAATGACGATGTGCGCAGGCGGTCGCGGTACGCACTGATCTTCCACAGGAGAGGACCTACACTGCAAGTGCTGCTGTGGCCTCGGTCTGGAAGAGACAATGGCTCATGCGACTGGGGAAAGGGCCCCTGCCTTCACTGCAGAGGAGTTGGAGAAACTTGTGGATGGGGTCCTCCCCCAGTATGCGCTACTCTACGGTCCTCCAGACCAACAGGTAAGTACACTGGGACCATGCTTAGTGGGCAATGCCTGGGTTGAGTGGGGTGGAAGAAAGATGGTGGGGAGGGGAGCGATTGAGGCATGCATCAAACGACAGATGAGAGCATGTGCCACATGGCAAGGGTGGGGATGGGGGGCAACTCACATCGAGCATGCAGAAGGTGATGACAATTTTTCTCTCCCTGTACATGTCACATAGGTCACCGCCCACCAGAAAGTCGCGATTTGGTGTGCCATCGCCAAGGACGTCCGGACCCTGGGGGTCCACAACAGACAGGGCACCCACTGCCGGAAAAGGTGGGAGGACATCCGACGCTGGAGCAGGAAGACGGCGGAGGCTCAGGTGGGGATGGCCTCCCAACGTAGGAGGGGTGCCAGTCGTTATATGACCCCCCTGATGTCCTGGATCCTGGCGGTGGCCTACCCCGATTTGGATGGGCGCGTGAGGACATCACAGCAGACACAAGGGGGTGAGTACAAATACATTCTGCTGACTTTGCGCGCAGTGGAGGTGTCTGGGTGGGGGAGGAGGGCTGTGGGTATCCCTAGGCCAGGGCGATTTCTGTAGGCTAGGCCCCTCCGTAAGGCATGGCCCTGTGCCCCCGCCCCCCACCTCTGTAGGGTGCCAAGTACAGGTATCCATGGCCCTGTGTCATCTATGTGTGCAATTGTTGTCCATAGGCTTGTAGGCCATGTCCCACGGATTGCGTAGTGGACCCCAAGTGCGCGGCGTAGTGCTGGGGGCTTCTGTGTCTGTCTTGTCCGCCAACTGTAGCGGTAATCCATGCACTCAACATGTCTTTATTTCTCCTCCCCCCCTTTTTTGTGGTCTTCCTGTTCATGTGTGCATTAGCATCATCAGGCGGAGGAGAAGTGGCATCGGAGCACGAGGGAGCTGCATCTCACATGGCCATGGCGGGCCATGCAACTGACTCGGATTTCACCAGTGAGACGGAGGGCGAGGGGAGCTCCACAGCGGGGACTCGTGCTGATGTTAGTGACAGCGACTCGTCCTCTGAAGGGAGCTCCCTTGTGGTGGCGGCAACATCCGTGCCCCCCGCAACAACAGGTACAGCCGCCTCCCAGCGCACCAGCACCGCCTTCCCAGCAGCCCCTCAGCGTTTGCCCCGTGCCCGCTCACCCAGGAAGGCGGGCATCTCCTTCGCCCCAGGCACCTCAGGCCCTGCCCCTGTCGCCCCTGCTGCCCTAAGTGAGGAGGTCATTGACCTCCTGAGGACCATCATTGTTGGGCAGTCTACCCTTTTGAATGCCATCCAGGGTGTACAAAGGGAGGTGCACCAGAGTAATGCATACCTGGAAGGCATTCATTCGGGTCAGGCTGCCCATCAGCGATCGTTCAACGCTCTGGCCTGAGCACTGACGGCAGCAATTGTCCCTGTCTCTAGCCTCCCCCTCCAACTCGCTCCACCCAGACCCAATCCCCTGTGCCTCTGCCTATCCCAGACACACCATCAGACCAGCCTGCACACACCTCAACACCCAAGGGAAGCTCATCCAAACATAAGCACCACACATCACACAAGCATTCACACAAGCAACATCCACATGGAGACATACCAACGGCAACTGCCTCCACTGTGTCCCCCTCCTCCTTGTCTCCCTCCTCCCTCCCTGTCACGTCTCCACTCACACTTGCATGCACAACATCTTCAGCCACTACGTCCATCACCAGCACACCCACCAGAACACTCCGCACACGTGCAGTCACCACCCCCACTACCATTTACACGTCCCCTGTGTCCTGTCCCAGTGTGTCTGTCACCCCCTCTTCCAAACTACAAAAACGCAGGCAGCCACCCACCCAACAGCCATCCACCTCACAACAGCCTCCAGCCCAAGCACCTGCACCCAAAGACACCAGACTTCACACTGCTACAACCACATCCTCTTCCTCCACTCCCATACCCACTACACCTACCCGTCCCTCTCTTTCCAAATTGCTTTTCCTTGCCAACCTTAACCTCTTTCCAACAACTCCCCCACCCCTTCCATCTCATAAGACTCCAATCAGCACCTCAGCCACCACAAAACCAGGACCTGTGAAGACTGTTGTCCATGGACTGTGGAGTCCCCCACCCTCAAGGGCATCTAGTTCAGCTAGGAGCCAAGGCACGGCCAGCCCACCACCGGAAAAGCATCCTAAGATTGCCAGTGCCCGGCGCGAGCGACCAAAGACCCCAGGGACAAAAATCCCTACATTGGCTCCGCCAGGAAGTCGTGTGCCACCTGGCACACTGCCAAAGGTGGGAAAGGGCCACAAGCGTGCAGGGAAGGGTGGGAAGGGCAGCACGCCCGACAAGTCCGGCAGCAGGCCAGCTGGCCAGGAGGGCCCCACCAGCCCCATCCCAGGTGTGCAGGAGGACACACACAGGCCCGGTACTGCAGCCCAGGAGGGCCCCGCAAGCCACGTCCCAGGTGGGCAGGAGGACACCCACGGGCCGAGAACTGCAGCCCAGAAGGGCCCCGCAAGCCACCAGACAGATGGGCAGGAAGGCCCCGCCAGCCACATGTCAGGTGGCGAGTGACATCCATGCCTGGGCCGGATCCGCTGACCAGGACACTCATCTCAAGCACCGCTCCGCTGGGCACCGGCATCTCAAGCACCGCTGAACAGGGCCCTTCATCTCAAGCACCGCTGAACTGGGCCCTTCATCTCAAGCACCGCTGAACAGGGCACCACCGTCTCAAGCACCGCTGAACTGGGCCCTTCATCTCAAGCACCGCTGAACAGGGCACCGCCGTCTCAAGCACTGCTGAACTGGGCCCTTCATCTCAAGCACCGCTGAACAGGGCACCGCCGTCTCAAGCACCGCTGAACAGGGCCCTTCATCTCAAGCACCGCTCCGCTAGGCCCTTCATCTCAAGCACCGCTCCGCTGGGCACCGCGGTCTCAAGCACCGCTCCGCTGGGCACCGCCGTCTCAGGAACCGCTGAACTGGGACCTTCATCTCAATCACAGCTGAACTGGGCACCGCCGTCTCAAGCACCGCTGAACAGGGCCCTTCATCTCAAGCACCCCTCCGCTGGGCCCTTCATCTCAAGCACCACTCCGCTGGGCACCGCCGTCTCAAGCACTGCTCCGCTGGGCACCGCCGTCTCAGGAACCGCTGAACTGGGCCCTTCATCTCAAGCACCGCTGAACTGGGCACCGCCGTCTCAAGCACCGCTGAACAGGGCACCGCCGCCTCAAGCACCGCTGAACTGGGCCCTTCATCTCAAGCACCGCTGAACAGGGCACCGCCGTCTCAAGCACCGCTGAACTGGGCCATTCATCTCAAGCACCGCTGAACAGGGCACCGCCGTCTCAAGCACCGCTGAACTGGGCCCTTCATCTCAAGCACCGCTGAACTGGGCCCTTCATCTCAAGCACCGCTGAACAGGGCACCGCCGTCTCAAGCACCGCTGAACTGGGCCCTTCATCTCAAGCACCGCTGAACAGGGAACCGCCGTCTCAAGCACCACTGACCTGGGCCCTTCATCACAAGCACCGCTGAACAGGGCACCGCCGTCTCAAGCACCGCTGAACAGGGCCCTTCATCTCAAGCACCGCTCCGCTGGGCACCGGGCACCGCCGTCTCAAGCACCGCTGAACTGGGCCCTTCATCTCAAGCACCGCTGAACAGGGCACCGCCGTCTCAAGCACCGCTGAACAGGGCCCTTCATCTCAAGCACCGCTCTGCTGGCCCTTCATCTCAAGCACCGCTCCGCTGGGCACCGCCGTCTCAGGAAGCGCTGAACTGGGCCCTTCATCTCAAGCACCGCTGAACTGGGCACCGCCGTCTCTAGCACCGCTGAACAGGGCACCGCCGTCTCAAGCACCGCTGAACTGGGCCCTTCATCTCAAGCACCGCTGAACAGGGCACCGCCGTCTCAAACACGTTGAACTGGGCCCTTCATCTCAAGCACCGCTGAACAGGGCACCGCTGTCTCAAGCACCGCTGAACTAGGCCCTTCATCTCAAGCACCGCTGAACAGGGCACCGCCGTCTCAAGCACCGCTGAACAGGGCCCTTCATCTCAAGCACCGCTCCGCTGGGCCCTTCATCTCAAGCACCGCTCCGCTGGGCACCGCCGTCTCAAGCACCGCTCCGCTGGGCACCGCCGTCTCAGGAACTGCTGAACTGGGCCCTTCATCTCAAGCACCGCTGAACTGGGCACCGCCGTCTGAAGCACTGCTGAACAGTGCACCGCCGTCTCAAGCACCGCTGAACTGGGCCCTTCATCTCAAGCACCGCTGAACAGTGCACCGCCGTCTCAAGCACCGCTGAACAGGGCACCGCCGTCTCAAGCACCGCTGAACTGGGCCCTTCATCTCAAGCACCGCTGAACAGGGCACCGCCGTCTCAAGCACCGCTGTACTGGGCCCTTCATCTCAAGCACCGCTGAACAGGGCACCGCCGTCTCAAGCACCACTAAACTGGGCCCTTCATCACAAGCACCGCTGAACAGGGCACCGCCGTCTCAAGCACCGCTGAACAGGGCCCTTCATCTCAAGCACCGCTCCGCTGGGCCCTTCATCTCAAGCACCGCTCCGCTGGGCACCGCCGTCTCAGAAACCGCTGAACTGGGCCCTTCATCTCAAGCACCGTTGAACAGGGCACCGCCGTCTCAGGAACCGATGAACTGGGCCCTTCATCTCAAGCACCGCTGAACAGGGCACCGCCGTCTCAAGCACTGCTGAACTGGGCCCTTCATCTCAAGCACCGCTAAACAGGGCACCGCCATCTCAAGCACCGCTGAACTAGGCCCTCCATCTCAAGCACCGCTGAACAGGGCACCGCCGTCTCAAGCACCGCTGAACAGGGCCCTTCATCTCAAGCACCGCTCCGCTGGGCCCTTCATCTCAAGCACCGCTCCGCTGGGCACCGCCGTCTCAAGCACCGCTCCGCTGGGCACCGCCGTCTCAGGAACCACTGAACTGGGCCCTTCATCTCAAGCACCGCTGAAGTGGGCACCGCCGTCTGAAGCACCGCTGAACAGGGCACCGCCGTCTCAAGCACCGCTGAACTAGGCCCTTCATCTCAAGCACCGCTGAACACTGCACCGCCGTCTCAAGCACCGCTGAACAGGGCACCGCCGTCTCAAGCACCGCTGAACTGGGCCCTTCATCTCAAGCACCGCTGAACAGGGCACCGCCGTCTCAAGCACCGCTGTACTGGGCCTTTCATATCAAGCACTGCGGAACAGGGCACCGCCGTCTCAAGCACCACTGAACTGGGCCCTTCATCACAAGCACCGCTGAACAGGGCACCGCCGTCTCAAGCACCGCTGAACAGGGCCCTTCATCTCAAACACCGCTCCGCTGGGCCCTTCATCTCAAGCACCGCTCCGGTGGGCACCGCCGTCTCAGAAACAGCTGAACTGGGCCCTTCATCTCAAGCACTGCTGAACAGGGCACCGCCGTCTCAGGAACCGCTGAACTGGGCCCTTCATCTCAAGCACCGCTGAACTGGGCCCTTCATCTCAAGCACCACTGAACAGGGCACCGCCGTCTCAAGCACCGCTGAACTGGGCCCTTCATCTCAAGCACCGCTGAACAGGGCACCGCCGTCTCAAGCACCGCTGAACTGGGCCCTTCATCTCAAGCACCGCTGAACAGGGAACCGCCGTCTCAAGCACCGCTGAACAGGGCCCTTCATCTCAAGCACCGCTCCGCTGGGCCCTTCATCTCAAGCACCGCTCCGCTGGGCACCGCCGTTTCAGGAAGCGCTGAACTGGGCCCTTCATCTCAAGCACCGCTGAACTGGGCACCGCCATCTCAAGCACCGCTGAACAGGGCACCGCCGTCTCAAGCACCGCTGAACTGGGCCCTTCATCTCAAGCACCGCTGAACAGGGCACCGCCGTCTCAAGCACCGCTGAACTGGGCCCTTCATCTCAAGCACCACTGAACAGGGCACCGCCGTCTCAAGCACCGCTGAACTAGGCCCTTCATCTCAAGCACCGCTGAACAGGACACCGCCGTCTCAAGCACCGCTGAACAGGGCCCTTCATCTCAAGCACCGCTCCGCTGGGCCCTTCATCTCAAGCACCGCTGAACAGGGCACCGCCGTCTCAAGCACCGCTGAACAGGGCACCGCCGTCTCAAGCACCGCTGAACTGGGCCCTTCATCTCAAGCACCGCTGAGCAGGGCACCGCCGTCTCAAGCACCGCTGAACTGGGCCCTTCATCTCAAGCACCGCTGAACAGGGCACCGCCGTCTCAAGCACCGCTGAACAGGGCACCGCCGTCTCAAGCACCGCTGAACTGGGCCCTTCATCTCAAGCACCGCTGAACAGGGCACCGCCGTCTCAAGCACCGCTCCGCTGGGCACCGCCGTCTCAGGAATCGCTGAACTGGGCCCTTCATCTCAAGCACCGCTGAACAGGGCACCGCCGTCTCAAGCACCGCTGAACAGGGCACCGCCGTCTCAAGCACCGCTGAACTGGGCCCTTCATCTCAAGCACCGCTGAACAGGGCACCGCCGTCTCAAGCACCGCTGAACAGGGCACCGCCGTCTCAAGCACCGCTGAACTCGGCCCTTCATCTCAAGCACCGCTGAGCAGGGCACCGCCGTCTCAAGCACCGCTGAACTGGGCCCTTCATCTCAAGCACCGCTGAACAGTGCACCGCCGTCTCAAGCACCACTGAACTGGGCCCTTCATCTCAAGCACAGCTGAACAGGGCACCGCCGTCTCAAGCACCGCTGAACAGGGCACCGCCGTCTCAAGCACCGCTCAACTGGGCCCTTCATCTCAAGCACCGCTGAGCAGGGCACCGCCGTCTCAAGCACCGCTGAACTGGGCCCTTCATCTCAAGCACCGCTGAACAGGGCACCGCCGTCTCAAGCACTACTGAACTGGGCCCTTCATCTCAAGCACCGCTGAACAGGGCCCTTCATCTCAAGCACCGCTCCGCTGGGCACCGCCGTCTCAGGAACCGCTGAACTGGGCCCTTCATCTCAAGCACCGCTGAACAGGGCACCGCCGTCTCAGGAACCGCTGAACTGGGCCCTTCATCTCAAGCACCGCTGAACTGGGCCCTTCATCTCAAGCACCGCTGAACAGGGCACCGCCGTCTCAAGCACCGCTGAACTGGGCCCTTCATCTCAAGCACCGCTGAACAGGGCACCGCCGTCTCAAGCACCGCTGAACTGGGCCCTTCATCTCAAGCACCGCTGAACAGGGCACCGCTGTCTCAAGCACCGCTGAACAGGGCCCTTCATCTCAAGCACCGCTCTGCTGGGCCCTTCATCTCAAGCACCGCTCCGCTGGGCACCGCCATCTCAGGAAGCGCTGAACTGGGCCCTTCATCTCAAGCACCGCTGAACTGGGCCCTTCATCTCAAGCACCGCTGAACAGGGCACCGCCGTCTCAAGCACCGCTGAACTGGGCCCTTCATCTCAAGCACCGCTGAACAGGGCACCGCCGTCTCAAACACCACTGAACTGGGCCCTTCATCACAAGCACTGCTGAACAGGGCACCGCCGTCTCAAGCACCGCTGAACAGGGCCCTTCATCTCAAGCACCGCTCCGCTGGGCCCTTCATCTCAAGCACCGCTCCGCTGGGCACCGCCGTCTCAAGCACCGCTGAACTGGGCCCTTCATCTCAAGCACCGCTGAACAGGGCACCGCCGTCTCAAGCACCGCTGAACAGGGCCCTTCATCTCAAGCACCACTCTGCTGGGCCCTTCATCTCAAGCACCGCTCCGCTGGGCACCGCCATCTCAGGAAGCGCTGAACTGGGCCCTTCATCTCAGGCACCGCTGAACTGGGCACCGCCGTCTCAAGCACCGCTGAACAGGGCACCGCCGTCTCAAGCACCACTGAATTGAGCCCTTCATCTCAAGCACCGCTGAACAGGGCACCGTCGTCTCAAGCACCGCTGAACTGGGCCCTTCATCTCAAGCACCGCTCAACAGGGCACCGCCGTCTCAAGCACCGCTGAACTAGGCCCTTCATCTCAAGCACCGCTGAACAGGGCACCGCCGTCTCAAGCACCGCTGAACAGGGCCCTTCATCTCAAGCACCGCTCCGCTGGGCCCTTCATCTCAAGCACCGCTCCGCTGGGCACCGCTGTCTCAAGCACCGCTCCGCTGGGCACCGCCGTCTCAGGAACCGCTGAACTGGGCCCTTCATCTCAAGCACCGCTGAACTGGGCACCGCCGTCTGAAGCACCGCTGAACAGGGCACCGCCGTCTCAAGCACCGCTGAACTGGGCCCTTCATCTCAAGCACCGCTGAACAGTGCACCGCCGTCTCAAGCACCGCTGAACAGGGCACCGCCGTCTCAAGCACCGCTGAACTGGGCCCTTCATCTCAAGCACCGCTGAACAGGGCACCGCCGTCTCAAGCACCGCTGAACAGGGCCCTTCATCTCAAGCACCGCTCCGCTGGGCCCTTCATCTCAAGCACCGCTCCGCTGGGCACCGCCGTCTCAGGAAGCGCTGAACTGGGCCCTTCATCTCAAGCACCGCTGAACAGGGCACCGCCGTCTCAAGCACCGCTGAACTGGGCCCTTCATCTCAAGCACCGCTGAACAGGGCACCACCGTCTCAAGCACCACTGAACTGGGCCCTTCATCTCAAGCACCATTGAACAGGGCACCGCCGTCTCAAGCACCGCTGAACAGGGCCCTTCATCTCTAGCACCGCTCCGCTGGGCCCTTCATCTCAAGCACCGCTCCGCTGGGCACCGCCGTCTCAGGAACCGCTGAACTGGGCCCTTCATCTCAAGCACCGCTGAACAGGGCACCGCCGTCTCAGGAACCGCTGAACTGGGCCCTTCATCTCAAGCACCGCTGAACTGGGCCCTTCATCTCAAGCACCGCTGAACAGGGCACCGCCGTCTCAAGCACCGCTGAACTGGGCCCTTCATCTCAAGCACCGCTGAACAGGGCACAGCCGTCTCAAGCACCGCTGAACTGGGCCCTTCATCTCAAGCACCGCTGAACAGGGCACCGCTGTCTCAAGCACCGCTGAACTGGGCCCTTCATCTCAAGCACCGCTCCGCTGGGCCCTTCATCTCAAGCACCGCTCTGCTGGGCACCGCCGTCTCAGGAAGCGCTGAACTGGGCCCTTCATCTCAAGCACCGCTGAACTGGACCCTTCATCTCAAGCACCGCTGAACAGGGCACCGCCGTCTCAAGCACCGCTGAACTGGGCCCTTCATCTCAAGCACCGCTGAACAGGGCACCGCCGTCTCAAGCACCGCTGAACTGGGCCCTTCATCTCAAGCACCGCTGAACAGGGCACCGCCGTCTCAGGAACCGCTGAACTGGGCCCTTCATCTCAAGCACCGCTGAACTGGGCCCTTCATCTCAAGCACCGCTGAACAGGGCACCGCCATCTCAACCACCGCTGAACTGGGCCCTTCATCTCAAGCACCGCTGAACAGGGCACCGCCGTCTCAAGCACCGCCGAACTGGGCCCTTCATCTCAAGCACCGCTGAACAGGGCACCGCCGTCTCAAGCACCGCTGAACTGGGCCCTTCATCTCAAGCACCGCTGAACAGGGCACCGCCGTCTCAAGCACCGCTGAACAGGGCCCTTCATCTCAAGCACCACTCCGCTGGGCCCTTCATCTCAAGCACCGCTCCGCTGGGCACCGCCGTCTTAGGAACCGCTGAACTGGGCCCTTCATCTCAAGCACCGCTGAACTGGGCACCGCCGTCTCAAGCACCGCTGAACAGGGCACCGCCGTCTCAAGCACCGCTGAACTGGCCCTTCATCTCAAGCACCGCTGAACAGGGCACCGCCGTCTCAAGCACCGCTGTACTGGGCCCTTCATCTCAAGCACCGCTGAACAGGGCACCGCCGTCTCAAGCCCCCCTGAACTGGGCCCTTCATCTCAAGCACCGCTGAACAGGGCACCGCCGTCTCAAGCACCGCTGAACAGGGCCCTTCATCTCAAGCACCGCTCCGGTGGGCCCTTCATCTCAAGCACCGCTCCGCTGGGCACCGCCGTCTCAGGAACCGCTGAACTGGGCCCTTCATCTCAAGCACCACTGAACAGGGCACCGCCGTCTCAGGAACCGCTGAACTGGGCCCTTCATCTCAAGCACTGCTGAACTGGGCCCTTCATCTCAAGCACCGCTGAACAGGGCACCGCCGTCTCAAGCACCGCTGAACTGGGCCCTTCATCTCAAGCACCGTGAGCAGGGCACCGCCGTCTCAAGCACCGCTGAACTGGGCCCTTCATCTCAAGCACCGCTGAACAGGGCACCGCCATCTCAAGCACCGCTGAACTGGGCCCTTCATCTCAAGCACCGCTGAACAGGGCACCACCGTCTCAAGAACCGCTGAACAGGGCCCTTCATCTCAAGCACCGCTCCGCTGGGCACCGCCGTCTCAGGAACCGCTGAACTGGGCCCTTCATCTCAAGCACCGCTGAACTGGGCACCGCCGTCTCAAGCACCGCTGAACAGGGCACCGCCGTCTCAAGCACCGCTGAACTGGGCCCTTCATCTCAAGCACCGCTGAACAGGGCACCGCCGTCTCAAGCACCGCTGAACTGGGCCCTTCATCTCAAGCACCGCTGAACACGGCACCGCCGTCTCAAGCACCGCTGAACTGGGCCCTTCATCTCAAGCACCGCTGAACAGGGCACCGCCGTCTCAAGCACCATTGAACAGGGCCCTTCATCTCAAGCACCGCTCCGCTGGGCCCTTCATCTCAAGCACCGCTCCGCTGGGCACCGCCGTCTCAAGCACCGCTCCGCTGGGCACCGCCGTCTCAGGAAGCGCTGAACTGGGCCCTTCATCTCAAGCACCGCTGAACTGGGCACCGCTGTCTCAAGCACCGCTGAACAGGGCACCGCCGTCTCAAGCACCGCTGAAATGGGCCCTTCATCTCAAGCACCGCTGAACAGGGCACCGCCGTCTCAAGCACCGTTGAACTGGGCCCTTCATCTCAAGCACCGCTGAACAGGGCACCGCCGTCTCAAGCACCGCTGAACTGGTCCCTTCATCTCAAGCACCGCTGAACAGGGCACCGCCGTCTCAAGCACCGCTGAACAGGGCCCTTCATCTCAAGCACCGCTCCGCTGGGCACCGCCGTCTCAGGAACCGCTGAACTGGGCCCTTCATCTCAAGCACCGCTGAACTGGGCACCGACGTCTCAAGCACCGCTGAACTGGGCCCTTCATCTCAAGCACCGCTGAACTGGGCCCTTCATCTCAAGCACCGCTGAACAGGGCACCGCCGTCTCAAGCACCGCTGAACTGTGCCCTTCATCTCATGCACCGCTGAACAGGGCACCGCCGTCTCAAGCACCGCTGAACTGGGCCCTTCATCTCAAGCACCGCTGAACAGGGCACCGGCGTCTCAAGCACCGCTGAACAGGGCCCTTCATCTCAAGCACTGCTCCGCTGGGCCCTTCATCTCAAGCACCGCTCCGCTGGGCACCGCCGTCTCAAGCACCGCTCCGCTGGGCACCGCCGTCTCAGGAACCGCTGAACTGGGCCCTTCATCTCAAGCACCGCTGAACTGGGCACCGCCGTCTCAAGCACCGCTGAACAGGTCACCGCCGTCTCAAGCACCGCTGAACTGGGCCCTTCATCTCAAGCACCGCTGAACAGGGCACCGCCGTCTCAAGCACCGCTGAACTGGGCCCTTCATCTCAAGCACCGCTGAACAGGGCACCGCCGTCTCAAGCACCACTGAACTGGGCCCTTCATCTCAAGCACCGCTGAACAGGGCACCGCCGTCTCAAGCACCGCTGAACAGGGCCCTTCATCTCAAGCACCGCTCCGCTGGGCCCTTCATCTCAAGCACCGCTCCGCGGGGCACCGCCGTCTCAGGAACCGCTGAACTGGGCCCTTCATCTCAAGCACCGCTGAACTGGGCCCTTCATCTCAAGCACCGCTGAACAGGGCACCGCCGTCTCAGGAACCGCTGAACTGGGCCCTTCATCTCAAGCACCGCTGAACAGGGCACCGCCGTCTCAGGAACCGCTGAACTGGGCCCTTCATCTCAAGCACCGCTGAACTGGGCCCTTCATCTCAAGCACCGCTGGCCCATTGGTGGAAGGGGCAGGCCCGCATCTGTGTCGGGCAGGGCTGCACGAAGCACTCTGGGCACTAGTCCACCTCCAGTACGAGTGGAGACTGTTATCCACTTGAGAGACTGTGGCTTTACACTCCCCAGGATGGCACAGTGGGCAACCCACCCACTGTAGAGACTTGAGAGACTGTGGCTTTGCACTCCCCAGGATATGGCAGTGGGCAACCCACCCACTGTAGAGACTTGAGAGACTGTGGCTTTGCACTCCCCAGGATATGGCAGTGGGCAAGCCACCCACTGTAGAGACTTGAGAGACTGTGGCTTTGCACTCCCCAGGATGGCACAGTGGGCACCCCACCCACTGTAGAGACTTGAGAGACTGTGGCTTTGCACTCCCCAGGATGGCACAGTGGGCAACCCACCCACTGTAGAGACTTGTGAGACTGTGGCTTTGCACTCCCCAGGATGGCACAGTGGCCATGGAGGCCCCTCGTGGATCTGGCGTCGTGGACTCATCTGGCTGAGGTGCCCCCCCTTCCCTTCCCCCTGAGGTGCCTGTAGTTTTCCTATCTGATGCCCCTGCAATGTTCTCTCCGTTGGAGGCAGGTATCCTGTGTGGGCTTTGCCCATGTGTTTTGGCCCAGTGGCCCACGAACAATGGCTGATAGCCATATCGGACTGGACAATTTATGTATATAAAGTTATAGATGTGTGATATATTTTATACTCAGTCTTACAATATATTTCTATATTTATAATCATTTCCTTTTGCCTTTGTATTCTTCCGGGGGGTTTGGGGGTGTAACTGTGATGTGTTGCTATGCATTGATGTGTGTGTTATAGTGGTTGAGGGTGAGGGTGAGGGTGGGTGTGTCGCATATGTGTGTCCCCGTAATTTTTTGCCTCTCCCTCCCCTGTGTCGTAGGTGCAGTACTCACCGTTGTCTTCTGCGCCGGCGTTCGTGCTCCTGGTAGAGGAGCAGGAAGACAATGGCTGGTAGGATGTGTAGTTCGGGTTCCATGCTGTCCAGATTCCTCGTGGGGTGTATGGAGGTGAGCGTTTTCCGTTTGAAATGGCTGTTTCCGCCGTATTTTTATCGGCGGGGCTACCGCCCCGGAAAAGGTGGCGGATTGGTGGGTTGTGATAGGGTGGGCGGTACATTGTCTCCCGCCTGTCTGTTGGCGGTGACCGCCGCACTGTTTGTTTGTCCCGCCGTGGCGGGCGGTGTATTAAAGTGGCGGTCTATGTTGGCGGTTTCCGCCAGGGTCGGAATTGCATTTTTTTTACCGCCAGCCTGTTGGCGGTTTGACCGCCGCTTTAACACCGACCGCCAGGGTTGGAATGAACCCCTAAGTTGCATATGGCTGGGTCCAAACTGAGGTGGCATGGTCTGTGAAAAATGATGGCATGGGATACAGATGGAAGCAATTGCCAGTGGTTGAGAATAATTCAAACATCCCATCCATCACCTTGTTGTTTTTGCAACACCCTATGTGTGCAGAGTATGCCCAGACGTGTGTCCAATGCTCACTGTGCCACTGGAACCAAGCTACTGCTGGCTGAAGAGTACTAACTAGGGCAAAAGCCATTCTAGGTTGCTTGTGGGCCGGTTCAGAGAGGGGTTGGCCTGACGGTTCCGGCTGGACTGCTCCCATGAGGTGCAGGGTGAAATTGATTTGCATATGGCTGAGTCCACACTGATATTGCATGGTGGGTGAATAACGATGGATTGGCATGCAGCCCAAGCATTCCACCCATAACCTTTATTGTTTTTGCAGCATGGCAATGCAATCTTTGAATACACTCTACTGCAAAACGGCTCTTCTCCAAATCCTTACAAACTCTTTGTTCACAGAAACCTGACCTCTACATGCTAGATATTGGAACACACTCCATCCAGAACACACTTCAATCTTTCTAATTTTCTTCTCTCTACAACTAGTCAAAGACAGTTTAACCAACTCATGCACAGAACACAGTGCCTAAAAAACTGTAAAATTGAATAAAGTAAATAAATACTTAATCTGGTTCTGTTGGAAAGTGCTCTAATGCCATTGGCCTAGTTCGTTCTATGTAAAACAGCAAAAAATACTCTTAATACATGAATACAATACATGAACAGTTTAAAGAAATGGCACTAGTCTTGCAAAATGCTTTCTGACATTAGTAATGTAATGTAACACGGAAAACAACAGTAATATTATGGCTCAGAAAGAACTTTTGGGAGCTAAACCATAACAAATGGAAGCAGGGAGCCCAACATGCATTCTCTTAGACTGGGACTGCCGAGAAAGTTAGATCAATCTTTATTCGAATAACAAAGTTTTAAGATCTTTCAAGAATCAACTTCCTTCATCGGCCGGAGTGAAATAGGTGGGCTGTTTCACAGTTTGGATCCTAATACGGTTGTGGAGATGGCACCTACTCTACTCCACATGAATTTCTGAGGAAGAAGAAGAAATGAGTGGACAACCTTTGAATTTCTGTTGGCTAATGCATGACAATCAACTGCATGTTGTCGGCACGGGACAATACCTCAAAGCTGTGACTCTGGATTGCCACTGCTAAGGAAAACGTATAATGTTATAGAGTGTGGAGGTCAGGGAAGACCCCTGGGGGACTGCACAGTCTAAAGAAACTGAACTCGAGAAAAAGGTGGTAGTCTAATCACTTGCTGTCTATTCGCTTAGAAGGTGTGTGGTGTCTCTTCCTCACAGAACACACAACAAAATGTGTGTTTGAAGCATCATGTTTAGTGACTAGAGTCCAGCAGGCTCAGACATACAACTACCTCAATATGGAATGGTCATAACTTCAGCTTCACTCTGCATTCAGACAGAACATCTCTCTTATACGCAAATATAATGCAACTAAAAATGACATGAAAGCTTATCCTGAAATGTGACAACATCAGAAAATACGTATTAGATCTAGTACTAAAGTAAATGGTAACATTGCAAATAACAATATATATATGTTTGCAGTACCATAACTAATGAAAGAACATAAAGTAACCATACCTGTTTATTTGTCACTGTATCTCATCGGTTTAGTTTTACGTTTGTGTGGTGAAGCTAGCATCACTTTCCCATCCGGATCAGACTTGAGTATAAAACGCTCCAAGTGGCTTTCGGATTTATTACATGAATCACTAAAATTCAAAACCTTTACCACTCTGCTTTTGTTCCACCATTCATATGAATAGCATTTTGTGACACAGAATCCACCCTTTCAGGTGATCAGAATTTGGATTTCTCTTTGGTTACATGTGTCGGGTCTTTTACAATCACCCAATCACCAATTTTAATATCACATCCAATTTATTTAACATTATGGGCCTCATTCTAAGTTTGGCTGGCGGCGGGCGCCGCCAGCCAAACGGGAACCGCCAAATGGCCGCTCCGCGGTCAGAAGACCGCGGATGCCATTCTGGCTTTCCCGCTGGGCCGGCGGGCGACCGCCAAAAGGGCGCCCGCCGGCCCAGCGGGAAAGACCCTGCAACAAGGAAGCCCGCTCCGAATGGAGCCGGCGGAGTTGCAGGGGTGCGACGGATGCAGTGGCACCCGTCGCGATTTTCACTGTCTGCAAAGCAGACAGTGAAAATCTTTATGGGGCCCTGTTAGGGGGCCCCTGCACTGCCCATGCCAGTTGCATGGGCAGTGCAGGGGCCCCCAGGGGCCCAACGACACCCGTTCCCACCATCCTGTTTCTGGCGGTGAAAACCGCCAGAAACAGGCTGGCGGGAAGGGGGTCGGAATCCCCATGGATGGAGGATTCCCTGGGCCAGGGGAAAACCGGCGGGAAACCGCTGGTTCCCCTTTTCTGACCGCGGCTTTACCGCTGCGGTCAGAATGGCCCTGGAAGCACCGCCAGCCTGTTGGCGGTGCTTCCGTTGCCCTCCACCCTGGCGGTCATAGACCGCCAGGGTTGGAATGAGGGCCTATGTCTCATGTCATAATCAACTGCCATTTTCTCTTGAGCAGCTTCAACCCTGGGTTGCATTATCTTGTCTACATGACTAGTTTTATTCTGAAAACTCCTTAACCACTCAGGGCACAATTTTGATGTGGGTGCACGCCCTCTCATAATTTCAAAAGGAGACATTCCAGTAACAACATTAGGGCTGGTTCGGTGATACCATAACATACTATCTACTGCTTCAACTACCTCTTATTTGTTTTGAACAGCCGATTGAATAAAGTCCATCAATTTGCGATTCATTTTTTTGACCAAACCATTTGCCTGTGGGTGATATAGTGCAATGTGTTTATATGTGATAGCATTGCTTTCCAAAGCCTCCCTCATTTCCTTTGAAGTGAACTGAACTCCATTGTTAGATACAATTACTTTCAGGAACCCTTCTTTCAAAAACAATTTTCTCAAATTTTTAATGACCACAGCAGTGTTGGGTTCCTCCACGAAATCTACCTCCCACCCCTTACTATAGTAATCTACCACTACCACAGCACACTTACATTTTTGTGACAACATTTTGAATGGTCCAATGAAATCTATAGCCAGTTTGACCCATCGGCCTTCAGTTAGAGTACAAAGCAGTAGGCACTAGTAGGTCAAAATTGATCTTAGGCTGGTTAGCGGCAAAGTTCCTGCTTCTAATCAACCTAGCGTCATTTTTTTTACGCACAAGCAGCCCAAAAATGACTCCTCTCTAAGTACAGACAGGAGTCACACCCACCACGCCAATATCCACCACAGGGGACCAGTGTCCCCCAGTTAAGCCCAACATACCCAGTGATAGGCAGGAGGCCCCATTTAAGGGGACCCCAATGGCAGAACACACTCATACACATACACTTACCTGCAACATACCTGGGATGGGCTTCCTCCTCCTCTAGTGTCCCTGTTGAATGGATGGTGATGTTGCTGGGTCTTGAGGGGGGCATCCTTGTGCCCATTCCATGGTGTTTGATCATGGAAATGGGCCTACCTGCACTCTAATGCCTGGTCTGTCCTAGATGTTAAATAATGGCGCTAAGCGGCTTATCGCCACTATTGTTTAGATCAGTCTCCTCCTTGTGCATCGTTTCCACGTGGGAAGGTAAATATGGCGCTAGGGAGTTAGCGTCATGTTTAGAACGTGAACGCCTACCTTGCATCTCTTTGACACAAGGTGGGTTTGTGTATCCTAAACATGGCGCTAACTCAAATATTTTGACACTTGACGGGTCTAGCGTCAAAATATAAATATGGAGTTAGGTTGCCGCCATTTTAGCACCAAAATAAATGGCACTAAGGTGACACCAACCATCCATAAATATGGGCCTTAATGTGCTAATGCATGGAAAAGGCATATGTCCATGCCTGCTCTTTCCTGCAGTAGAACTTTGAATTCAGACCTCTTGCTTTTGCGCATTCCCCTGAGACACCGAGCACTGCTGGAGCTCAGAGTGTCCACCAGACCTGCCAGCTGTCTGCAAGATGTTTGGTACCAAGCGAGTCCTGTGCATGTCTGAAATGAAAGCACAGTAGGCTTACTGGAAAATTTTATTTTCTGATTAAGAGCAGCATGAATTGCATAATGATAACTTGCTCCCAGGAAACAAGAAGATGTGCTTGGGGGAATCTCTCAATGTGCCATATAAAGTGATCCAACAGTCATCGAGAAGTAGACCTGAAGTGTGAAGGATGAACCGAGATAAAGAAAATCATGGTAGCATCTATCCGGCTGTCACAAAATGAGGTGGGCTCACCAAGAACTCAAAAGGAAGGGGTATCCACAGAGTAATAAACCAGATACCTGTTAACAATGCAAAAGCATGCATGTGTTTGTATTTCCATAGCATGGACCTTGGCCAAGAGAGTGTTGCCAGTTATAGGAGATGATGGAAAATAATGCAAGATTGTATTGTATTGTAAGTGGTGGCTTATATCTTTGTATTATACACACATTTACACTAGTTCTAGCACAGGGGCGGCTCCTCCATAAGTGCAGAGGAGTTTTATCCCCGGCCAGCAGCGGCAGTTGCAAACCTTTTCCACAAACAGAATAATAAACTTTGTTATAATTTTTGGGGAAAAGGGGCTGGGCCACGGGGGCTGATGTGCACTGAGGGGGAGTGCATAGCAAAACAGTTGCTGGGCTGGAGGGAGCCTGCACAGGCTCCTAGTCTGCCTGGAAGTGCCCTGGCTGGATGCTCCCAGGTAATCCTGACGCTGATCTGAGAAGCGTATGGATTGGCGCTGGGCAGGCTGGGAGCCTGTGCCTGCAGGCAGAAAAGAGGAGAGGAGCAGCACGGTTCTGAAGGCAGAGGCGGCGGCACAGGTAAGTTTTTTTGTTTTGTTTTTTTAATTTAATCCCCCCTAATAATCCCCCATACCTCCGCCACATGCCGCCCTGTCCCTTCAGCGTCACGCGAGCCACGACAGATCTCACACGTTTAAAGTTTAGGCATATTGTGATTAGGAGATTTCTCAGAACTGCACAATTTTCAGTCAATGCCAAACTGGATTCAAATCCTCAGATTGCTAGCTTAGCCACTACACAACATCTCCTTCCTTAGTTGATGTACTCTAATTGTCAACAGTTTCAACACTCCTTGTGAACACCCATGTTCTGTTGATGTTTCAACACAGCCATTGTGCTGCATCCATCATGCTGTCTAGTGAATGGATAGAATGTACATTATTTTGCTATTTATGTTTTATACATTGGTAGCACCTAAATGAATTGTCCCTTTTTTAAGGTTGAAGTGTACCTATTTGCATATACACAATGGCGTAAGGTTTAGTACATACACAGCATCCATAATTGGTAACTATGTAATTTGGTCCAATATTACCTTTAAGGAGTTCTGGTGATACCTTTGGCCTTGTGGTATGTAAATGTCACCAGAAGTTTGAGATGGCAATGAGGAAGTACCTGATATATATTTTTTAAATTACAATCAGTTTTATGCAAAGTGCAGATGGCAACCGGCATTGACTAGAATTAAAATGCTAAGGTTTTGTTTACTTGTCACAAATGAGTTCTTTATAAAACTATAGGCAATGGTGAGATCAGTAGATTTATGTGCCTCTGTAGCTGCAGAGTTTACAGCATAGTTACGGATTTACTGTGTTTGCCATATAATTTCCAAAATATGCAGATTGCACCAAAATTGTTGTTTCCAGCTCAAACAGATGAAAATAATACAGCCAAGTGCTGCATAATTTGCATTTTTGTCGTATAATTTTGATACCCTTTGTCCTCCAAGCTGCACAATTCTAGTAGCCTGAACAATGTAAAACCTTTGCACAGTGGTGACAAAATCTGTATTTCACATGTAACCGTTAAATATTTCCAATACTTCATGTTCCTTGATAATATCTGGGTTTAATACCCCTGCTTTTGTGCAATAACAGTATCAAAATATGTAATACACACATTTTTACTCGAAGATGTAATGACTTCTCAGTAATCTCCGTTGTAGCCAAAATGTTTCAATTCTGTCATTTGAGGTAGTGTCAAATGATTGATTAATCTTTTTTCAGTTTTTGGACCAGCAGTACTTCTTTAAAATGGCAGAAACTCAGCTCCAGCTCAAACACTGCTGTGCGAAAAATGAGGCTATATTGCAAAAATTACAACTATACATCCAGTTCCCATTTTGTTAGCTCTAGACTAATTGTCTTATATAAATACTTACACCTAAGCCAAACTTGTACTCAGTCACTGCTTCCTTCTCTCCAAATAATGGAGGTTTAGACAAAGATGCACAGCTTTAAATGTGTGCTTGCTGCAACAGAAATTAATCATGGGAAGTGGTGTTGGCAGCCATATTAGTGAAGGAGCCGAAGCCATGTACAAATTGCATTTATTCCTGTTATGGTGAACTTCGCCACCATAAGACATTTCAGCT
Source organism: Pleurodeles waltl (assembly GCF_031143425.1). NCBI lineage: Eukaryota > Metazoa > Chordata > Amphibia > Caudata > Salamandridae > Pleurodeles > Pleurodeles waltl. Next base: position 268,203,912 of record NC_090436.1, read on the forward strand.
GGAGTCTATTGACGTAGCCAGAAAGTGACCTGTGTGTAGACCCATGCTTGTGGGAAAGTGTGTGCCTGTCTATGACCCTCCTGAACTGCTCTGAAAGGGCTCTTGTAGCTCCAGCCAGTGCACAATGCCTGCACCCTCAGGTAGTGCAGAGCTCATGTTCCTTCACCTGAACAGATGCCTGGTGATCTCTCACAGGACAAGAAGACTAGCAAAATAGTGGAGTATAAAGAGCTTTTGTCCACTGAGGGCACCATGAGTGGAGTTGTTCCCTTCGTTTGTGGTGCCACCAAGCCATATATTAATGATTAGCACACATGCACCAGCGGAGGCTCCTGCAAAAAAGCCCTCCTATTGCACCCTTGAAGTTGAGGTGCCCTCACAAACTTTATACTTTACTCCTCCATCCACTCACTTTGGGGTTTGCCTGCTTCAACCATACCAGGGAAGGAAGTATAAAATGCTAAACTCTTTCAGTATGGAAGGGTTTTTGTTTGAATTTCCTTGTGAAACACAATTTCAAAATTGACTAGACCACCTTTTACAATTCTAAAACATAGCTGCCAAGTGAATCTGTCACACATGAGTAACAACATCTCCCAACCCCATTGCTTAATTTGCTGAAATAAATATGTGTTGGTGACCAAAATGTTTCTTTGAGATGATTATTTCCACCATCTACAGCCAGCTCCAGGACTGCCAATGACACAGTGAAAGGCAGACTTCTTATGAAGGGAGCTAAAGGAATGGGTGAAATATGCTGTAAAGTTTGTGTTAGTCAATGTATTCACCACCTCCTGCTTCCACACCCTCAAAATGCTCAATGTAATCTTCAAATGGCTTCCAGTCATCACATGCAGAATGGTCACCAAGGCCCTCATAACTAGCAGGTTGAACTATAGCTAGGCACTGTGTCAGAACCACTGTCTAACTTCTAGAAGACTTCAGACCACACAAAACCACGTGGCCAGACTGTGTGTTCACATCACCCTGCCCTTCACTAACCCACACAAACCAATATGCAACACACCCATCAGACATTTCTGCTCAGCCAGAATCCTGCTCACACACATCCCCCACTTACAATGAACCACAGTTGGCTGTTGTCCTTTACCCTACCTCCTGCTCAAGCCTGGAACGACCAGCCCCTACACATTAGAATTGCCTTCTCAGTACTTGAGCTCCGCAAGAAACTAAAAACATGGCTCTTCACCTGAAATATTCACAGTCACAGCGGACATAATCCCTGCATTATCAGCACCAGCATACTTTTCAGAATGAGCTGTTAACTTCACAAATACCCTTAACATGACATAATATAAAGTTGCCTTAGCATTATAGTTGTGGTGTTGTTCATGTAGCTCTCATTATGGTGTCTGCCATTTCACACTCCATCTCTGTTCTTTTCCATCTCAGTCATACTCTCATTTCTCTCTCACCTTTCTGTCCATATTCACACACATGCTTAATTCTCTTTTACTACTATCTATCTTGTCTTTCTCTCTCTCACTCTCTCTCACAATAACTTTTTTCAATCCCTTCTCTCTCACTGTCATCCTCCCTCCCACCTTCTCCTCCTCACTCCATATCAGAAGCAGGCCTTGGAAAGATTAACCTGTGTGAGGGATGTGTGACACTCCCAAAGAATATTAGCTGGTCCTATTTTCTCAGTCTCAAAGGGGCTCAGCTCTCTGTGCCTGAGCCTCAGTGCTATACATGCAGAAACTCAGTTCCCACTCAATGAAAGAAATTACCTGTAAGTACATGGCCCTTGCTCTATTGATGCATTTTTTCAGCACTATGAGGCAGACTTAAGAGCCCCTAGCACCTCCTTCCACCACACTAGCATCATTTTCTTTTAATACTAATATTGTCCAACGAGGCCAAAATCACAGTGCCAAATTTACAAAGTGGCGCAATGCATGCATTGCCCCACTTTGTAACCGTTTCCACTACATTATGCCTGCACCAGACATAATGTGTGCAAAGGGGCATTCCTCCGTTAGGGGGGCCGAAAAAATGATGCAAAGAAATCTAGGAGATTTGTTTGCATCATTTTTTTCGGCACTTTTAACGCTTTCTCAGAACAGGTTTTAAAAGGAGGCACACCATTGTTTACAATGGGCTTCAATGGGCTTTACAGGATTAGCGTCAACATTTTTTACACTAATCCTGCAAAGCTCCGAACTAGCTTCAAAAATGTTGACGCTAGTTTCCTAACAACCTCCATGATGCGCCACATTTTAGATATGGCGCACATATGGCGGTGTTGGGGGGGCTCTAAGGGGGTGCAAGAAAAGTGGCGCTGCACTGATTGCAATGCCACTTTTCTTAAATCAGGCCCTGTGTATGCAGGAACTAGGTTGCATCTTTGCTGGAGATCAGCTCTTTCTGCAGTGGAATGAGTTCAGCTCTACAAGATGATAAGGTATGTTTGTGGCAGAGCTCCACTCTCGCTGTATGTGTATAAATCTAGTTTTCTCTGTGAAATAACTTGTTTATGTCGTCTGAGTGTTCAGTTTATCTCCTGAAGAACAACAAACTGTCCTCTCCTTAATGAAATAGGCACCGAAATGAATTTCTTGATACCGAGCAGGCTTCACCCTTTTGAATTGTGATCTTTTAATTGACTTTGGGCAGCAATTGTATGGACACATGGTACTGATCTCTATTTACCTTGTCCTCTAATCCCCTTTCAATGGTACACTCTCTTCCTTGCTAGAGGGTGCTTTGTTGAGAACATTTTCTTAATGTTCACTGATTTTATGTCATTTTGGTATGTGCTTTAGGTCTACATTTATAGTGAGGAAATTTAGAAAGATCAGGGAAGATAGGTCTGAGACAAGGAGACTATGTTAAATATGAAACAAGACAAAGGTGAAATGTATGGAGTGGGAAAGGCAGGTTGAGACAAATAAAAAGAGAGGATGACAGGGAACAGGAGAGAAGACAGTGACGTGGAGGGAGTGACAAGAGAGACTGTTTTGCTTTACTTTCGACTGAGCCAAGATATGCACACTGAAAGGAGTCGAAAAGATTCTCTGGGATGCACTTCTTAATCTGAAGAAGACATTTACTATAGCTTTTTGCAAGGTTCGTGAAGGAAGGTTTGATTATTAAAAAGTGTACTTCCAAAATGTGCAACCATAATGTGAGACTATGGATAAAAAGTCTCCAATCTATAAACAGCAAATATATATACATGCAAGGATACAAACACTTACATATTGATATATAGATATATATTCATATACAATGCAAAGCAAATAATTAATAAAAATTAATCACCGTAGTAGGGCCTGCCAAATGCTTCATCTTTCTCATGCCAGCAAGAAGACGACCCCTGTTCAACTGCGAGAAAGAGATCCTCAGCCCCACGGGAAAAGGTCAGGCATTTGACGTCCAATCCTGACCTAGGTCTCGGAATTCATCGCTACTGAGCAGAGTCATCTTTTTATAACTTTGAATAATTACAAGACAACTTTCTAGAAAGCCCTCCCTCTTACAGGGGAATTATTTAAAAAATGCTGGCTTTTTTAGGTAATCCTTGACAGGAATGTGTTGGAAGCTGGTCATCGTTCCGAGACACGCCTTTCGACGTCAAATTGTGATAAACACTAGCTTGTTACGGCTTTATCATGCTAACTGCTCACCTCCTACATGTCGTGTACCAGCTCTGGCTCTTCAGAAGAAGAAAAACACATAGAAGTAGAAAAACACATTGTATAACATGATTTGCACGGAAAAATACTTTAACGTGGAGGCAAAGCGAGGCTGAATACAAAATGTAATGTCTAACGCCACAATTGTTTTTTTTTTTCGTACATCTGTTTATTAGTATTTTCAATGCATTATAAACATTACATCTTACATCAGCAATAGGGTAACAAATATGTGTAATTACACAGGACTACGCATGCACAATGAAGAACGGTATATGCTAGCCCGGCGATTACCAGTAATTCGATTATCGCATCCAGACTCATTATACCCAGTTGTCACATTGCATAGGATAAACATTGCGATTCAAACAAGAGGATTTGTAGCATAAAACTCTAAATCCTGTAGACACTCTAAGGGAGAGCCAACTTCCACCTGTCTCTTCGAGTCACACAGGAGGATCAATGCACCCATACAATGGTTCACTGGCAGATACATAGTTTGAGCTCCCCACAGACTACAATAAAACAAGACATGAACAAGAACAGCGGCTGGAGAGTCACATGTGCAGTCTATAAATTGTAATTTAAGCATGCCACCGGGAGTGTGGGATTCACTGCGTGTTATTCTTTCATACCAGTATAGGACGGGATCGCATGCAGGCCATAACTATTTGCCACCTTGAGAATATTCAGCTCTCTTTACCGCACCAAGACCAGTCCAGCCTCTCAGACATTCACCTTCCTCTCTCTCATTCCCGATCCAGAAACAGCTGCACACTCGTCCCAGCAGCTAGTCGGATTCATCCACACCCGGGCCCGACCCCCATCCCACAGGCAGGACTCTAGTTCCCCCCACCTGTCTGATAATGGATATTGGCACAGCCCCAGCGCATCTTCTCGCCTCAACGCCACTCCCTCCGCTGCTGCCCACACCCCGAAAGATTGTTTCCAGGCCTGCTCAGCAGGCGGGTCAGCTGACTTCCATCTGCGGGTTATCATCCACTTAGCAGTTATCAGGCCTAGATCTAGGAATCGCGCCTCCACTCTATTCCGCCTACCCCTGGGAAATAGGCCCAGCACACAGACCTCCCAATTGAGCGGAACCAGACATGACGTGCACTCCGATAAGCAGTCAACCACCGCCCTCCAGAAGCGATGCAGGAACCCACAGGACCATATCATGTGCAGCATGTTAGCATCTATGGAAGAACAGCGGGGGCATGCCGCATCCTGATGAGCAAAATACCTGTTCACCCGAGCCGGAGTGAGATAAGCCCTGTGAATAATGTAGAACTGGATCAGGCGAAACCTAGAATTCCGGGGAACATTAACATGTCCAGAAAGGGCTAACCTCCATTGCGTGTCCGTAACTGGAGCGGAGGCATCCCGGTCCCAGGCCGTACGCAGGGTATCACACTCCAAGGCTGTGTGTATGCGCAACGCGTCAGTGAACCATCTGATCAGGTGCTTCCCCTGCCCCATCACCTGTATGTACTCTGCCAGCAAATGTGTGGGAGGGCCTTTGACATGTCACCCCACCTGGATGCAAAAGACCTTAACAGTGAATTGTACAAAAGGAACTGCCCTGCTGGCAGCCCCGACTCCTGAACCAGTGTAGGAAACGGAATCAGTCTCCCATCATCATAGAGATCACCCAGCGTGCATAACTCCACTTCATGCCACGTGCGCAGCTCACAAGTTGACGTAATCTTAGGGCCACAAGGGGTGCCCAGCAATGCTAGAGCTGGAGCAAATAGAACCACCCCCCCGGTAAGACGCAAGGATCTGCGATAGCAGCTACAAGCCACCCTGAAGAATAATTGTCCCGGTGATACCCTGCATGTAAGTGAGTGAAATAGGTGCAACACCTGCGCGAGGGACCGAGGGCCTTCCTAGTCTCTGTGTCTGCGAGATGAAGACCCGCCAGCCACCTAGATACCCACTGGAGCTGGGAGGCCAGATAATAGTGCTCCAGATTAGGGACCGCCAGGCCACCTCTCTCTAACTGCAAATACAGCTTTTTCAGCGCGACCCGGCATCGTTCCCCATTCCAAATGAATACCCTCAAGGTAGATTCCAGTTTCCTAAAAATGTTGGGAGGGATATAGTGCGGGATGTTAGAAAAGTAATATAGCAGGCGCGGTAAAACTTTCATTTTGAGCAGCGCTATCCTGCCTGCCACTGACAGCGGCAGTGTCTGCCAAAATGCCATCTGGGATTTAATCGAGCATACCGCCCTCTTAAGGTTCCCATCTACTAGGTCTCCCTCTCCATCATAAATACGGATGCCTAGGTACCTTAATGTATGAGGTAGCCATGGGACCGCATTCCCTGCAAGAAAAAGCTCTGGGTCCGATAGCGCAGGATCAAAGGGGAAGAGGCATGATTTGGACCAATTGACTTTTAGGCCAGACAGCGAGGCAAACTGCTGCAACAGGGTCCCAACCTCTGGGGGGATACGCATCACATCCCGAAAATACAGCAGAAGGTCATCGGCGTACATCGACGCCACGTGTAGGCCATCCCCCAGGGTAATACCCCAGTCAGAGCCTTTATCCTGCAAAACCGCTGCCAGTGGCTCCATGGCAAGGGAAAAAAGCAGCGGGAGAGGGGGTAACCCTGATGCGTACCTCTGCACACCTTGACGGGTTCTGATATAACACCCCCCACCTTGACCCGAACCTGAGGATTAGTACATAGTAACTGAACCATTCGAATAAAGTGGGGCCCAATACCAAACTGCCGCAGTACTCTGAAAAGATACGGCCACTCCAGAGAATGGAAGGCTTTCTCCAGATCAAGAACAAGGCAACCCGCTCATGGCCAGACCCTCCTCGTGTAATGCATGACGCGGAACAGTCGCCTGATATTATGTGATGTATCTCTCGCTGGTACAAATCCATTTTGATCTGGTGCACCAGGCCCGGCGTTATAGGCGCAAGCCGCATTGCTAGCTGTAGGAAGTTGGCTCTGTATGTACTATTTCAAAGTAAGAAATAGCATGCAGAGTCCAAGGGTTCCCCTCAGAGGTAAGAAAGTTACCACACCAGCAGCTCAGGGCCGGTCAGGTGCAGAGGTCAAATTGGTGCCCAAAACGCATAGGCTTCAATGGAGAAGGGTGTGCCCTGGTTCCAGTCTGCCAGCAGGTAAGTACCCGTGACTTCGGAGGGCAGACCAGGGGGGTATTGTAGGGCACCGGGGGGACACAAGTCAGCATAGAAAGTACACCCTCAGCAGCACGGGGCGGCCGGGTGCAGTGTGCAAACAGGCGTCGGGTTCGCAATAGGTTTCAATGGGAGACCCAGGGGTCTCTTCAGCGATGCAGGCAGGCAAGGGGGGGGGGCTCCTCGGGGTAGCCACCACCTAGGCAAGGGAGAGGGACAACTGGTGGTCGCTTCTGCACTGGAGGTCGGATCCTTCAGGTCCTGGGGGCTGCGGGTGCAGTGTCTTTCCCAGGCGTCAGGTTCTTTGAAGCAGGCAGTCGCGGTCAGGGGGAGCCTCTGGATTCCCTCTGCAGGCGTCGCTGGGGGGGCTCAGGGAGGTCAACTCTGGCTACTCACAGGGTCGCAGTCGCTGGGGAGTCCTCCCTGTAGTGTTGGTTCTCCGCAGGTAGAGCCGGGGGCGTCGGGTGCAGAGTGGAAAGTCTCACGCTTCCGGCGGGAAACGTGTGGTCTTTAAAAGTTGCTTCTTTGTTGCAAAGTTGCAGTCTTTGTGGAACAGGGCCGTTGTCCTCGGGAGTTTCTTGGTCCTTGTAGATGCAGGGTAGTCCTCTGAGGCTTCAGAGGTCGCTGGACCCTGGGGGACGCGTTGCTGTTTTTCTTGAAGTGGGGAGACAGGCCGGTAGGGCTGGGTCCAAAGCAGTTGGTGTCTCCATCTTCTCTGCAGGGCTTCAGGTCAGCAGTCCTTCTTCGTCTTCAGGTTGCAGGAATCTGATTTCCTGGGTTCTGGGGTGCCCCTAAATACTGAATTTAGGGGTGTGTTTAGGTCTGGGAGGGCAGTAGCCAATGGCTACTGTCCTTGAGGGTGGCTACACCCTCTTTGTGCCTCCTCCCTGAGGGGAGCGGGGCACATCCCTATTCCTATTGGGGGAATCCTCCAAAATCAAGATGGAGGATTTCTAAAGGCAGGGGTCACCTCAGCTCAGGACACCTTAGGGGATGTCCTGACTGGTGGGTGACTCCTCCTTGTCTTTCTCATTATCTCCCCTGTGGGGGCTGTGTCCAGGGGGCGGGCATCTCCACTAGCTGGAGTGCCCTGGGGCATTGTAACATGAAGCCTGAGCCTTTGAGGCTCACTGCTAGGTGTTACAGTTCCTGCAGGGGGGAGGTGTGAAGCACCTCCACCCAGAGCAGGCTTGTGTTTCTGTCCTCAGAGAGCACAAAAGCCCTCACCACATGGGGTCAGAAACTCGTCTCTCAGCAGTAGGCTGGCACAGACCAGTCAGTCCTGCACTGAACAATTGGGTAAAATACAGGGGGCATCTCTAAGATGCCCTCTGTGTGCATTTTTTTATAAATCCAACACTGGCATCAGGGTGGGTTTATTATTCTGAGAAGTTTGATACCAAACTTCCAAGTATTCAGTGTAGCCATTATGGAGCTGTGGAGTTCGTTTTTGACAAACTCCCAGACCATATACTTAACATGGCCACAACTGTACTTACAAAGTCTAAGAATAGACTTAGACACTGTAGGGGCATATTGCTCATGCAGCTATGCCCTCACCTGTGGTTTAGTGCACCCTGCCTTAGGGCTGTAAGGCCTGCTAGAGGGGTGACTTACCTATGCCACAGGCAGTATTTTGTGTGCATGGCATCCTGAGGGGGATGCCATGTCGACTTTGCCTTTTTTTCCCCACCAACACACACAATCTGCAATGGCAGTGTGCATGTGTTAGGTGAGGGGTCCCATAGGGTGGCACAACATATGCTGCAGCCCTTAGGGACCTTCCCTGGTCACAGGGCCCTTGGTACCACTGGTACCTTTTTCAAGGAACTTATCTGTGTGCCAGGGGTGTGCCAATTGTGGAAACAATGGTACATTTTAGGTGAAAGAACACTGGTGCTGGGGCCTGGTTAGCAGGGTCCCAGCACATTTCTCAATCAAGTCAGCATCAGTATCAGGCAAAAAGTGGGGGGTAACTGCAACAGGGAGCCATTTCCTTACACAAGCCCCCCCCAGCCCACAGGCCAGTAGACTCAGCCAAAGCTGGGAGAGTCTTCCTAGTCTGTCAGGTGAGGAAGAGTAGAGGAAATAGGCTGGTTTGTTGCAGGGCCTACTCTACCTTACATCCTCCTGTTCAGGTCATTCCCTCTGGGGAACTGACCCACTTCCACAGTGATAGGACCTAGTCTGAATTGCCTCTTGTCTGTGCTTTTAATGTCTTCACCCATTCTCTCTATTTTGGGGTTAGAGGTATCCACCTCTGCTAATCTTATCTTAGCCAGGGTCACCCCTAGCTTACCGAAAGAGGATACCCAGAGCTGGAGTAACCCCACCATGACCAACAGGGTCAGGGGGCCTAACTTGCTATTTGGCATGGGGTCAGACCACCATGCCAAGGATAGTGCAGCCATAAAGGCTAACATCCAGCAGAGGCCACTGACAGTTGTCAGTGCCCAGAACCACACCTCTAACACTCACCTGCAAGGGAAGGAGCTAAGTTACAGGCTTCTTTGGGTTCAGGGTGCCTGTCTGCTGTGTAAGAGTGGGGGGTTACTACATCTTGTAGTAAACACCCTTCTTCCACTCTTTCTTCTGTTAACTGAGGAGCCACCCACTCAGGTTTAACAGTTGCCTGACTAGCCAGGACTTCTTGTGGGTCAGGTTGGACTTTACCAGTGCCACTTTTGGAGTTCTCCCCTACTGGAGCAGAATCTCCTTGGCTTGCTGGAACCTTGGCTGAAGGTGACCACCTTTCCTACACTGTTTTCTTTTCTTTTTCTTCTGAGGCCTACTTGCAGTTACTGCAGGGGCAGCACCTCCAGAATCCTTGGGAGAGGACTGGCACAGGACCAGTTCCTCTCTTGGGCTCTGACTAACCTCTGGGTAGTCATTTCCAAGGAGACAATCAAGGGGGAGGTCTGTACTGACTACCACCCTTCTCCAGCTAAAAGTCCCACCCACTTCTATGGGCACAAAAGCCACAGGCCTATCAGTGACCCTGTCAGGGCTAACTCTTACTCTGGCATTCTCACCTGGGATGTACTGGTTTGAGAACACCAGCCTGTCATGCACAATAGTGTGACTGGCACAAGTGTCTCTCAGGACAGTGACTGGGATTCCATTCACCAGTAGGTGGTGGAAGTGTCTACTTCCCTCTGGAATCTCCAACTCACCTGTTGGGCCCTTTTTCCAGTTGAAGGCTATGAAGACCTCCTCATCTGAGAAGTCATCCCCAATGGCTACACTGGTCACCCCTGGGATTTTGCTAGGGGGTTTGTTTTTGGGACAAGAAGTGTCCTTGGTGTGGTGCCCTGTCTGTCTACAGTTTTGGCACCATGCCTTAGTGCCATCCCAGTTCTTACCCTGGAACACACCTTTGTTTTGGGTTGTATCTTGGGGCCCACCCACCTGGTCTGGTTTTTGGGGGCCTACAGAGGACTCTTTTTCTTTATTTCTAGTGTCACCCACTTTCTCCTGGGGAGGCTTTGTGACCCCTTTCTTTTTCCCAGTGGAATATTTGGTTACCTTAGTCTTGACCCAGTGGACTGCCTTCTTTTCCAATTCTTGGGGAGAAATTGGACCTAGGTCTACCAGATACTGATGCAACTTTTCATTGAAGCAGTTACTTAAAATGTGTTCTTTCATAAACAAATTATAAAGCCCAACATAGTCATGAACTTCATTTCCAACCATCCAGTGTTTTCACTGAGTAGTCTACAAAATCAACCCAGGTCTGGCTCCAGGACTTTTGAGCCCCCGTGAACCTAATCCTGTACTCCTCAGTGGAGAATCCAAAGCTCTCAATCAGGGTAGCCTTCATGAGGTCATAAGATCCTACATCTTTACCAGAGAGTGTGAGGAGTCTATCCCTACACTTTCCAGTGAACATTTCCCAAAGGAGAGCACCCCAGTGAGATGTGTTTACTTTTCTGGTTGCACAAGCCCTCTCAAAAGCTGTGAACCATTTGGTGATGTCATCACCATCTTCATATTTAGTTACAATCCCTTTAGGGATTTTTAGCATGTCAGGAGAATCTCTGACCCTATTTATATTGCTGCCACAATTGATGGGACCTAAGTGTCAGAGTCACCAGATCCTCGGGGTCTGCGCACGTTCCCAACACGTCCACCACTGAACAGCTCCAAGACTCTGATAGATAAATCACAGAGGCTAAGAGAGTTCAAGAGGGGAAGAGGGCATTAGGAAGGGAAACAGGAGGAGAGAATCGTGCGTCTTGCCGATTCGAGTGTCACCATATAAAAAGCCAAGAAATGGTAGTACGCAATGAATATCAAAGTCAAATCATCATTAAACGAATCACGTGTCTTGCCGATTCGTAAACCACGATGTAAATGCCAAGAAATAACAGCTCACAATGAATAACAAGATCAAAGTATAATCAAACGAATCGCGTGTCTTTTGCTGATTCTTAAGCCACCATGTAAATGTCAAGAAATTGTAGCGCGCAATGAACAACAAAGCTAAAACACCATAAAACGAATCGCGTGTCTTGCCGATTCTTAAGCTACCATGCAAATGTCAAGAAATGGTAGCGTGCAATGAACAACAAGATTAAATTATCATGAAACGAATCGCGCGTCTTGCCGATTCGCAAGTCACCCTGCAAATGTCACAAACACTCAAGCGCATATTTCACACGCGCAAAGTACTCTGTCAAATCATAAAAGAATTAGGCCCAAGAACATGAGAGTTCTCGATAACGGCGTCAGGAGCCCAACCCAACCACCGTCTTACCGCCCAGAACAAGGATCTCCAAATGAAGAGTGAAAGTCATATGTTTGGAAGATCAAATAGGCCACCAGGACAGGAGCTCAGGAAGTAGCTGCTGCTCTGCACTGGGACCTCTGAATAGTGAGCACTTGGAGCTGGGCTGGCTCCTTTTTATAGAGTCTTGGCCCAGCCCACAACTACACCCAGGCATGTTGCAGGGAAAGTCTCTAGAAGGCCCTGGAAAGGGACCACACCCTAACACACTCTGAAAGCCTGCAGCAATACATTGCAAATGAACAGCATTTGTAAGCACATTAGAAATAAGTCTTCAGGATTGAACTCTGCAATGCAAAAGGTTAAACAACAACATATCAGCACAATGCATAAATTAGGTTGTTTTGAGTGTGCTGGGTTTTTGCATTCTAGTCGCCAATAGAGCACGCACTGCCCTGGTGTTGACAGTACTCCCCTCTCCCAGACGCACTCTAGGGCCTGGTTTGCCTGGATTAAGACGATGAAAGCGTCTCACAAGTACCGGAGCATGAACATCAGATGCGGAAACCCATGAGTTACTTTCAGGACCATAACCTTTCCATGAGATTAAGTACCATAGATTACGCCCTCGTAGTTTATAATCCAACACTTTCTTAACTTCATATTCTTCTTCTTCCTGTACTAGAACAGGAGCTGGATGAGGGTGGACCTTTTGGACTGCCCTTTTCAATAGGGAAGTGTGGAACACTGGATGAATCCGTAAGGATCTGGGCAATTGTAGTTTATAGGTTACCGGATTGATTTGCTGAAGGACTGTGTAAGGACCTATAAATTTGGGATTAAACATGTGCTTCTTCTTGAAGTCTATATGTTTTGTGGAAATCCACACTTTCTCACCTGGTTGATATTGCGGTCCCTCACAATGTTTCTTGTCATAATGCCTTTTGTATTTTTGTTTGGCTTTTTCTAAATGCTGTTGAATCAGTTTATGGGTTTGATGCAAATGCTGAATGGTTTCTGACACAGCTGGAGTAATAGAACTTTCTTGAGGAATTGTGATGGGTAGGGTGTCAGGATGATAGCCAAATAAACCAAAAAAGGGTGTAACGCCAATAGAAGTGTGGAATGAGTTATTGTAAGCTAACTCAGCTAACCAGAGCATAGATGTCCAAGAATGAAATGCCTTTTCAGCGTAGGCACGTAGGTATTGTTTCAAAGTCTGATTTAGTCTCTCCGTTTGACCATCTGTTTGAGGGTGGTGACTAGTAGATAGCGTAGATGTCACTTGGAGTGTTTTACACCGTGTCTTCCAGACATTGGAGGCAAATTGCGACCCCCGGAGAGGATAACTTTTGGCAGTCCATGATAACGAACCACTCTGTGCAGTAAAATAGTTGCCAGTTCACTAGAAGTGGACAATTTTTTACAGGCAATGAAATGTCCATATTTCGTGAGACTATCTACTACCACCAGAATTACTGAATGCTGTTGAACCACTGGCAGACCGGTAATAAAGTCTAAAGAAATGTGCTCCCATGGACGACTTGGGGTTGGAAGTGGATGGAACAACCCTTTTGGTTTTGAATGACTTGTTTGATTGCGAGCACAAACTTTGCAGTTGTTTACCATTGCTTTTACATCTTTTTTTAGGGTAGGCCACCAAAAATAGCGTTGGATCAGTTCAAGAGTTTTAGGAGTACCTGGGTGACCTGCCATTGGTATAAAATGCAACCAATGAAACACTATCTTGCGAAGTTTGGTAGTGGGTACGAACAAACAAACGTCATGAAAGGGTAGTCCTTGCTTGATTGACCTTTTGGGATCTGCTTAGGCCCATGTTTGCCATTTTTCAATAGTGAAAGAGTTGCAAATTTCTTCAAGTTTTTATGATACATAGAACCTTGTCAGGAGCAATGATAGCTCTGGAGGCTTGAAATGCAGGCAACGTGGTAGACTCTTGATGGGACAAGGCGTCAGCTTTGCGATTATCTTTACCAGGCTGGAAGGTTACTACAAAATCAAATTCGGCAAAAAACAGCATCCAGCGTAATTGCCGAGGGGTCAAAAGTCTGGCGAAACTCATGAATTGAAGATTACGATGAACAGTATATACAGTGACAGTATATTTGGCATCCAACAAATAATGTCTCCATTCTTTGAAGGCGTCACGAATCACCAGAAGCTCTTTTTCAGCAATGACATAGTTCTGTTCGGCTTCGTTCAACTTCCGAGACATATAAGCTACAGGATGAAGTTGACCAGTGTCTTTATTTTGTTCTGATAAGACGGCTCCTATTGCTACATCTGAAGCATCAGCTTCCACTATGAAAGGTCGATTCGCATCAGGATGAGTCAAGACTGGGGCAGTGGAGAAAGCTTTCTTCAAAGTCGAGTAGGCTTGATCAGCTTCTGTGGACCATACCAACTTTTCTTTCTTTCTTAGTGGCTTAGTGATCGGAGCCACTGTCTGGGAGAAATGATTTATGAATCTCCGGTAAAAATGTGCAAACCCCAGGAAACATTGTACATCGCGAACATTCTTTGGGGTGGGCCACTCAGATACGGCTTTTACTTTCTTTTCTGCCATCACCATACCTTGAGGGGTAAGAATAACCCCTAAAAACTCAACTGTGGTAACATGAAACTCACTCTTGGTTAGTTTGCAATATAAATGGTGCTTTCGAAGGGCTGCAAGAATTTTCGTGACATGTTGGACATGTTTGTTTTCATTGTCAGTGTAGATCAAAATGTCTATGATGTAGACTATGGCAAATATGTCGAGGTACTTTATAAGAACGTCATTCAAGAAAAATTAAAATGCTGCTGGAGCATTACACAGACCAAAAGGCATGACGGTGTATTAAAAAAGACCATATCTTGTCTTGAACGCTGTTTTCCATTCGTCACCCTCTCTCATTCTGACCAAATGATAAGCACCTCGAAGGTCAAGCTTCGTGTAGATTTTTGCTCTTTTTGATTGTTCCAATAATACCGGAATTAGGGGTAAAGGATATTTATTCTTGATGGTGACTTTGTTCAAACCCCTATAGTTGATGCAAGTTCGAGGGTCTCCATTAGCTTTAGGAACAAAAAACAAAGGCGAAGCTGCAGGAGACTTAGAGGGGCGAATGAAGCCATTCTCCAAAAATTGATCTAGGTATTTTCGTAAATGTTGATTTTCATGTTCTGACAGGGCATATACACGACAGTTGGGAAGTATCGCACCTGGGGCTAGATCAATTTGACAGTCATAAGATCTATGAGGAGTGTCCTGGCCAGGTACTTCTTCTCAGGCTTCTGGATGTAATCTGACAAACATTTCCCTAAATGTTCCTTCGGCAATTCCTTTAGCTCCCCCAGAACGTTTCTCAGGTGCCCTTTGAAAGCGCAATCTTTCCTGGTTCAAGCTGGACTACACTTCACCTGCAGACCACATACTTTTCCCGATGCCCAGTCCAAAGTAGCTTTCTTGTTATCATATTTGGCTGGGGATGCAGCTACTTGGGCAATTCCTCTTGTGCGTAAAAATAGTCCCTTGTTGTACAACTGGAGAAATTTTGTTCGTGAGTTTGAGAGAGTTTTTGATCGTAGAACTGTAACACAGTCAGCAGATCGTGAATTATTAGATTTATGCCAAGGGAATCAAGACCTAAGGGGTCATTACAACATTGGCGGTAAAAGCCGCTTACCGCCGTGCAGAAGACCGCCAACACACGGCAGCGGAATTCCGCCACAGCTATTACGACCCACATCCCGAAATCCGACAAAATTCAGACACCCACACTAGTCCGCCACACCAAAGGTCAGTGATAAACTGGCGAAAACAAAACCTCCACCGTCACGCCAACAGAAATACGCCCATGCTATCACGACCCATGAATCCACGTGGCGGTCTTTCAACCGCGGTATTCCATTGGCGGTACACACCGCCGCGTTCAAAATACACACACTTCTACAAAACACCGCCACATTGGACAATTCCAAATACACACACCTGATACACATACACACACTACTCCCACACACTCAATACAATATAAAACACACACCCAAATCACCCACAAACCCCTATGATCAAAAATTCCGAAAGAAGGCCAGAGAGAGACACCACCATCCACAAACTAGCAGGCACTCAACACATTCACCCACACAACTTCCACGCACAAAACACCACACACCACTACATATCAACACACTTATCACCACACACACCACCCCACACATCACCCACACCATCCCATGGCACGGCAAAGACACCGCAGGTTCTCGGAGGAGGAGCTCAGGGTCATGGTGGAGGAAATCGTCCGGGTAGAGCCACAGCTATTCGGAGCACAGGTGCAGCACACCTCCATAGCTAGGAAGATAGAGCGATGGCGACACCACCTGGCGGTACAGCGGACTGGCGGCGGACCCCCACCTCCTCCCCCACAACTAACAACATGGGAGGAGCAGGTCTTGGCGATTCTGCATCCTGAGGGCCTCGCAGGAGTCGGTGGAGGAATGGACTCTGGTAAGTCAAACCTTTAACTATCATATCCCCCACCCTACCTGCATGCTATCACAGACCCCCACCCTCGCCCCCTCCCCTATCACTCCAACTCCTCACTAATGTACTAATAACACAAACCACACATCCCAACACCAAGCCCTGCATGACACAACAAAGCATGGACACACATCACTAAAGCATGCTCACTGCACATACCCATAACACCCCCTCAACCATCATCACACAAGCCCCCACACAGGAATGCTAGCACTGGGGTACACGGTCACCCACCCATTGCACACCATGACACACACAGATGCAATAAACATGCTTTTACACCCCTGCAGGACCACTACCCAACGTCACCAGACAGGAGGGTCCAGACATCTCCACCCCACCCACAGAAGAGGCCCACAGTGATGACAGCAGCTCTGTCCAACTGGATCTAGATGACCAGCCCGGACCATCGTGGGCCTCGGGACAGTCGGTTCCCCTCACACAGGCACAGGCCACCACAGACCTTCCACCCTCTGGTAACACCAGCACAGCACCCACCCAGCGGGCCCATACCTCAGTCCCCAGGACACATCAATCAGCTGTGTGTCCACCACTACAGGTAACCCAGGATAACCCACCACCCCAACAACAACAGGGACCTGGGGGCAGTGGCAGTGGCCACATGGTCCAGGGGACGGAGGCACAGGAACACAGGTGAACTGTGAGGGCTGCCGTGCGACAGGGGGCGGACAGGCCAAGGGAACCCACTCTCCATGAGGCCTTCTCCTCCATCATGGGAGCATACCACCACTCCCAGGAGACGATGGCAACGGTCCTGGCCAAGTTTCAGGAGACCCAGCGCATGCAGGAGGAACAGTATTTGGGGTTCAGGGAGGAACTCAGAACCATCAGCTCCACCCTGGGCACCATCGTAGGGGTGCTGAAGGAAATACTTAACACCAGGAGGGACACTGTGGCACTCCAAGGGGCCCCTGACACTAGCATCGACAATGAACTGCCCACCACCTCCGCCGGCGCTAGTGGACATGAGGCACCACCACAGGACCACCACAACAGCACCCCCCCCTGCAGACGGAGAACCACCCCGCAAGCGGTCCCTCAGATCCAGGAACAAGACAGAGCACGATGCCAAGACCCCCGCCAAGAAATGACCCTGTCTATATTGGAACTGCCCCAGCTCCACTTCCTATGCCCATATGGGCAATGCACCTGTGAGACTAATCGACTGGACTCTGCCATGGACATTCCTCCACCATCACCCCTCACCATTTTACAACCCCCTCCAATATTGAACACTTAAATAAACACCCTTGAAGCACAAAACAATCTGGAGTCAGTCTGTGATTTCGAAATTGTGTATTAGCAATGACAGTGACAAAATGCTTTTGCAAATGTAATGTCAACATACCAATACCACACATCTCAAGTCCATGAGGAATCTAAGCAGATGACACACGTTGGAAACCACACCTGTGAAACCGTAAGGGAAATTTACAACTCAGTGACCATATACTGGTTGAAATCGAAAGACAGGATAGAGGTAGAAGTGTTAAAGTACTTGTAGTAGGCAGGAATGTTTTCTCACCTGTGTGTCACTGGAAATATTGCTGGATGACTGAGTCCCTATTGTCAATGTCTTCTTCTTCTGCTTCCTCCTCATCACTGTCCACAGGCTCCACAGCTGCCACAACACCGCCATCTGGACCATCCTCCTGCAGAAAAGGCACCTGTCGTCGCAAAGCCAAGTTTTGAAGCATACAGCAGGCCACGATGATCTGGCACACCTTCTTTGGTGAGTAGAATAGGGAACCACCTGTCATATGGAGGCACCTGAACCTGGCCTTCAGGAGGCCGAAGGTGCGTTTGATCACCCTCCTAGTCCGCCCATGGGCCTCATTGTAGCGTTCCTCTGCCCTGGTCCTGGGATTCCTCACTGGGGTCAGTAGCCATGACAGGTTGGGGTAACCAGAGTCCCCTAATAGCCACACCCGGTGCCTCTGGAGCTGACCCATCACATAAGGGATGCTGCTATTCCGCAGGATGTAGGTGTCATGCACAGAGCCAGGGAACATAGCATTTACCTGGGAGATGTACTGGTCTGCCAAACATACCATCTGTACATTCATGGAATGATAACTCTTCCGGTTCCTGTACTCCTGTTCACTGCTGTGGGGGGGGGACCAGAGCTACATGGGTCCCATCAATGGCACCTATGATGTTGGGGATATGTCCAAGGGCATAGAAGTCACCTTTCACTGTAGGCAAGTCCTCCACCTGAGGGAAAACGATATAGCTCCGCATGTGTTTCAGAAGGGCAGACAACACTCTTGACAACACGTTGGAAAACATAGGCTGGGACATCCCTGATGCCATGGCCACTGTTGTTTGAAATGACCCACTTGCAAGGAAATGGAGCACTGATAGCACCTGCACTTGAGGGGGGATTCCTGTGGGATGGCGGATTGCTGACATCAGGTCAGGCTCCAACTGGGTACACAGTTCCTGGATTGTGGCACGGTCAAACCTGTAGGTGATGATCAAACTTCTTTCCTCCATTGTCAACAGGTCCACCAGCGGTCGGTACACCGGAGGATTCCGCCATCTCTTCACATGTCCCAGCGGACGGTGGTTATGAAGGACAACAGCGACCACAGAGTCAAACAACTCAGAGGTATGTAACCACAGGCTACACAGAACACCATTCATACACAAAATCTGGCCTGTATTTGTGTTGTGAGACAAGGCCTAGGTATGTGTGACACAGTTGGTAATTAGGCCATGTGGGCCCCTGAAATGGCGGCTGCCTGACCTCTAAACTGGGACAATGGGATGTGAGGTAACTGCGCTGGCGTTGTACACTGTCACGGTAGGTGGTCAAAGACCGCGGCGCAATGCTACATTGGTTAACATTGGACCCTATGGGTCCCAGGAGCCAAGGACGATGTACGCCGGCGGTGATGGTACGCACCGCTGCGGACTTGACCGCCGTTTTCTATCTGTTCAATCACTCGATACCTGATCTTCGACAGGAGAGGACCTACACTGCAAGTGCTGCTGTGACCTCAGTCTGGAAGAGACAATGGCTCGTGCGTCTGGGGAAAGGGCCCCTGCCTTCACTGCAGAGGAGTTGGAGAATCTCGTTGATGGTGTCCTCCCACAGTACACGCTACTCTACGGTCCTCCAGACCAACAGGTAATACACAGGGAGCATGTTGTATGGGCTATGGCTGTGTGGAGAGGGTTGGTTGTAAGAAGGAAGGGGGCACAGTTCTGCGTGCATGAAGGACTGTGAATGCATATGCCACATGGCAAGGTTAGGGATGGGGGCCACTCACTTTGACGTTGCAGTTGGTAATGACTTCTCTTCTTCCCCTGTACATGTCATGTGTGTCAGCGTCCACCAGAAGAAGGATATTTGGCGTGCCATCGCCAAGGACATCCGGACCCTGGGGGTCCACCATAGAGGGAGCACCCACTGCGTGGAAAAGATGGGAGGACATTCGCCGCTGGAGCAAGAAGACGGCGGAGGCTCAGCTGGGGATGGCCTCCCAACGTGGGAGGGGTGCCCATCGAACCATGACCCCCCTGATGTTCCGGATCCTGGCGGTGGCCTACCCTGAGTTGGATGGGCGCTTGAGGGCATCACAGCAGACACAAGGGGGTGAGTACACTATCATTCAGTGGACTTTGCGCGCAGTGAAGGTGTCTGGGTGGGGGAGGAGGGCTGTGGCTTTCCCTAGGCCAGGGCAAGTTCCGTAGGCTAGGCCCCTCTGTAATGCAGGCCATGTGGCACCCCACCTCTGTAGAGTGCCAAGTACAGGTATTCATGCCCCTGTGTCATCTATGTGTGAAGATGTCGTCCATAGCCATGTAGGCCATTTCCCAGGAATTGAATATGTAGAGCCCAACAGCGCGATGTAGTGCAGGGGGCTGCTGTGTCTGTATTGTCCGCCAACGGTAGCGGTAAGCCATGCACTCAACCTGTCTTTCTTCTGTCGCCCCCCCCCCCCCCTTTTTGTGGTCTCCCTGTTCTTGTGTGCATTAGCATCATCAGACGGAGGTACAGTGGCACCGGAGCACGAGGGAGCTGCATCCCACATGGCCATGGAGGGCCACACCATGGACTCAGAATACACCAGTGGGACGGAGGGCGAGGGGAGCACCACGGCGGTCACAGGATCTACAACCAGCGACACAGACTCATCCTCCGATGGGAGCTCCCTTGTGGTGGCGGCAACATCTGTGCCCCCCACTTCTACAGGTACAGCCGCCACCCCCCCTACCAGCACCGCCCTCCCAGCAGCCCCTCAGCCTTCGCCCCATGCCCGCTCACCCAGGAGGGTGGGCATCACCTTCGCCCCAGGCACCTCAGCCCCTGCCCCTGTCACCTCTGCTGCCCTCAGTGAGGAGGCCATTGACCTCCTCAGGTTACTCACTGTTGGGCAGTCTACATTTTGAATGCCATCCAGGGTGTAGAAAGGGAGTTGCAACACACAAATGCATTCCATCCCACAGGCACTCACGCAAGCATCACACACATACAGACACACCAACATCCACTGCCTCCACTGTGTCCCCCTCCTCGTCGTCTCCCTCCTCCCTCCCAGTCTTGTCTACACTCACACCTGCATGCACTACCTCTACAGCCACTACGTCCCGCACCAGCACACCCACCACCACACCCCGCTCACGTGCAGTCACCACCCCCACTACCATTTCCACGTCCCCTGTGTCCTCTCCCAGTGTGTCTGTGACGCTCCCTCTGAAGATACACAAACGCAGGCACACACCCACCCAACAGCCATCCACCTCACGACAGCCTCCAGCCCATGCACCTGCACCCAAATCCACAAAAGTTACACCTCCTACAGCCACCACCTCTTCCTCCACTCCCAAACCCCCTCCAGCTACCCGTCCCAGTGTCTCCCAAAAACTTTTCCTGTCCACCATTAACCTATTTCCCCCCTCGTCCAACTCATAGGTCCCGTACTAGCACCTCAGCCAAAAAATCTCCGGGACCAGTGGTGCCTGTTACAGGTATGTGGAATGCACCGGCCACCAGGCCAGCCAGTGTGGCACGGAGCCACAGCACAGCCAGTCCCCCCCCCTGTGAAGCACCAGAAGTTGGACAGTGCCCGGCGGGAGAGGGGGAAGACTCCAGCCAGCAAAGCCGCTCACAGGGTTCCCGGGGGGAGTGTCGACTCAGCTGTGACTCCTCCCAAGGTGGGGAAGGGGCAGAAGAAATCTCCAAAGTCTGGGAGGAGCAGCACGGCAGAGAAGACCGCCATCATCCCCGCTGCCCAGGAGGCCTCCGCCAGCCCCCTCATCACTGGCCAGGAGGCCACCGCCAGCCCCAGAGTCACTGCCCAGGAGGCCACCGCCAGCCCCAGAGTCACTGCCCAGGAGGCCACCGCCAGCCCCAGAGTCACTGCCCAGGAGGCCACCGCCAGCCGCATGATCACTGCACAAGAGGCCACCACCAGCCCCATCGTCACTGCCCAGGAGGCCACCGCCAGCCCCAGAGTCACTGCCCAGGAGGCCACTGCCAGCCCCATCGTCACTGCCCAGGAGGCCACCGCCAGCCCCATCGTCACTGCCCAGGAGGCCACTGCCAGAGTCACTGCCCAGGAAGCCACCGCCAGAGTCACTGCCCAGGAGGCCACCGCAAGCCACAGCCCAGCTGACCCATGAAGGACCGCCAGCCACAGCCCTGCTGGGCAATGAAGGACCGCTGAACAGGGCAAAGACTGCCATGGAAAGCACCGCTGAACAGGTCTGACACTGGCAACTCAAGCACCGCTGAACAGGCCAAGGACCGCTGAACAGGGCAAAGACTGCCATGGAAAGCACCGCTAGCCCATTTGCGGCAGGGGCAGAGACGCAACTGGGACTGTCACGGGGTGTGTGCTGCACTCTGGGCACCAGTCCCCCTCCAGAACCAGTGGAGAACAGCATCCACTCCGTCTGTCCTTGGCAGGATGAAGCACTCTGGGCACCAGTCCCCCTCCAGAACCAGTGGAGAACAGCATCCCCTCCGTCTGTCCTTGGCAGGATGAAGCACTCTGGGCACCAGTCCGCCTCCAGAACCAGTAGAGAACAGCATCCACTCCGTCTGTCCTTTGCAGGATGAAGCACTCTGGGCACCAGTCCCCCTCCAGAACCAGTGGAGACCTGCATCCACTTGAGAGACTGTGGCTTTGCACTCCCCAGGATTGAACAGTGGGCAACCCACCCACTGTAGAGACTTGAGAGATTCTGGCTTTTCACTCCCCAGGATTGAACACTGGGCAACCCACCCACTGTAGAGACTTGTGAGACTGTGGCTTTGCACTCCCCAGGATTGAACAGTGGGCAACCCACCCACTGTAGAGACTTGTGAGACTGTGGCTTTGCACACCCCAGGATTGAACAGTGGGCAACCCACCCACTGTGGAGACTTGTGAGACTGTGGATTTGCACTCCCCAGGATTGAACAGTGGGCAACCCACCCACTATAGAGACTTGTGAGACTGTGGCTTTGCACTCCCCAGGATTGAACAGTGGGCAACCCACCCACTGTGGAGACTTGAGAGACTGTGGCTTTGCACTCCCCAGGACACATCAATGGGCATGGAGCCCCCTTGTGGATCTGGCATGGTGCACTCATCCGGCTGAGGTGCCCCCCCTTCCCTTCCCCCTGAGGTGCCTGTTGTATTTCGATCTGATGCCCCTGCAGTGTTCTCTCCGTTTGGATCGGGTATCTTGTGTGGGCCTCGTCCATGCATTTTGGGCCCAGTGGTCCACGGACTATGAATGGTGCAATACCTGCACTACTAATCGTGGTGTATATTTTGTTTATTGTGTATATATATATGTATATATTTAATTACTGTATTTTGACATATTACAATGGTTCCACTCATTTCCTTTTGCCTTTGCTTTCTTCCGGGGGGGTTGGGGTGCATTGGTGTGTGTGTTGTAGTGGGTGAGGGTCGGGGTGGGGGTTTGGATGTTGGTTGTGTGTGTCCCTGTGTTTTTGCCTCCCCCCTCCCCTATGTCGTAGGTGCAGTACTCACGTGGTCTTCGCCACCGGCGTTGATGATCCTCGTAGAGGAGCAGGAAGACTAGCGTTGGCAGAATATGGAGTTCCGGCTCCATGGTGCCCTCCTTCCTCGTGGAGTGTGTAGAGGTGAGCGTTTTCCCTTTGAAATGGCTGTTTCTGCCGTGTTTTTATCCGCGGTGAATCCGCCCGGAAAAGGTGGCGGATTGGTAGGTTGTGATACTGTGGGCGGTACATTGTCTTCCGCCTGTCTGTTGGTGGTGACCGCAGTGCTGTTTGTTTATACCGCCGTGGCGGTCGGAGTGTTAAAGTGGCTGTCTTTGTTGGCGGTTTCCGCCACGGTCATAATTCCAATTTTTTTACTGCCGGCCTGTTGGCGGTCTCACCGCCGCTTTAACACCGTCCGCCAGGGTTGAAATGACCACCATTGTTCGTTACATAGCGCAGATGAGAACACGATTTTTCGTTCTGCCCAATTGATCTCTGGATTGTGATGAGTTAACCATGGCAAACCGAGGATAATCCCATATTGGGGAGCATGGATCACGTCAAGAATGATTTTCTCTTTATGTTTCTTTCTTTGATTCTTATCTTCACAAATAATCTACAAGGGGATAGTCTGAAGAGTTACTGGACCTCCAGTCAAGAGTTTTCCATCGACTGCCTGGATGATTTCTGGGGTCTTCTTTTCAATACATGGGATCCCCCATGCAAGAACCAATTAGACATCAACAAAGTTCCCAGTAGCCCCAGAATCGACTAGAGCTTTTTTGAAATAGATCTTTTTCTTGACCTGAACTCTTATTTCCAGTTTAAGATGTCTAGATTGTGAAGGGTCCACGGTGACACCCAAGAGCAACCCTTCTCTGCATCTTGGGTGTTTTAGTTTTCCAACTCGACTGGTGCATTGGCTGCTACCTTCTGAACTGGACCTTGCTTGTTCTTTGGTTTGATTGGACAATCTTTGGCAAAATTGGCCTTCCGCCCACAGTAAAGACATTGTCCATTTTTTCTGCGTAGGTCCTTTTCATCTTTGATCAAAGGTCTTCTGATGGTTCCAATTTCCATCAGTTCCGGCGTTCTCTCTTTCGGAGTTCTTGAGTCTCTTTTATCATGAACACGCCATGAATATTTTTCAATCTTGTTGCGTGTTCCTTTACGTTCTGCTAAACGATGATCAAGCCTCAAGACAAGGTTTATTCATTCTTGACAGTCTGTAGGTTGTGGGTTGATTTGCGCTAAGATATCTTTTAGTTCCTCTTTGAGTCCCTTGTAAAACAAGACCGCTTGTTTTTCTTCAGGCCAGGATGTCTCGGCAACCAGCCGGTTAAAGTTGGTGAAATACAACACTAGGGTGGTCATTACAACCCTGACGGTCGGTGTTAAAGCGGCGGTAAAACCACCAACAGGCCGGCGGTAAAAAAATTGGAATTATGACCATGGCGGAAACCGCCAACAAAGACAGCCACTTTAACACTCCGACCGCCATAGCGGTACAGACAAACAGCGCCGCCGTCACCGCCAACAGACAGGCGGAGGACAATGTACCGCCCACAGTATCACAACCTACCAATCCGCCACCTTTTCCGGGGCGGATTCACCGCGGATAAAAACACAGCGGAAACAGCCATTTCAAAGGGAAAACGCTCACCTCTACACACTCCACGAGGAACGACGACACCATGGAGCTAGAACTCCATATTCTCCCTGCGATAGTCTTCCTGGTCCTATACGAGGATCAACAACGCCGGTGGTGAAGAGCACGGTGAGTACTGCACCTACGACATAGGGGAGGGGCAGGCAAAAACACAGGGACACACACAACCAAAATCCCAACCCCCACCCCGACCCTCACCCACTACAACACACACACCAACGCTTATCTATACATTACAGTAACACCCACCAACCCCCCCCGGAAGAATGCAAAGACAAAAGGAAATGAGTGGAACCATTGTAATATATCAAAATACAGTAACCAAATATACACATATATATACACATTTATATACACATTAAATAAAATATACACCACGATTAGTAGGGCAGGTAATGCACCATTCATTGTCCGTGGACCACTGGGCCCAAAATGCATGGGCGAGGCCCACACTAGATACCTGATCAAAACGGAGAGAACACTGCAGGGGCATCAGATAGAAATACAACAGGCACCTCAGGGGGAAGGGAAGGGGGGGCACCTCACCCGGATGAATGCACCAAGGCAGAACCACGAGGGGGCTCCATGCCCATTGAGATATCCTGGGGAGTGCAAAGCCACAGTCTCTCAAGTCTCTACAGTGGGTGGTTTGCCCACTGTACCATCCTGGGGAGTGCAAAGCCACAGTCTCTCAAGTCTCTACAGTGGGTGGTTTGCCCACTGTACCATCCTGGGGAGTGCAAAGCCACAGTCTCTCAAGTCTCTACAGTGGGTGGGTTGCCCACTGTACCATCCTGGGGAGTGCAAAGCCACAGTCTCTCAAGTCTCTACAGTGGGTGGTTTGCCCACTGTACCATCCTGGGGAGTGCAAAGCCACAGTCTCTCAAGTCTCTACAGTGTGTGTTTTGCCCACTGTACCATCCTGGGGAGTGCAAAGCCACAGTCTCTCAAGTCTCTACAGTGGGTGGGTAGTGGGTGGGTTGCCCACTGTACCATCCTGGGGAGTGCAAAGCCACAGTCTCTCAAGTGGATGCATGTCTCCACCGGTTCTGGAGGGGGACTGGTGCCCAGAGTGCTTCATCCTGTGAAGGACAGACGGAGTGGATGCATGTCTCCACTGGTTCTGGAGGGGGACTGGTGCCCAGAGTGCTTCATCCTGTGCAGGACAGTCAGATTGGATGCATGTCTCCACTGGTTCTGGAGAGGGACTGGTGCCCAGAGTGCTTCATCCTGAGCAGGACAGACGGAGTGGATGCATGTCTCCACTGGTTCTGGAGGGGGACTGGTGCCCAGAGTGCTTCATCCTGTGCAGGACAGACAGAGTGGATGCATGTCTCCACTGGTTCTCGAGGGGGACTGGTGCACAGAGTGCAGCACTCACCCCTTGACGGTCCCAGTTGCGTCACTGCCCCTGCCACTAATGGGACAGCGGTGCTCGCCTTGGCGGTCTTTGCCCTGTTCGGCGGTGCTTGAGTTGGCAGTTTCTGACCTGTTCAGCGGTGCTTGCCCTGTTCAGCGGTGCATTCCATGGCGGTCTTTGCCCTGTTCGGCGGTGCTTGAGTTGGCAGTTTCTGACCTGTTCAGCGGTGCTTCCCCTGTTCAGCGGTGCATTCCATGGCGGTTTTTGCCCTGTTCGGCGGTGCTTGAGTTGGCAGTTTCTGACCTGTTCAGCGGTGCTTGCCCTGTTCAGCGGTGCATTCCATGGGGGTCTTTTTCCTGTTCAGCGGTGCTTGAGTTGGCAGTTTCTGACCTGTTCAGCGGTGCTTGCCCTGTTCAGCGCTGCATTCCATGGCGGTCTTTGCCCTGTTCGGCGGTGCTTGAGTTGGCAGTTTCTGACCTGTTCAGCGGAGCTTGCCCTGTTCAGCGGTGCATTCCATGGCGGTCTTTGCCCTGTTCAGCGGTGCTTGCCCTGTTCAGCGGTGCATTCCATGGCGGTCCTTGCCCTGTTCGGCTGTGCTTGAGTTGGCAGTTTCTGACCTGTTCAGTGGTGCTTGCCCTGTTCAGCGGTGCATTCCATGGTGGTCTTTGCCCTGTTCAGCGGTGCTTCCCCTGTTCAGCAGTGCATTCCATGGCGGTCTTTGCCCTGTTCGGCGGTGCTTGAGTTGGCAGTTTCTGACCTGTTCAGCGGTGCTTGCCCTGTTCAGCGGTGCATTCCATGGGGGTCTTTTTCCTGTTCGGCGGTGCTTGAGTTGGCAGTTTCTGACCTGTTCAGCGGTGATTGCCCTGTTCAGAGCTGCATTCCATGGCGGTCTTTGCCCTGTTCGGCGGTGCTTGAGTTGGCAGTTTCTGACCTGTTCAGCGGTGCTTGCCCTGTTCAGTGGTGCATTCCATGGTGCTCTTTGCCCTTTTCAGTGGTGCTTGCCCTGTTCAGCGGTGCATTCCATGGCGGTCTTTGCCCTGTTCGGCGGTGCTTGCCCTGTTCAGCGGTTCATTCCATGGCGGTCTTTGCCCTGTTAGGCGGTGCTTGAGTTGGTAGTTTCTGACCTGTTCAGCGGTGCTTGCCCTGTTCAGCGGTGCATTCCATGGCGGTCTTTGCCCTGTTCAGCAGTGCTTCTCCTGTTCAGCGGTGCATTCCATGGCGGTCTTTACCCTGTTCGGCGGTTCTTCAGTTGGCAGTTTCTGACCTATTCAGCGGTGCTTGCCCTGTTCAGCGGTGCATTCCATGGCGGTCTTTGCCCTGTTCAGCGGTGCTTGCCCTGTTCAGCTGTGAATTCCATGGCGGTCTTTGCCCTGTTCGGCGGTGCTTGAGTTGGCAGTTTCTGACCTGTTCAGCGGTGCTTGCCCTGTTCAGCGGTGCATTCCATGGCGGTCTTTGCCCTGTTCGGCAATGCTTGAGTTGGCAGTTTCTGACCTGTTCAGTGGTGCTTGCCCTGTTCAGCGGTGCATTCCATGGCGGTCTTTGCCCTGTTCGGTGGTGCTTGAGTTGGCAGTTTCTGACCTGTTCAGCGGTGCTTGCCCTGCTCAGCGGTGCATTCCATGGGGGTCTTTGCCCTGTTCGGCTGTGCTTGAGTTGGCAGTTTCTGACCTGTTCAGCGGTGCTTACCCTGTTCAGCGCTGCATTCCATGGCGGTCTTTGCCCTGTTCGGCGGTGCTTGAGTTGGCAGTTTCTGACCTGTTCAGCGGTGCTTGCCCTGTTCATCGGTGCATTCCATGGCGGTCTTTGCCCTTTTCAGTGGTGCTTCCCTGTTCAGCGGTGCATTCCATGGTGGTCTTTGCCCTGTTCGGCGGTGCTTAAGTTGGCAGTTTCTGACCTGTTCAGCGGTGCTTGCCCTGTTCAGCAGTGCATTCCATGGCGGTCTTTGCCCTGTTCGGCGGTGCTTGAGTTGGTAGTTTCTGACCTGTTCAGAGGTGCTTGCCCTGTTCAGTGGTGCATTCCATGGCGGTCTTTGCCCTGTTCAGCAGTGCTTGTCCTGTTCAGCGGTGCATTCCATGGCGGTCTTTGCCCTGTTCGGCGGTTCTTGAGTTGGCAGTTTCTGACCTGTTCAGGGGTGTTTGCCCTGTTCAGCAGTGCATTCCATGGCGGTTTTTGCCCTGTTCAGCAGTGCTTGAGTTGGCAGTTTCTGACCTGTTCAGCGGAGCTTGCCCTGTTCAGCGGTGCATTCCATGGCGGTCTTTGCCCTGTTCAGCGGTGCTTGCCCTGTTCAGCGGTGCATTCCATGGCGGTCGTTGCCCTGTTCGGCGGTGCTTGAGTTGGCAGTTTCTGACTTGTTCAGCGGTGCTTGGCCTGTTTAGCAGTGCATTCCAAGGCGGTCTTTGCCCTGTTCGGCGGTGCTTGAGTTGGCAGTTTCTGACCTGTTCAGCGGTGCTTCCCTGTTCAGCGGTGCATTCCATGGCGGTCTTTGTCCTGTTCAGCGGTGCTTGCCCTGTTCAGCAGTGCATTCCATGGCGGTCTTTGCCCTGTTCGGCGGTGCTTGAGTTGGCAGTTTCTGACCTGTTCAGCGGTGCTTGCCCTGTTCAGCGGTGCATTCCATGGGGGTCTTTGCCCTGTTCGGCGGTGCTTGAGTTGGCAGTTTCTGACCTGTTCAGCGGTGCTTGCCCTGTTCAGCGGTGCATTCCATGGCGGTCTTTGCCCTGTTCGGCGGTGCTTGAGTTGGCAGTTTCTGACCTGTTCAGCGGTGCTTGCCCTGTTCAGCGGTGCATTCCATGGTGCCCTTTGCCCTTTTCAGTGGTGCTTGCCCTGTTCAGCGGTGCATTCCATGGCGGTCTTTGCCCTGTTCGGCGGTGCTTGAGTTGGCAGTTTCTGACCTGTTCAGTGGTGCTTGCCCTGTTCAGCGGTTCATTCCATGGCGGTCTTTGCCCTGTTCGGTGGTGCTTGAGTTGGTAGTTTCTGACCTGTTCAGCGGTGCTTGCCCTGTTCAGCGGTGCATTCCATGGCGGTCTTTGCCCTGTTCAGCAGTGCTTCTTCTGTTCAGCGGTGCATTCCATGGCGGTCTTTGCCCTGTTCGGCGGTTCTTGAGTTGGCAGTTTCTGACCTGTTCAGCGGTGCTTGCCCTGTTCAGCAGTGCATTCCATGGCGGTCTTTGCCCTGTTCAGCGGTGCTTGCCCTGTTCAGCGGTGAATTCCATGGCGGTCTTTGCCCTGTTCGGCGGTGCTTGAGTTGGCAGTTTCTGACCTGTTCAGCAGTGCTTGCCCTGTTCAGCGGTGCATTCCATGACGGTCTTTGCACTGTACGACAGTGCTTGAGTTGGCAGTTTCTGACCTGTTCAGTGGTGCTTGCCCTGTTCCGCGGTGCATTCCATGGCGGTCTTTGCCCTGTTCGGCGGTGCTTGAGTTGGCAGTTTCTGACCTGTTCAGCGGTGCTTGCCCTGTTCAGCGGTGCATTCCATGGGGGTCTTTGCCCTGTTCGGTTGTGCTTGAGTTGGCAGTTTCTGACCTGTTCAGCGGTGCTTACCCTGTTCAGCGGTGCATTCCATGGCGGTCTTTGCCCTGTTCGGCGGTGCTTGAGTTGGCAGTTTCTGACCTGTTCAGCGGTGCTTGCCCTGTTCAGCGGTGCATTCCATGGTGGTCTTTGCCCTTTTCAGTGGTGCTTGCCCTGTTCAGCGGTGCATTCCATGGTGGTCTTTGCCCTGTTCGGCGGTGCTTGAGTTGGCAGTTTCCGACCTGTTCAGCGGTGCTTGCCCTGTTCAGCGGTGCATTCCATGGCGGTCTTTGCCCTGTTCGGCGGTGCTTGAGTTGGTAGTTTCTGACCTGTTCAGAGGTGCTTGCCCTGTTCAGCAGTGCATTCCATGGCGGTCTTTGCCCTGTTCAGCAGTGCTTGTCCTGTTCAGCGGTGCATTCCATGGCGGTCTTTGCCCTGTTCGGCGGTTCTTGAGTTGGCAGTTTCTGACCTGTTCAGGGGTGTTTGCCCTGTTCAGCGGTGCATTCCATGGCGGTCTTTGCCCTGTTCAGCGGTGCTTGCCCTGTTCAGCGGTACATTCCATGGCGGTCTTTGCCCTGTTCGGCGGTGCTTGAGTTGGCAGTTTCTGACCTGTTTAGCGGTGCTTGCCCTGTTCAGCGGTGCACTCCATGGCGGTCTTTGCCCTGTTCGGCAGTGCTTGAGTTGGCAGTTTCTGACCTGTTCAGCGGTGCTTGCCCTATTCAGCGGTGCATTCCATGGCGGTCTTTGCCCTGTTCAGCGGTGCTTGCCCTGTTCAGCGGTGCATTCCATGGCGGTCTTTTCCCTGTTCGGCGGTGCTTGAGTTGGCAGTTTCTGACCTGTTCAGCGGTGCATTCCATGGCGGTCTTTGCCCTGTTCTGCGGTGCTTGCCCTGTTCAGCGGTGCATTCCATGGCGGTCTTTGCCCTGTTCAGTGGTACTTGCCCTGTTCAGAGGTGCATTCCATGGCGGTCTTTGCCCTTTTCGGCGGTGCTTGAGTTGGCAGTTTCTGACCTGTTCAGGGGTGTTTGCCCTGTTCAGCAGTGCATTCCATGGCGGTTTTTGCCCTGTTCAGCAGTGCTTGAGTTGGCAGTTTCTGACCTGTTCAGCGGAGCTTGCCCTGTTCAGCGGTGCATTCCATGGCGGTCTTTGCCCTGTTCAGCGGTGCTTGCCCTGTTCAGCGGTGCATTCCATGGCGGTCCTTGCCCTGTTCGGCGGTGCTTGAGTTGGCAGTTTCTGACCTGTTCAGTGGTGCTTGCCCTGTTCAGCGGTGCATTCCATGGTGGTCTTTGCCCTGTTCAGCGGTGCTTCCCCTGTTCAGCAGTGCATTCCATGGCGGTCTTTGCCCTGTTCGGCGGTGCTTGAGTTGGCAGTTTCTGACCTGTTCAGCGGTGCTTGCCCTGTTCAGCGGTGCATTCCATGGGGGTCTTTTTCCTGTTCGGCGGTGCTTGAGTTGGCAGTTTCTGACCTGTTCAGCGGTGCTTGCCCTGTTCAGCGCTGCATTCCATGGCGGTCTTTGCCCTGTTCGGCGGTGCTTGAGTTGGCAGTTTCTGACCTGTTCAGCGGTGCTTGCCCTGTTCAGTGGTGCATTCCATGGTGCTCTTTGCCCTTTTCAGTGGTGCTTGCCCTGTTCAGCGGTGCATTCCATGGCGGTCTTTGCCCTGTTCGGCGGTGCTTGCCCTGTTCAGCGGTTCATTCCATGGCGGTCTTTGCCCTGTTAGGCGGTGCTTGAGTTGGTAGTTTCTGACCTGTTCAGCGGTGCTTGCCCTGTTCAGCGGTGCATTCCATGGCGGTCTTTGCCCTGTTCAGCAGTGCTTCTCCTGTTCAGCGGTGCATTCCATGGCGGTCTTTGCCCTGTTCGGCGGTGCTTGAGTTGGTAGTTTCTGACCTGTTCAGAGGTGCTTGCCCTGTTCAGTGGTGCATTCCATGGCGGTCTTTGCCCTGTTCAGCAGGGCTTGTCCTGTTCAGCGGTGCATTCCATGGCGGTCTTTGCCCTGTTCGGCGGTTCTTGAGTTGGCAGTTTCTGACCTGTTCAGAGGTGCTTGCCCTGTTCAGTGGTGCATTCCATGGCGGTCTTTGCCCTGTTCAGCAGTGCTTGTCCTGTTCAGCGGTTCATTCCATGGCGGTCTTTGCCCTGTTATGCGGTGCTTGAGTTGGTAGTTTCTGACCTGTTCAGCGGTGCTTGCCCTGTTCAGCGGTGCATTCCATGGCGGTCTTTGCCCTGTTCAGCAGTGCTTCTCCTGTTCAGCGGTGCATTCCATGGCGGTCTTTGCCCTGTTCGGCGGTTCTTCAGTTGGCAGTTTCTGACCTGTTCAGCGGTGCTTGCCCTGTTCAGCGGTGCATTCCATGGCGGTCTTTGCCCTGTTCAGCGGTGCTTGCCCTGTTCAGCTGTGAATTCCATGGCGGTCTTTGCCCTGTTCGGCGGTGCTTGAGTTGGCAGTTTCTGACCTGTTCAGCGATGCTTGCCCTGTTCAGCGGTGCATTCCATGGCGGTCTATGCCCTGTTCGGCAGTGCTTGAGTTGGCAGTTTCTGACCTGTTCAGTGGTGCTTGCCCTGTTCAGCGGTGCATTCCATGGCGGTCTTTGCCCTGTTCGGCGGTGCTTGAGTTGGCAGTTTCTGACCTGTTCAGCGGTGCTTGCCCTGTTCAGCGGTGCATTCCATGGGGGTCTTTGCCCTGTTCGGCTGTGCTTGAGTTGGCAGTTTCTGACCTGTTCAGCGGTGCTTACCCTGTTCAGCGCTGCATTCCATGGCGGTCTTTGCCCTGTTCGGCGGTGCTTGAGTTGGCAGTTTCTGACCTGTTCAGCGGTGCTTGCCCTGTTCATCGGTGCATTACATGGCGGTCTTTGCCCTTTTCAGTGGTGCTTGCCCTGTTCAGCGGTGCATTCCATGGTGGTCTTTGCCCTGTTCGGCGGTGCTTAAGTTGGCAGTTTCTGACCTGTTCAGCGGTGCTTGCCCTGTTCAGCGGTGCATTCCATGGCGGTCTTTGCCCTGTTCGGCGGTGCTTGAGTTGGTAGTTTCTGACCTGTTCAGAGGTGCTTGCCCTGTTCAGTGGTGCATTCCATGGCGGTCTTTGCCCTGTTCAGCAGTGCTTGTCCTGTTCAGCGGTGCATTCCATGGCGGTCTTTGCCCTGTTCGGCGGTTCTTGAGTTCGCAGTTTCTGACCTGTTCTGGGGTGTTTGCCCTGTTCAGCAGTGCATTCCATGGCGGTTTTTGCCCTGTTCAGCAGTGCTTGAGTTGGCAGTTTCTGACCTGTTCAGCGGAGCTTGCCTTGTTCAGCGGTGCATTCCATGGCGGTCTTTGCCCTGTTCAGCGGTGCTTGCCCTGTTCAGCGGTGCATTCCATGGCGGTCTTTGCCCTGTTCGGCCGTGCTTGATTTGGCAGTTTCTGACTTGTTCAGCGGTGCTTGGCCTGTTTAGCAGTGCATTCCAAGGCGGTCTTTGCCCTGTTCGGCGGTGCTTGAGTTGGCAGTTTCTGACCTGTTCAGCGGTGCTTCCCTGTTCAGCGGTGCATTCCATGGCGGTCTTTGTCCTGTTCAGTGGTGCTTGCCCTGTTCAGCAGTGCATTCCATGGCGGTCTTTGCCCTGTTCGGCGGTGCTTGAGTTGGCAGTTTCTGACCTGTTCAGCGGTGCTTGCCCTGTTCAGCGGTGCATTCCATGGGGGTCTTTGCCCTGTTCGGCGGTGCTTGAGTTGGCAGTTTCTGACCTGTTCAGCGGTGCTTGCCCTGTTCAGCGGTGCATTCCATGGCGGTCTTTGCCCTGTTCGGCGGTGCTTGAGTTGGCAGTTTCTGACCTGTTCAGCGGTGCTTGCCCTGTTCAGCGGTGCATTCCATGGTGCCCTTTGCCCTTTTCAGTGGTGCTTGCCCTGTTCAGCGATGCATTCCATGGCGGTCTTTGCCCTGTTCGGCGGTGCTTGAGTTGGCAGTTTCTGACCTGTTCAGTGGTGCTTGCCCTGTTCAGCGGTTCATTCCATGGCGGTCTTTGCCCTGTTCGGTGGTGCTTGAGTTGGTAGTTTCTGACCTGTTCAGCGGTGCTTGCCCTGTTCAGCGGTGCATTCCATGGCGGTCTTTGCCCTGTTCAGCAGTGCTTCTTCTGTTTAGCGGTGCATTCCATGGCGGTCTTTGCCCTGTTCGGCGGTTCTTGAGTTGGCAGTTTCTGACCTGTTCAGCGGTGCTTGCCCTGTTCAGCGGTGCATTCCATGGCGGTCTTTGCCCTGTTCAGCGGTGCTTGCCCTGTTCAGCGGTGAATTCCATGGCGGTCTTTGCCCTGTTCGGCGGTGCTTGAGTTGGCAGTTTCTGACCTGTTCAGCAGTGCTTGCCCTGTTCAGCGGTGCATTCCATGACGGTCTTTGCCCTGTTCGGTAGTGCTTGAGTTGGCAGTTTCTGACCTGTTCAGTGGTGCTTGCCCTGTTCCGCAGTGCATTCCATGGCGGTCTTTGCCCTGTTCGGCGGTGCTTGAGTTGGCAGTTTCTGACCTGTTCAGCGGTGCTTGCCCTGTTCAGCGGTGCATTCCATGGGGGTCTTTGCACTGTTCGGCTGTGCTTGAGTTGGCAGTTTCTGACCTGTTCAGCGGTGCTTACCCTGTTCAGCGGTGCATTCCATGGCGGTCTTTGCCCTGTTCGGCGGTGCTTGAGTTGGCAGTTTCTGACCTGTTCAGCGGTGCTTGCCCTGTTCAGCGGTGCATTCCATGGTGGTCTTTGCCCTTTTCAGTGGTGCTTGCCCTGTTCAGCGGTGCATTCCATGGTGGTCTTTGCCTTTTCGGCGGTGCTTGAGTTGGCAGTTTCCGACCTGTTCAGCGGTGCTTGCCCTGTTCAGCGGTGCATTCCATGGTGCCCTTTGCCCTTTTCAGTGGTGCTTGCCCTGTTCAGCGGTGCATTCCATGGCGGTCTTTGCCCTGTTCGGCGGTGCTTGAGTTGGCAGTTTCTAACCTGTTCAGTGGTGCTTGCCCTGTTCAGCGGTTCATTCCATGGCGGTCTTTGCCCTGTTCAGCGGTGCTTGCCCTGTTCAGCGGTGCATTCCATGGCGGTCTTTGCCCTGTTCGGCGGTGCTTGAGTTGGCAGTTTCTGACCTGTTCAGCGGTGCTTGCCCTGTTCAGCGGTGCATTCCATGGTGCCCTTTGCCCTTTTCAGTGGTGCTTGCCCTGTTCAGCGGTGCATTCCATGGCGGTCTTTGCCCTGTTCGGCGGTGCTTGAGTTGGCAGTTTCTGACCTGTTCAGTGGTGCTTGCCCTGTTCAGCGGTTCATTCCATGGCGGTCTTTGCCCTGTTCGGTGGTGCTTGAGTTGGTAGTTTCTGACCTGTTCAGCGGTGCTTGCCCTGTTCAGCGGTGCATTCCATGGCGGTCTTTGCCCTGTTCAGCAGTGCTTCTTCTGTTCAGCGGTGCATTCCATGGCGGTCTTTGCCCTGTTCGGCGGTTCTTGAGTTGGCAGTTTCTGACCTGTTCAGCGGTGCTTGCCCTGTTCAGCGGTGCATTCCATGGCGGTCTTTGCCCTGTTCAGCGGTGCTTGCCCTGTTCAGCGGTGAATTCCATGGCGGTCTTTGCCCTGTTCGGCGGTGCTTGAGTTGGCAGTTTCTGACCTGTTCAGCAGTGCTTGCCCTGTTCAGCGGTGCATTCCATGACGGTCTTTGCCCTGTTCGGCAGTGCTTGAGTTGGCAGTTTCTGACCTGTTCAGTGGTGCTTGCCCTGTTCCGCGGTGCATTCCATGGCGGTCTTTGCCCTGTTCGGCGGTGCTTGAGTTGGCAGTTTCTGACCTGTTCAGCGGTGCTTGCCCTGTTCAGCAGTGCATTCCATGGGGGTCTTTGCCCTGTTCGGCTGTGCTTGAGTTGGCAGTTTCTGACCTGTTCAGCGGTGCTTACCCTGTTCAGCGGTGCATTCCATGGCGGTCTTTGCCCTGTTCGGCGGTGCTTGAGTTGGCAGTTTCTGACCTGTTCAGCGGTGCTTGCCCTGTTCAGCGGTGCATTCCATGGTGGTCTTTGCCCTGTTCGGCGGTGCTTGAGTTGGCAGTTTCTGACCTGTTCAGTGGTGCTTGCCCTGTTCAGCGGTTCATTCCATGGCGGTCTTTGCCCTGTTCGGTGGTGCTTGAGTTGGTAGTTTCTGACCTGTTCAGCGTTGCTTGCCCTGTTCAGCGGTGCATTCCATGGCGGTCTTTGCCCTGTTCAGCAGTGCTTCTTCTGTTTAGCGGTGCATTCCATGGCGGTCTTTGCCCTGTTCGGCGGTTCTTGAGTTGGCAGTTTCTGACCTGTTCAGCGGTGCTTGCCCTGTTCAGCGGTGCATTCCATGGCGGTCTTTGCCCTGTTCAGCGGTGCTTGCCCTGTTCAGCGGTGAATTCCATGGCGGTCTTTGCCCTGTTCGGCGGTGCTTGAGTTGGCAGTTTCTGACCTGTTCAGCAGTGCTTGCCCTGTTCAGCGGTGCATTCCATGACGGTCTTTGCCCTGTTCGGTAGTGCTTGAGTTGGCAGTTTCTGACCTGTTCAGTGGTGCTTGCCCTGTTCCGCAGTGCATTCCATGGCGGTCTTTGCCCTGTTCGGCGGTGCTTGAGTTGGCAGTTTCTGACCTGTTCAGCGGTGCTTGCCCTGTTCAGCGGTGCATTCCATGGGGGTCTTTGCACTGTTCGGCTGTGCTTGAGTTGGCAGTTTCTGACCTGTTCAGCGGTGCTTACCCTGTTCAGCGGTGCATTCCATGGCGGTCTTTGCCCTGTTCGGCGGTGCTTGAGTTGGCAGTTTCTGACCTGTTCAGTGGTGCTTGCCCTGTTCAGCGGTTCATTCCATGGCGGTCTTTGCCCTGTTCGGTGGTGCTTGAGTTGGTAGTTTCTGACCTGTTCAGCGGTGCTTGCCCTGTTCAGCGGTGCATTCCATGGCGGTCTTTGCCCTGTTCAGCAGTGCTTCTTCTGTTTAGCGGTGCATTCCATGGCGGTCTTTGCCCTGTTCGGCGGTTCTTGAGTTGGCAGTTTCTGACCTGTTCAGCGGTGCTTGCCCTGTTCAGCGGTGCATTCCATGGCGGTCTTTGCCCTGTTCAGCGGTGCTTGCCCTGTTCAGCGGTGAATTCCATGGCGGTCTTTGCCCTGTTCGGCGGTGCTTGAGTTGGCAGTTTCTGACCTGTTCAGCAGTGCTTGCCCTGATCAGCGGTGCATTCCATGACGGTCTTTGCCCTGTTCGGTAGTGCTTGAGTTGGCAGTTTCTGACCTGTTCAGTGGTGCTTGCCCTGTTCCGCAGTGCATTCCATGGCGGTCTTTGCCCTGTTCGGCGTGCTTGAGTTGGCAGTTTCTGACCTGTTCAGCGGTGCTTGCCCTGTTCAGCGGTGCATTCCATGGGGGTCTTTGCACTGTTCGGCTGTGCTTGAGTTGGCAGTTTCTGACCTGTTCAGCGGTGCTTACCCTGTTCAGCGGTGCATTCCATGGCGGTCTTTGCCCTGTTCGGCGGTGCTTGAGTTGGCAGTTTCTGACCTGTTCAGCGGTGCTTGCCCTGTTCAGCGGTGCATTCCATGGTGGTCTTTGCCCTTTTCAGTGGTGCTTGCCCTGTTCAGCGGTGCATTCCATGGTGGTCTTTGCCTTTTCGGCGGTGCTTGAGTTGGCAGTTTCCGACCTGTTCAGCGGTGCTTGCCCTGTTCAGCGGTGCATTCCATGGTGCCCTTTGCCCTTTTCAGTGGTGCTTGCCCTGTTCAGCGGTGCATTCCATGGCGGTCTTTGCCCTGTTCGGCGGTGCTTGAGTTGGCAGTTTCTAACCTGTTCAGTGGTGCTTGCCCTGTTCAGCGGTTCATTCCATGGCGGTCTTTGCCCTGTTCAGCGGTGCTTGCCCTGTTCAGCGGTGCATTCCATGGCGGTCTTTGCCCTGTTCGGCGGTGCTTGAGTTGGCAGTTTCTGACCTGTTCAGCGGTGCTTGCCCTGTTCAGCGGTGCATTCCATGGTGCCCTTTGCCCTTTTCAGTGGTGCTTGCCCTGTTCAGCGGTGCATTCCATGGCGGTCTTTGCCCTGTTCGGCGGTGCTTGAGTTGGCAGTTTCTGACCTGTTCAGTGGTGCTTGCCCTGTTCAGCGGTTCATTCCATGGCGGTCTTTGCCCTGTTCGGTGGTGCTTGAGTTGGTAGTTTCTGACCTGTTCAGCGGTGCTTGCCCTGTTCAGCGGTGCATTCCATGGCGGTCTTTGCCCTGTTCAGCAGTGCTTCTTCTGTTCAGCGGTGCATTCCATGGCGGTCTTTGCCCTGTTCGGCGGTTCTTGAGTTGGCAGTTTCTGACCTGTTCAGCGGTGCTTGCCCTGTTCAGCGGTGCATTCCATGGCGGTCTTTGCCCTGTTCAGCGGTGCTTGCCCTGTTCAGCGGTGAATTCCATGGCGGTCTTTGCCCTGTTCGGCGGTGCTTGAGTTGGCAGTTTCTGACCTGTTCAGCAGTGCTTGCCCTGTTCAGCGGTGCATTCCATGACGGTCTTTGCCCTGTTCGGCAGTGCTTGAGTTGGCAGTTTCTGACCTGTTCAGTGGTGCTTGCCCTGTTCCGCGGTGCATTCCATGGCGGTCTTTGCCCTGTTCGGCGGTGCTTGAGTTGGCAGTTGCTGACCTGTTCAGCGGTGCTTGCCCTGTTCAGCAGTGCATTCCATGGGGGTCTTTGCCCTGTTCGGCTGTGCTTGAGTTGGCAGTTTCTGACCTGTTCAGCGGTGCTTACCCTGTTCAGCGGTGCATTCCATGGCGGTCTTTGCCCTGTTCGGCGGTGCTTGAGTTGGCAGTTTCTGACCTGTTCAGCGGTGGCTTGCCCTGTTCAGCGGTGCATTCCATGGTGGTCTTTGCCCTTTTCAGTGGTGCTTGCCCTGTTCAGCGGTGCATTCCATGGTGGTCTTTGCCCTGTTCGGCGGTGCTTGAGTTGGCAGTTTCCGACCTGTTCAGCGGTGCTTGCCCTGTTCAGCGGTGCATTCCATGGCGGTCTTTGCCCTGTTCGGCGGTGCTTGAGTTGGTAGTTTCTGACCTGTTCAGCGGTGCTTGCCCTGTTCAGCAGTGCATTCCATGGCGGTCTTTGCCCTGTTCAGCAGTGCTTGTCCTGTTCAGCGGTGCATTCCATGGCGGTCTTTGCCCTGTTCGGCGGTTCTTGAGTTGGCAGTTTCTGACCTGTTCAGGGGTGTTTGCCCTGTTCAGCGGTGCATTCCATGGCGGTCTTTGCCCTGTTCAGCGGTGCTTGCCCTGTTCAGCGGTGCATTCCATGGCGGTCTTTGCCCTGTTCGGCGGTGCTTGAGTTGCCAGTTTCTGACCTGTTTAGCGGTGCTTGCCCTGTTCAGCGGTGCACTCCATGGCGGTCTTTGCCCTGTTCGGCAGTGCTTGAGTTGGCAGTTTCTGACCTGTTCAGCGGTGCTTGCCCTATTCAGCGGTGCATTCCATGGCGGTCTTTGCCCTGTTCAGCGGTGCTTGCCCTGTTCAGCGGTGCATTCCATGGCGGTCTTTTCCCTGTTCGGCGGTGCTTGAGTTGGCAGTTTCTGACCTGTTCAGCGGTGCATTCCATGGCGGTCTTTGCCCTGTTCTGCGGTGCTTGCCCTGTTCAGCGGTGCATTCCATGGCGGTCTTTGCCCTGTTCAGTGGTACTTGCCCTGTTCAGAGGTGCATTCCATGGCGGTCTTTGCCCTTTTCGGCGGTGCTTGAGTTGGCAGTTTCTGACCTGTTCAGGGGTGTTTGCCCTGTTCAGCAGTGCATTCCATGGCGGTTTTTGCCCTGTTCAGCAGTGCTTGAGTTGGCAGTTTCTGACCTGTTCAGCGGAGCTTGCCCTGTTCAGCGGTGCATTCCATGGCGGTCTTTGCCCTGTTCAGCGGTGCTTGCCCTGTTCAGCGGTGCATTCCATGGCGGTCCTTGCCCTGTTCGGCGGTGCTTGAGTTGGCAGTTTCTGACCTGTTCAGTGGTGCTTGCACTGTTCAGCGGTGCATTCCATGGTGGTCTTTGCCCTGTTCAGCGGTGCTTGCCCTGTTCAGCGCTGCATTCCATGGCGGTCTTTGCCCTGTTCGGCGGTGCTTGAGTTGGCAGTTTCTGACCTGTTCAGCGGTGCTTGCCCTGTTCAGCGATGCATTCCATGGGGGTCTTTTTCCTGTTCGGCGGTGCTTGAGTTGCCAGTTTCTGACCTGTTCAGCGGTGCTTGCCCTGTTCAGCGCTGCATTCCATGGCGGTCTTTGCCCTGTTCGGCGGTGCTTGAGTTGGCAGTTTCTGACCTGTTCAGCGGTGCTTGCCCTGTTCAGTGGTGCATTCCATGGTGCTCTTTGCCCTTTTCAGTGGTGCTTGCCCTGTTCAGCGGTGCATTCCATGGCGGTCTTTGCCCTGTTCGGCGGTGCTTGCCCTGTTCAGCGGTTCATTCCATGGCGGTCTTTGCCCTGTTAGGCGGTGCTTGAGTTGGTAGTTTCTGACCTGTTCAGCGGTGCTTGCCCTGTTCAGCGGTGCATTCCATGGCGGTCTCTGCCCTGTTCAGCAGTGCTTCTCCTGTTCAGCGGTGCATTCCATGGCGGTCTTTGCCCTGTTCGGCGGTGCTTGAGTTGGTAGTTTCTGACCTGTTCAGAGGTGCTTGCCCGGTTCAGTGGTGCATTCCATGGCGGTCTTTGCCCTGTTCAGCAGTGCTTGTCCTGTTCAGCGGTGCATTCCATGGCGGTCTTTGCCCTGTTCGGCGGTTCTTGAGTTGGCAGTTTCTGACCTGTTCAGAGGTGCTTGCCCTGTTCAGTGGTGCATTCCATGGCGGTCTTTGCCCTGTTCAGCAGTGCTTGTCCTGTTCAGCGGTGCATTCCATGGCGGTCTTTGCCCTGTTCGGCGGTTCTTGAGTTGGCAGTTTCTGACCTGTTCAGGGGTGTTTGCCCTGTTCAGCAGTGCATTCCATGGCGGTTTTTGCCCTGTTCAGCAGTGCTTGAGTTGGCAGTTTCTGACCTGTTCAGCGGAGCTTGCCCTGTTCAGCCGTGCATTCCATGGCGGTCTTTGCCCTGTTCAGCGGTGCTTGCCCTGTTCAGCGGTGCATTCCATGGCGGTCTTTGCCCTGTTCGGCGGTGCTTGAGTTGGCAGTTTCTGACTTGTTCAGCGGTGCTTGGCCTGTTTAGCAGTGCATTCCAAGGCGGTCTTTGCCCTGTTCGGCGGTGCTTGAGTTGACAGTTTCTGACCTGTTCAGCGGTGCTTCCCTGTTCAGCGGTGCATTCCATGGCGGTCTTTGCCCTGTTCAGCGGTGCTTGCCCTGTTCAGCGGTGCATTCCATGGCGGTCTTTGCCCTGTTCAGCAGTGCTTCTTCTGTTCAGCAGTGCATTCCATGGCGGTCTTTGCCCTGTTCGGCGGTTCTTGAGTTGGCAGTTTCTGACCTGTTCAGCGGTGCTTGCCCTGTTCAGCGGTGCATTCCATGGCGGTCTTTGCCCTGTTCAGCGGTGCTTGCCCTGTTCAGCGGTGAATTCCATGGCGGTCTTTGCCCTGTTCGGCGGTGCTTGAGTTGGCAGTTTCTGACCTGTTCAGCAGTGCTTGCCCTGTTCAGCGGTGCATTCCATGACGGTCTTTGCACTGTTCGACAGTGCTTGAGTTGGCAGTTTCTGACCTGTTCAGTGGTGCTTGCCCTGTTCCGCGGTGCATTCCATGGCGGTCTTTGCCCTGTTCGGCGGTGCTTGAGTTGGCAGTTTCTGACCTGTTCAGCGGTGCTTGCCCTGTTCAGCGGTGCATTCCATGGGGGTCTTTGCCCTGTTCGGCTGTGCTTGAGTTGGCAGTTTCTGACCTGTTCAGCGGTGCTTACCCTGTTCAGCGGTGCATTCCATGGCGGTCTTTGCCCTGTTCGGCGGTGCTTGAGTTGGCAGTTTCTGACCTGTTCAGCGGTGCTTGCCCTGTTCAGCGGTGCATTCCATGGTGGTCTTTGCCCTTTTCAGTGGTGCTTGCCCTGTTCAGCGGTGCATTCCATGGTGGTCTTTGCCTTTTCGGCGGTGCTTGAGTTGGCAGTTTCCGACCTGTTCAGCGGTGCTTGCCCTGTTCAGCGGTGCATTCCATGGTGCCCTTTGCCCTTTTCAGTGGTGCTTGCCCTGTTCAGCGGTGCATTCCATGGCGGTCTTTGCCCTGTTCGGCGGTGCTTGAGTTGGCAGTTTCTAACCTGTTCAGTGGTGCTTGCCCTGTTCAGCGGTTCATTCCATGGCGGTCTTTGCCCTGTTCAGCGGTGCTTGCCCTGTTCAGCGGTGCATTCCATGGCGGTCTTTGCCCTGTTCGGCGGTGCTTGAGTTGGCAGTTTCTGACCTGTTCAGCGGTGCTTGCCCTGTTCAGCGGTGCATTCCATGGTGCCCTTTGCCCTTTTCAGTGGTGCTTGCCCTGTTCAGCGGTGCATTCCATGGCGGTCTTTGCCCTGTTCGGCGGTGCTTGAGTTGGCAGTTTCTGACCTGTTCAGTGGTGCTTGCCCTGTTCAGCGGTTCATTCCATGGCGGTCTTTGCCCTGTTCGGTGGTGCTTGAGTTGGTAGTTTCTGACCTGTTCAGCGGTGCTTGCCCTGTTCAGCGGTGCATTCCATGGCGGTCTTTGCCCTGTTCAGCAGTGCTTCTTCTGTTCAGCGGTGCATTCCATGGCGGTCTTTGCCCTGTTCGGCGGTTCTTGAGTTGGCAGTTTCTGACCTGTTC
Source organism: Pleurodeles waltl (assembly GCF_031143425.1). Classification (NCBI taxonomy): domain Eukaryota; kingdom Metazoa; phylum Chordata; class Amphibia; order Caudata; family Salamandridae; genus Pleurodeles; species Pleurodeles waltl. The sequence goes on from NC_090436.1 coordinate 268,246,076, forward strand.
AGCGGTGCTTGCCCTGTTCAGCGGTGCATTCCATGGCGGTCTTTGCCCTGTTCAGCGGTGCTTGCCCTGTTCAGCGGTGAATTCCATGGCGGTCTTTGCCCTGTTCGGCGGTGCTTGAGTTGGCAGTTTCTGACCTGTTCAGCAGTGCTTGCCCTGTTCAGCGGTGCATTCCATGACGGTCTTTGCCCTGTTCGGCAGTGCTTGAGTTGGCAGTTTCTGACCTGTTCAGTGGTGCTTGCCCTGTTCCGCGGTGCATTCCATGGCGGTCTTTGCCCTGTTCGGCGGTGCTTGAGTTGGCAGTTTCTGACCTGTTCAGCGGTGCTTGCCCTGTTCAGCAGTGCATTCCATGGGGGTCTTTGCCCTGTTCGGCTGTGCTTGAGTTGGCAGTTTCTGACCTGTTCAGCGGTGCTTACCCTGTTCAGCGGTGCATTCCATGGCGGTCTTTGCCCTGTTCGGCGGTGCTTGAGTTGGCAGTTTCTGACCTGTTCAGCGGTGCTTGCCCTGTTCAGCGGTGCATTCCATGGTGGTCTTTGCCCTGTTCGGCGGTGCTTGAGTTGGCAGTTTCTGACCTGTTCAGTGGTGCTTGCCCTGTTCAGCGGTTCATTCCATGGCGGTCTTTGCCCTGTTCGGTGGTGCTTGAGTTGGTAGTTTCTGACCTGTTCAGCGTTGCTTGCCCTGTTCAGCGGTGCATTCCATGGCGGTCTTTGCCCTGTTCAGCAGTGCTTCTTCTGTTTAGCGGTGCATTCCATGGCGGTCTTTGCCCTGTTCGGCGGTTCTTGAGTTGGCAGTTTCTGACCTGTTCAGCGGTGCTTGCCCTGTTCAGCGGTGCATTCCATGGCGGTCTTTGCCCTGTTCAGCGGTGCTTGCCCTGTTCAGCGGTGAATTCCATGGCGGTCTTTGCCCTGTTCGGCGGTGCTTGAGTTGGCAGTTTCTGACCTGTTCAGCAGTGCTTGCCCTGTTCAGCGGTGCATTCCATGACGGTCTTTGCCCTGTTCGGTAGTGCTTGAGTTGGCAGTTTCTGACCTGTTCAGTGGTGCTTGCCCTGTTCCGCAGTGCATTCCATGGCGGTCTTTGCCCTGTTCGGCGGTGCTTGAGTTGGCAGTTTCTGACCTGTTCAGCGGTGCTTGCCCTGTTCAGCGGTGCATTCCATGGGGGTCTTTGCACTGTTCGGCTGTGCTTGAGTTGGCAGTTTCTGACCTGTTCAGCGGTGCTTACCCTGTTCAGCGGTGCATTCCATGGCGGTCTTTGCCTGTTCGGCGGTGCTTGAGTTGGCAGTTTCTGACCTGTTCAGTGGTGCTTGCCCTGTTCAGCGGTTCATTCCATGGCGGTCTTTGCCCTGTTCGGTGGTGCTTGAGTTGGTAGTTTCTGACCTGTTCAGCGGTGCTTGCCCTGTTCAGCGGTGCATTCCATGGCGGTCTTTGCCCTGTTCAGCAGTGCTTCTTCTGTTTAGCGGTGCATTCCATGGCGGTCTTTGCCCTGTTCGGCGGTTCTTGAGTTGGCAGTTTCTGACCTGTTCAGCGGTGCTTGCCCTGTTCAGCGGTGCATTCCATGGCGGTCTTTGCCCTGTTCAGCGGTGCTTGCCCTGTTCAGCGGTGAATTCCATGGCGGTCTTTGCCCTGTTCGGCGGTGCTTGAGTTGGCAGTTTCTGACCTGTTCAGCAGTGCTTGCCCTGATCAGCGGTGCATTCCATGACGGTCTTTGCCCTGTTCGGTAGTGCTTGAGTTGGCAGTTTCTGACCTGTTCAGTGGTGCTTGCCCTGTTCCGCAGTGCATTCCATGGCGGTCTTTGCCCTGTTCGGCGTGCTTGAGTTGGCAGTTTCTGACCTGTTCAGCGGTGCTTGCCCTGTTCAGCGGTGCATTCCATGGGGGTCTTTGCACTGTTCGGCTGTGCTTGAGTTGGCAGTTTCTGACCTGTTCAGCGGTGCTTACCCTGTTCAGCGGTGCATTCCATGGCGGTCTTTGCCCTGTTCGGCGGTGCTTGAGTTGGCAGTTTCTGACCTGTTCAGCGGTGCTTGCCCTGTTCAGCGGTGCATTCCATGGTGGTCTTTGCCCTTTTCAGTGGTGCTTGCCCTGTTCAGCGGTGCATTCCATGGTGGTCTTTGCCTTTTCGGCGGTGCTTGAGTTGGCAGTTTCCGACCTGTTCAGCGGTGCTTGCCCTGTTCAGCGGTGCATTCCATGGTGCCCTTTGCCCTTTTCAGTGGTGCTTGCCCTGTTCAGCGGTGCATTCCATGGCGGTCTTTGCCCTGTTCGGCGGTGCTTGAGTTGGCAGTTTCTAACCTGTTCAGTGGTGCTTGCCCTGTTCAGCGGTTCATTCCATGGCGGTCTTTGCCCTGTTCAGCGGTGCTTGCCCTGTTCAGCGGTGCATTCCATGGCGGTCTTTGCCCTGTTCGGCGGTGCTTGAGTTGGCAGTTTCTGACCTGTTCAGCGGTGCTTGCCCTGTTCAGCGGTGCATTCCATGGTGCCCTTTGCCCTTTTCAGTGGTGCTTGCCCTGTTCAGCGGTGCATTCCATGGCGGTCTTTGCCCTGTTCGGCGGTGCTTGAGTTGGCAGTTTCTGACCTGTTCAGTGGTGCTTGCCCTGTTCAGCGGTTCATTCCATGGCGGTCTTTGCCCTGTTCGGTGGTGCTTGAGTTGGTAGTTTCTGACCTGTTCAGCGGTGCTTGCCCTGTTCAGCGGTGCATTCCATGGCGGTCTTTGCCCTGTTCAGCAGTGCTTCTTCTGTTCAGCGGTGCATTCCATGGCGGTCTTTGCCCTGTTCGGCGGTTCTTGAGTTGGCAGTTTCTGACCTGTTCAGCGGTGCTTGCCCTGTTCAGCGGTGCATTCCATGGCGGTCTTTGCCCTGTTCAGCGGTGCTTGCCCTGTTCAGCGGTGAATTCCATGGCGGTCTTTGCCCTGTTCGGCGGTGCTTGAGTTGGCAGTTTCTGACCTGTTCAGCAGTGCTTGCCCTGTTCAGCGGTGCATTCCATGACGGTCTTTGCCCTGTTCGGCAGTGCTTGAGTTGGCAGTTTCTGACCTGTTCAGTGGTGCTTGCCCTGTTCCGCGGTGCATTCCATGGCGGTCTTTGCCCTGTTCGGCGGTGCTTGAGTTGGCAGTTGCTGACCTGTTCAGCGGTGCTTGCCCTGTTCAGCAGTGCATTCCATGGGGGTCTTTGCCCTGTTCGGCTGTGCTTGAGTTGGCAGTTTCTGACCTGTTCAGCGGTGCTTACCCTGTTCAGCGGTGCATTCCATGGCGGTCTTTGCCCTGTTCGGCGGTGCTTGAGTTGGCAGTTTCTGACCTGTTCAGCGGTGCTTGCCCTGTTCAGCGGTGCATTCCATGGTGGTCTTTGCCCTTTTCAGTGGTGCTTGCCCTGTTCAGCGGTGCATTCCATGGTGGTCTTTGCCCTGTTCGGCGGTGCTTGAGTTGGCAGTTTCCGACCTGTTCAGCGGTGCTTGCCCTGTTCAGCGGTGCATTCCATGGCGGTCTTTGCCCTGTTCGGCGGTGCTTGAGTTGGTAGTTTCTGACCTGTTCAGCGGTGCTTGCCCTGTTCAGCAGTGCATTCCATGGCGGTCTTTGCCCTGTTCAGCAGTGCTTGTCCTGTTCAGCGGTGCATTCCATGGCGGTCTTTGCCCTGTTCGGCGGTTCTTGAGTTGGCAGTTTCTGACCTGTTCAGGGGTGTTTGCCCTGTTCAGCGGTGCATTCCATGGCGGTCTTTGCCCTGTTCAGCGGTGCTTGCCCTGTTCAGCGGTGCATTCCATGGCGGTCTTTGCCCTGTTCGGCGGTGCTTGAGTTGCCAGTTTCTGACCTGTTTAGCGGTGCTTGCCCTGTTCAGCGGTGCACTCCATGGCGGTCTTTGCCCTGTTCGGCAGTGCTTGAGTTGGCAGTTTCTGACCTGTTCAGCGGTGCTTGCCCTATTCAGCGGTGCATTCCATGGCGGTCTTTGCCCTGTTCAGCGGTGCTTGCCCTGTTCAGCGGTGCATTCCATGGCGGTCTTTTCCCTGTTCGGCGGTGCTTGAGTTGGCAGTTTCTGACCTGTTCAGCGGTGCATTCCATGGCGGTCTTTGCCCTGTTCTGCGGTGCTTGCCCTGTTCAGCGGTGCATTCCATGGCGGTCTTTGCCCTGTTCAGTGGTACTTGCCCTGTTCAGAGGTGCATTCCATGGCGGTCTTTGCCCTTTTCGGCGGTGCTTGAGTTGGCAGTTTCTGACCTGTTCAGGGGTGTTTGCCCTGTTCAGCAGTGCATTCCATGGCGGTTTTTGCCCTGTTCAGCAGTGCTTGAGTTGGCAGTTTCTGACCTGTTCAGCGGAGCTTGCCCTGTTCAGCGGTGCATTCCATGGCGGTCTTTGCCCTGTTCAGCGGTGCTTGCCCTGTTCAGCGGTGCATTCCATGGCGGTCCTTGCCCTGTTCGGCGGTGCTTGAGTTGGCAGTTTCTGACCTGTTCAGTGGTGCTTGCACTGTTCAGCGGTGCATTCCATGGTGGTCTTTGCCCTGTTCAGCGGTGCTTGCCCTGTTCAGCGCTGCATTCCATGGCGGTCTTTGCCCTGTTCGGCGGTGCTTGAGTTGGCAGTTTCTGACCTGTTCAGCGGTGCTTGCCCTGTTCAGCGATGCATTCCATGGGGGTCTTTTTCCTGTTCGGCGGTGCTTGAGTTGCCAGTTTCTGACCTGTTCAGCGGTGCTTGCCCTGTTCAGCGCTGCATTCCATGGCGGTCTTTGCCCTGTTCGGCGGTGCTTGAGTTGGCAGTTTCTGACCTGTTCAGCGGTGCTTGCCCTGTTCAGTGGTGCATTCCATGGTGCTCTTTGCCCTTTTCAGTGGTGCTTGCCCTGTTCAGCGGTGCATTCCATGGCGGTCTTTGCCCTGTTCGGCGGTGCTTGCCCTGTTCAGCGGTTCATTCCATGGCGGTCTTTGCCCTGTTAGGCGGTGCTTGAGTTGGTAGTTTCTGACCTGTTCAGCGGTGCTTGCCCTGTTCAGCGGTGCATTCCATGGCGGTCTCTGCCCTGTTCAGCAGTGCTTCTCCTGTTCAGCGGTGCATTCCATGGCGGTCTTTGCCCTGTTCGGCGGTGCTTGAGTTGGTAGTTTCTGACCTGTTCAGAGGTGCTTGCCCGGTTCAGTGGTGCATTCCATGGCGGTCTTTGCCCTGTTCAGCAGTGCTTGTCCTGTTCAGCGGTGCATTCCATGGCGGTCTTTGCCCTGTTCGGCGGTTCTTGAGTTGGCAGTTTCTGACCTGTTCAGAGGTGCTTGCCCTGTTCAGTGGTGCATTCCATGGCGGTCTTTGCCCTGTTCAGCAGTGCTTGTCCTGTTCAGCGGTGCATTCCATGGCGGTCTTTGCCCTGTTCGGCGGTTCTTGAGTTGGCAGTTTCTGACCTGTTCAGGGGTGTTTGCCCTGTTCAGCAGTGCATTCCATGGCGGTTTTTGCCCTGTTCAGCAGTGCTTGAGTTGGCAGTTTCTGACCTGTTCAGCGGAGCTTGCCCTGTTCAGCCGTGCATTCCATGGCGGTCTTTGCCCTGTTCAGCGGTGCTTGCCCTGTTCAGCGGTGCATTCCATGGCGGTCTTTGCCCTGTTCGGCGGTGCTTGAGTTGGCAGTTTCTGACTTGTTCAGCGGTGCTTGGCCTGTTTAGCAGTGCACTCCAAGGCGGTCTTTGCCCTGTTCGGCGGTGCTTGAGTTGACAGTTTCTGACCTGTTCAGCGGTGCTTCCCTGTTCAGCGGTGCATTCCATGGCGGTCTTTGCCCTGTTCAGCGGTGCTTGCCCTGTTCAGCGGTGCATTCCATGGCGGTCTTTGCCCTGTTCAGCAGTGCTTCTTCTGTTCAGCAGTGCATTCCATGGCGGTCTTTGCCCTGTTCGGCGGTTCTTGAGTTGGCAGTTTCTGACCTGTTCAGCGGTGCTTGCCCTGTTCAGCGGTGCATTCCATGGCGGTCTTTGCCCTGTTCAGCGGTGCTTGCCCTGTTCAGCGGTGAATTCCATGGCGGTCTTTGCCCTGTTCGGCGGTGCTTGAGTTGGCAGTTTCTGACCTGTTCAGCAGTGCTTGCCCTGTTCAGCGGTGCATTCCATGACGGTCTTTGCACTGTTCGACAGTGCTTGAGTTGGCAGTTTCTGACCTGTTCAGTGGTGCTTGCCCTGTTCCGCGGTGCATTCCATGGCGGTCTTTGCCCTGTTCGGCGGTGCTTGAGTTGGCAGTTTCTGACCTGTTCAGCGGTGCTTGCCCTGTTCAGCGGTGCATTCCATGGGGGTCTTTGCCCTGTTCGGCTGTGCTTGAGTTGGCAGTTTCTGACCTGTTCAGCGGTGCTTACCCTGTTCAGCGGTGCATTCCATGGCGGTCTTTGCCCTGTTCGGCGGTGCTTGAGTTGGCAGTTTCTGACCTGTTCAGCGGTGCTTGCCCTGTTCAGCGGTGCATTCCATGGTGGTCTTTGCCCTTTTCAGTGGTGCTTGCCCTGTTCAGCGGTGCATTCCATGGTGGTCTTTGCCCTGTTCGGCGGTGCTTGAGTTGGCAGTTTCCGACCTGTTCAGCGGTGCTTGCCCTGTTCAGCGGTGCATTCCATGGCGGTCTTTGCCCTGTTCGGCGGTGCTTGAGTTGGTAGTTTCTGACCTGTTCAGCGGTGCTTGCCCTGTTCAGCAGTGCATTCCATGGCGGTCTTTGCCCTGTTCAGCAGTGCTTGTCCTGTTCAGCGGTGCATTCCATGGCGGTCTTTGCCCTGTTCGGCGGTTCTTGAGTTGGCAGTTTCTGACCTGTTCAGGGGTGTTTGCCCTGTTCAGCGGTGCATTCCATGGCGGTCTTTGCCCTGTTCAGCGGTGCTTGCCCTGTTCAGCGGTACATTCCATGGCGGTCTTTGCCCTGTTCGGCGGTGCTTGAGTTGGCAGTTTCTGACCTGTTTAGCGGTGCTTGCCCTGTTCAGCGGTGCACTCCATGGCGGTCTTTGCCCTGTTCGGCAGTGCTTGAGTTGGCAGTTTCTGACCTGTTCAGCGGTGCTTGCCCTATTCAGCGGTGCATTCCATGGCGGTCTTTGCCCTGTTCAGCGGTGCTTGCCCTGTTCAGCGGTGCATTCCATGGCGGTCTTTTCCCTGTTCGGCGGTGCTTGAGTTGGCAGTTTCTGACCTGTTCAGCGGTGCATTCCATGGCGGTCTTTGCCCTGTTCTGCGGTGCTTGCCCTGTTCAGCGGTGCATTCCATGGCGGTCTTTGCCCTGTTCAGTGGTACTTGCCCTGTTCAGAGGTGCATTCCATGGCGGTCTTTGCCCTTTTCGGCGGTGCTTGAGTTGGCAGTTTCTGACCTGTTCAGGGGTGTTTGCCCTGTTCAGCAGTGCATTCCATGGCGGTTTTTGCCCTGTTCAGCAGTGCTTGAGTTGGCAGTTTCTGACCTGTTCAGCGGAGCTTGCCCTGTTCAGCGGTGCATTCCATGGCGGTCTTTGCCCTGTTCAGCGGTGCTTGCCCTGTTCAGCGGTGCATTCCATGGCGGTCCTTGCCCTGTTCGGCGGTGCTTGAGTTGGCAGTTTCTGACCTGTTCAGTGGTGCTTGCCCTGTTCAGCGGTGCATTCCATGGTGGTCTTTGCCCTGTTCAGCGGTGCTTCCCCTGTTCAGCAGTGCATTCCATGGCGGTCTTTGCCCTGTTCGGCGGTGCTTGAGTTGGCAGTTTCTGACCTGTTCAGCGGTGCTTGCCCTGTTCAGCGGTGCATTCCATGGGGGTCTTTTTCCTGTTCGGCGGTGCTTGAGTTGGCAGTTTCTGACCTGTTCAGCGGTGCTTGCCCTGTTCAGCGCTGCATTCCATGGCGGTCTTTGCCCTGTTCGGCGGTGCTTGAGTTGGCAGTTTCTGACCTGTTCAGCGGTGCTTGCCCTGTTCAGTGGTGCATTCCATGGTGCTCTTTGCCCTTTTCAGTGGTGCTTGCCCTGTTCAGCGGTGCATTCCATGGCGGTCTTTGCCCTGTTCGGCGGTGCTTGCCCTGTTCAGCGGTTCATTCCATGGCGGTCTTTGCCCTGTTAGGCGGTGCTTGAGTTGGTAGTTTCTGACCTGTTCAGCGGTGCTTGCCCTGTTCAGCGGTGCATTCCATGGCGGTCTTTGCCCTGTTCAGCAGTGCTTCTCCTGTTCAGCGGTGCATTCCATGGCGGTCTTTGCCCTGTTCGGCGGTGCTTGAGTTGGTAGTTTCTGACCTGTTCAGAGGTGCTTGCCCTGTTCAGTGGTGCATTCCATGGCGGTCTTTGCCCTGTTCAGCAGTGCTTGTCCTGTTCAGCGGTGCATTCCATGGCGGTCTTTGCCCTGTTCGGCGGTTCTTGAGTTGGCAGTTTCTGACCTGTTCAGAGGTGCTTGCCCTGTTCAGTGGTGCATTCCATGGCGGTCTTTGCCCTGTTCAGCAGTGCTTGTCCTGTTCAGCGGTTCATTCCATGGCGGTCTTTGCCCTGTTATGCGGTGCTTGAGTTGGTAGTTTCTGACCTGTTCAGCGGTGCTTGCCCTGTTCAGCGGTGCATTCCATGGCGGTCTTTGCCCTGTTCAGCAGTGCTTCTCCTGTTCAGCGGTGCATTCCATGGCGGTCTTTGCCCTGTTCGGCGGTTCTTCAGTTGGCAGTTTCTGACCTGTTCAGCGGTGATTGCCCTGTTCAGCGGTGCATTCCATGGCGGTCTTTGCCCTGTTCAGCGGTGCTTGCCCTGTTCAGCTGTGAATTCCATGGCGGTCTTTGCCCTGTTCGGCGGTGCTTGAGTTGGCTGTTTCTGACCTGTTCAGCGGTGCTTGCCCTGTTCAGCGGTGCATTCCATGGCGGTCTATGCCCTGTTCAGCAGTGCTTGAGTTGGCAGTTTCTGACCTGTTCAGTGGTGCTTGCCCTGTTCAGCGGTGCATTCCATGGCGGTCTTTGCCCTGTTCGGCGGTGCTTGAGTTGGCAGTTTCTGACCTGTTCAGCGGTGCTTGCCCTGTTCAGCGGTGCATTCCATGGGGGTCTTTGCCCTGTTCGGCTGTGCTTGAGTTGGCAGTTTCTGACCTGTTCAGCGGTGCTTACCCTGTTCAGCGCTGCATTCCATGGCGGTCTTTGCCCTGTTCGGCGGTGCTTGAGTTGGCAATTTCTGACCTGTTCAGCGGTGCTTGCCCTGTTCATCGGTGCATTACATGGCGGTCTTTGCCCTTTTCAGTGGTGCTTGCCCTGTTCAGCGGTGCATTCCATGGTGGTCTTTGCCCTGTTCGGCGGTGCTTAAGTTGGCAGTTTCTGACCTGTTCAGCGGTGCTTGCCCTGTTCAGCGGTGCATTCCATGGCGGTCTTTGCCCTGTTCGGCGGTGCTTGAGTTGGTAGTTTCTGACCTGTTCAGAGGTGCTTGCCCTGTTCAGTGGTGCATTCCATGGCGGTCTTTGCCCTGTTCAGCAGTGCTTGTCCTGTTCAGCGGTGCATTCCATGGCGGTCTTTGCCCTGTTCGGCGGTTCTTGAGTTGGCAGTTTCTGACCTGTTCAGGGGTGTTTGCCCTGTTCAGCAGTGCATTCCATGGCGGTTTTTGCCCTGTTCAGCAGTGCTTGAGTTGGCAGTTTCTGACCTGTTCAGCGGAGCTTGCCCTGTTCAGCGGTGCATTCCATGGCGGTCTTTGCCCTGTTCAGCGATGCTTGCCCTGTTCAGCGGTGCATTCCATGGCGGTCTTTGCCCTGTTCGGCCGTGCTTGATTTGGCAGTTTCTGACTTGTTCAGCGGTGCTTGGCCTGTTTAGCAGTGCATTCCAAGGCGGTCTTTGCCCTGTTCGGCGGTGCTTGAGTTGGCAGTTTCTGACCTGTTCAGCGGTGCTTCCCTGTTCAGCGGTGCATTCCATGGCGGTCTTTGTCCTGTTCAGTGGTGCTTGCCCTGTTCAGCAGTGCATTCCATGGCGGTCTTTGCCCTGTTCGGCGGTGCTTGAGTTGGCAGTTTCTGACCTGTTCAGCGGTGCTTGCCCTGTTCAGCGGTGCATTCCATGGGGGTCTTTGCCCTGTTCGGCGGTGCTTGAGTTGGCAGTTTCTGACCTGTTCAGCGGTGCTTGCCCTGTTCAGCGGTGCATTCCATGGCGGTCTTTGCCCTGTTCGGCGGTGCTTGAGTTGGCAGTTTCTGACCTGTTCAGCGGTGCTTGCCCTGTTCAGCGGTGCATTCCATGGTGCCCTTTGCCCTTTTCAGTGGTGCTTGCCCTGTTCAGCGATGCATTCCATGGCGGTCTTTGCCCTGTTCGGCGGTGCTTGAGTTGGCAGTTTCTGACCTGTTCAGTGGTGCTTGCCCTGTTCAGCGGTTCATTCCATGGCGGTCTTTGCCCTGTTCGGTGGTGCTTGAGTTGGTAGTTTCTGACCTGTTCAGCGGTGCTTGCCCTGTTCAGCGGTGCATTCCATGGCGGTCTTTGCCCTGTTCAGCAGTGCTTCTTCTGTTCAGCGGTGCATTCCATGGCGGTCTTTGCCCTGTTCGGCGGTTCTTGAGTTGGCAGTTTCTGACCTGTTCAGCGGTGCTTGCCCTGTTCAGCGGTGCATTCCATGGCGGTCTTTGCCCTGTTCAGCGGTGCTTGCCCTGTTCAGCGGTGAATTCCATGGCGGTCTTTGCCCTGTTCGGCGGTGCTTGAGTTGGCAGTTTCTGACCTGTTCAGCAGTGCTTGCCCTGTTCAGCGGTGCATTCCATGACGGTCTTTGCCCTTTTCGGTAGTGCTTGAGTTGGCAGTTTCTGACCTGTTCAGTGGTGCTTGCCCTGTTCCGCAGTGCATTCCATGGCGGTCTTTGCCCTGTTCGGCGGTGCTTGAGTTGGCAGTTTCTGACCTGTTCAGCGGTGCTTGCCCTGTTCAGCGGTGCATTCCATGGGGGTCTTTGCCCTGTTCGGCTGTGCTTGAGTTGGCAGTTTCTGACCTGTTCAGCGGTGCTTACCCTGTTCAGCGGTGCATTCCATGGCGGTCTTTGCCCTGTTCGGCGGTGCTTGAGTTGGCAGTTTCTGACCTGTTCAGCGGTGCTTGCCCTGTTCAGCGGTGCATTCCATGGTGGTCTTTGCCCTTTTCAGTGGTGCTTGCCCTGTTCAGCGGTGCATTCCATGGTGGTCTTTGCCCTGTTCGGCGGTGCTTGAGTTGGCAGTTTCCGACCTGTTCAGCGGTGCTTGCCCTGTTCAGCGGTGCATTCCATGGTGCCCTTTGCCCTTTTCAGTGGTGCTTGCCCTGTTCAGCGGTGCATTCCATGGCGGTCTTTGCCCTGTTCGGCGGTGCTTGAGTTGGCAGTTTCTGACCTGTTCAGTGGTGCTTGCCCTGTTCAGCGGTTCATTCCATGGCGGTCTTTGCCCTGTTCAGCGGTGCTTGCCCTGTTCAGCGGTGCATTCCATGGCGGTCTTTGCCCTGTTCGGCGGTGCTTGAGTTGGCAGTTTCTGACCTGTTCAGCGGTGCTTGCCCTGTTCAGCGGTGCATTCCATGGTGCCCTTTGCCCTTTTCAGTGGTGCTTGCCCTGTTCAGCGGTGCATTCCATGGCGGTCTTTGCCCTGTTCGGCGGTGCTTGAGTTGGCAGTTTCTGACCTGTTCAGTGGTGCTTGCCCTGTTCAGCGGTTCATTCCATGGCGGTCTTTGCCCTGTTCGGTGGTGCTTGAGTTGGTAGTTTCTGACCTGTTCAGCGGTGCTTGCCCTGTTCAGCGGTGCATTCCATGGCGGTCTTTGCCCTGTTCAGCAGTGCTTCTTCTGTTCAGCGGTGCATTCCATGGCGGTCTTTGCCCTGTTCCGCGGTTCTTGAGTTGGCAGTTTCTGACCTGTTCAGCGGTGCTTGCCCTGTTCAGCGGTGCATTCCATGGCGGTCTTTGCCCTGTTCAGCGGTGCTTGCCCTGTTCAGCGGTGAATTCCATGGCGGTCTTTGCCCTGTTCGGCGGTGCTTGAGTTGGCAGTTTCTGACCTGTTCAGCAGTGCTTGCCCTGTTCAGCGGTGCATTCCATGACGGTCTTTGCCCTGTTCGGCAGTGCTTGAGTTGGCAGTTTCTGACCTGTTCAGTGGTGCTTGCCCTGTTCCGCGGTGCATTCCATGGCGGTCTTTGCCCTGTTCGGCGGTGCTTGAGTTGGCAGTTTCTGACCTGTTCAGCGGTGCTTGCCCTGTTCAGCAGTGCATTCCATGGGGGTCTTTGCCCTGTTCGGCTGTGCTTGAGTTGGCAGTTTCTGACCTGTTCAGCGGTGCTTACCCTGTTCAGCGGTGCATTCCATGGCGGTCTTTGCCCTGTTCGGCGGTGCTTGAGTTGGCAGTTTCTGACCTGTTCAGCGGTGCTTGCCCTGTTCAGCGGTGCATTCCATGGTGGTCTTTGCCCTTTTCAGTGGTGCTTGCCCTGTTCAGCGGTGCATTCCATGGTGGTCTTTGCCCTGTTCGGCGGTGCTTGAGTTGGCAGTTTCCGACCTGTTCAGCGGTGCTTGCCCTGTTCAGCGGTGCATTCCATGGCGGTCTTTGCCCTGTTCGGCGGTGCTTGAGTTGGTAGTTTCTGACCTGTTCAGCGGTGCTTGCCCTGTTCAGCAGTGCATTCCATGGCGGTCTTTGCCCTGTTCAGCAGTGCTTGTCCTGTTCAGCGGTGCATTCCATGGCGGTCTTTGCCCTGTTCGGCGGTTCTTGAGTTGGCAGTTTCTGACCTGTTCAGGGGTGTTTGCCCTGTTCAGCGGTGCATTCCATGGCGGTATTTGCACCGTTCAGCGGTGCTTGCCCTGTTCAGCGGTGCATTCCATGGCGGTCTTTGCCCTGTTCGGCGGTGCTTGAGTTGCCAGTTTCTGACCTGTTTAGCGGTGCTTGCCCTGTTCAGCGGTGCACTCCATGGCGGTCTTTGCCCTGTTCGGCAGTGCTTGAGTTGGCAGTTTCTGACCTGTTCAGCGGTGCTTGCCCTATTCAGCGGTGCATTCCATGGCGGTCTTTGCCCTGTTCAGCGGTGCTTGCCCTGTTCAGCGGTGCATTCCATGGCGGTCTTTTCCCTGTTCGGCGGTGCTTGAGTTGGCAGTTTCTGACCTGTTCAGCGGTGCATTCCATGGCGGTCTTTGCCCTGTTCTGCGGTGCTTGCCCTGTTCAGCGGTGCATTCCATGGCGGTCTTTGCCCTGTTCAGTGGTACTTGCCCTGTTCAGAGGTGCATTCCATGGCGGTCTTTGCCCTTTTCGGCGGTGCTTGAGTTGGCAGTTTCTGACCTGTTCAGGGGTGTTTGCCCTGTTCAGCAGTGCATTCCATGGCGGTTTTTGCCCTGTTCAGCAGTGCTTGAGTTGGCAGTTTCTGACCTGTTCAGCGGAGCTTGCCCTGTTCAGCGGTGCATTCCATGGCGGTCTTTGCCCTGTTCAGCGGTGCTTGCCCTGTTCAGCGGTGCATTCCATGGCGGTCCTTGCCCTGTTCGGCGGTGCTTGAGTTGGCAGTTTCTGACCTGTTCAGTGGTGCTTGCACTGTTCAGCGGTGCATTCCATGGTGGTCTTTGCCCTGTTCAGCGGTGCTTGCCCTGTTCAGCGCTGCATTCCATGGCGGTCTTTGCCCTGTTCGGCGGTGCTTGAGTTGGCAGTTTCTGACCTGTTCAGCGGTGCTTGCCCTGTTCAGCGGTGCATTCCATGGGGGTCTTTTTCCTGTTCGGCGGTGCTTGAGTTGCCAGTTTCTGACCTGTTCAGCGGTGCTTGCCCTGTTCAGCGCTGCATTCCATGGCGGTCTTTGCCCTGTTCGGCGGTGCTTGAGTTGGCAGTTTCTGACCTGTTCAGCGGTGCTTGCCCTGTTCAGTGGTGCATTCCATGGTGCTCTTTGCCCTTTTCAGTGGTGCTTGCCCTGTTCAGCGGTGCATTCCATGGCGGTCTTTGCCCTGTTCGGCGGTGCTTGCCCTGTTCAGCGGTTCATTCCATGGCGGTCTTTGCCCTGTTAGGCGGTGCTTGAGTGGTAGTTTCTGACCTGTTCAGCGGTGCTTGCCCTGTTCAGCGGTGCATTCCATGGCGGTCTCTGCCCTGTTCAGCAGTGCTTCTCCTGTTCAGCGGTGCATTCCTTGGCGGTCTTTGCCCTGTTCGGCGGTGCTTGAGTTGGTAGTTTCTGACCTGTTCAGAGGTGCTTGCCCTGTTCAGTGGTGCATTCCATGGCGGTCTTTGTCCTGTTCAGTGGTGCTTGCCCTGTTCAGCAGTGCATTCCATGGCGGTCTTTGCCCTGTTCGGCGGTGCTTGAGTTGGCAGTTTCTGACCTGTTTAGCGGTGCTTGCCCTGTTCAGCGGTGCATTCCATGGGGGTCTTTGCCCTGTTCGGCGGTGCTTGAGTTGGCAGTTTCTGACCTGTTCAGCGGTGCTTGCCCTGTTCAGCGGTGCATTCCATGGCGGTCTTTGCCCTGTTCGGCGGTGCTTGAGTTGGCAGTTTCTGACCTGTTCAGCGGTGCTTGCCCTGTTCAGCGGTGCATTCCATGGTGCCCTTTGCCCTTTTCAGTGGTGCTTGCCCTGTTCAGCGATGCATTCCATGGCGGTCTTTGCCCTGTTCGGCGGTGCTTGAGTTGGCAGTTTCTGACCTGTTCAGTGGTGCTTGCCCTGTTCAGCGGTTCATTCCATGGCGGTCTTTGCCCTGTTCGGTGGTGCTTGAGTTGGTAGTTTCTGACCTGTTCAGCGGTGCTTGCCCTGTTCAGCGGTGCATTCCATGGCGGTCTTTGCCCTGTTCAGCAGTGCTTCTTCTGTTCAGCGGTGCATTCCATGGCGGTCTTTGCCCTGTTCGGCGGTTCTTGAGTTGGCAGTTTCTGACCTGTTCAGACGGTGCTTGCCCTGTTCAGCGGTGCATTCCATGGCGGTCTTTGCCCTGTTCAGCGGTGCTTGCCCTGTTCAGCGGTGAATTCCATGGCGGTCTTTGCCCTGTTCGGCGGTGCTTGAGTTGGCAGTTTCTGACCTGTTCAGCAGTGCTTGCCCTGTTCAGCGGTGCATTCATGACGGTCTTTGCCCTTTTCGGTAGTGCTTGAGTTGGCAGTTTCTGACCTGTTCAGTGGTGCTTGCCCTGTTCCGCAGTGCATTCCATGGCGGTCTTTGCCCTGTTCGGCGGTGCTTGAGTTGGCAGTTTCTGACCTGTTCAGCGGTGCTTGCCCTGTTCAGCGGTGCATTCCATGGGGGTCTTTGCCCTGTTCGGGCTGTGCTTGAGTTGGCAGTTTCTGACCTGTTCAGCGGTGCTTACCCTGTTCAGCGGTGCATTCCATGGCGGTCTTTGCCCTGTTCGGCGGTGCTTGAGTTGGCAGTTTCTGACCTGTTCAGCGGTGCTTGCCCTGTTCAGCGGTGCATTCCATGGTGGTCTTTGCCCTTTTCAGTGGTGCTTGCCCTGTTCAGCGGTGCATTCCATGGTGGTCTTTGCCCTGTTCGGCGGTGCTTGAGTTGGCAGTTTCCGACCTGTTCAGCGGTGCTTGCCCTGTTCAGCGGTGCATTCCATGGTGCCCTTTGCCCTTTTCAGTGGTGCTTGCCCTGTTCAGCGGTGCATTCCATGGCGGTCTTTGCCCTGTTCGGCGGTGCTTGAGTTGGCAGTTTCTGACCTGTTCAGTGGTGCTTGCCCTGTTCAGCGGTTCATTCCATGGCGGTCTTTGCCCTGTTCAGCCGGTGCTTGCCCTGTTCAGCGGTGCATTCCATGGCGGTCTTTGCCCTGTTCGGCGGTGCTTGAGTTGGCAGTTTCTGACCTGTTCAGCGGTGCTTGCCCTGTTCAGCGGTGCATTCCATGGTGCCCTTTGCCCTTTTCAGTGGTGCTTGCCCTGTTCAGCGGTGCATTCCATGGCGGTCTTTGCCCTGTTCGGCGGTGCTTGAGTTGGCAGTTTCTGACCTGTTCAGTGGTGCTTGCCCTGTTCAGCGGTTCATTCCATGGCGGTCTTTGCCCTGTTCGGTGGTGCTTGAGTTGGTAGTTTCTGACCTGTTCAGCGGTGCTTGCCCTGTTCAGCGGTGCATTCCATGGCGGTCTTTGCCCTGTTCAGCAGTGCTTCTTCTGTTCAGCGGTGCATTCCATGGCGGTCTTTGCCCTGTTCCGCGGTTCTTGAGTTGGCAGTTTCTGACCTGTTCAGCGGTGCTTGCCCTGTTCAGCGGTGCATTCCATGGCGGTCTTTGCCCTGTTCAGCGGTGCTTGCCCTGTTCAGCGGTGAATTCCATGGCGGTCTTTGCCCTGTTCGGCGGTGCTTGAGTTGGCAGTTTCTGACCTGTTCAGCAGTGCTTGCCCTGTTCAGCGGTGCATTCCATGACGGTCTTTGCCCTGTTCGGCAGTGCTTGAGTTGGCAGTTTCTGACCTGTTCAGTGGTGCTTGCCCTGTTCCGCGGTGCATTCCATGGCGGTCTTTGCCCTGTTCGGCGGTGCTTGAGTGGCAGTTTCTGACCTGTTCAGCGGTGCTTGCCCTGTTCAGCAGTGCATTCCATGGGGGTCTTTGCCCTGTTCGGCTGTGCTTGAGTTGGCAGTTTCTGACCTGTTCAGCGGTGCTTACCCTGTTCAGCGGTGCATTCCATGGCGGTCTTTGCCCTGTTCGGCGGTGCTTGAGTTGGCAGTTTCTGACCTGTTCAGCGGTGCTTGCCCTGTTCAGCGGTGCATTCCATGGTGGTCTTTGCCCTTTTCAGTGGTGCTTGGCCCTGTTCAGCGGTGCATTCCATGGTGGTCTTTGCCCTGTTCGGCGGTGCTTGAGTTGGCAGTTTCCGACCTGTTCAGCGGTGCTTGCCCTGTTCAGCGGTGCATTCCATGGCGGTCTTTGCCCTGTTCGGCGGTGCTTGAGTTGGTAGTTTCTGACCTGTTCAGCGGTGCTTGCCCTGTTCAGCAGTGCATTCCATGGCGGTCTTTGCCCTGTTCAGCAGTGCTTGTCCTGTTCAGCGGTGCATTCCATGGCGGTCTTTGCCCTGTTCGGCGGTTCTTGAGTTGGCAGTTTCTGACCTGTTCAGGGGTGTTTGCCCTGTTCAGCGGTGCATTCCATGGCGGTCTTTGCCCTGTTCAGCGGTGCTTGCCCTGTTCAGCGGTGCATTCCATGGCGGTCTTTGCCGCTGTTCGGCGGTGCTTGAGTTGCCAGTTTCTGACCTGTTTAGCGGTGCTTGCCCTGTTCAGCGGTGCACTCCATGGCGGTCTTTGCCCTGTTCGGCAGTGCTTGAGTTGGCAGTTTCTGACCTGTTCAGCGGTGCTTGCCCTATTCAGCGGTGCATTCCATGGCGGTCTTTGCCCTGTTCAGCGGTGCTTGCCCTGTTCAGCGGTGCATTCCATGGCGGTCTTTTCCCTGTTCGGCGGTGCTTGAGTTGGCAGTTTCTGACCTGTTCAGCGGTGGTGCATTCCATGGCGGTCTTTGCCCTGTTCTGCCGGTGCTTGCCCTGTTCAGCGGTGCATTCCATGGCGGTCTTTGCCCTGTTCAGTGGTACTTGCCCTGTTCAGAGGTGCATTCCATGGCGGTCTTTGCCCTTTTCGGCGGTGCTTGAGTTGGCAGTTTCTGACCTGTTCAGGGGTGTTTGCCCTGTTCAGCAGTGCATTCCATGGCGGTTTTTGCCCTGTTCAGCAGTGCTTGAGTTGGCAGTTTCTGACCTGTTCAGCTTGCCCTGTTCAGCGGTGCATTCCATGGCGGTCTTTGCCCTGTTCAGCGGTGCTTGCCCTGTTCAGCGGTGCATTCCATGGCGGTCATTGCCCTGTTCGGCGGTGCTTGAGTTGGCAGTTTCTGACCTGTTCAGTGGTGCTTGCACTGTTCAGCGGTGCATTCCATGGTGGTCTTTGCCCTGTTCAGCGGTGCTTGCCCTGTTCAGCGCTGCATTCCATGGCGGTCTTTGCCCTGTTCGGCGGTGCTTGAGTTGGCAGTTTCTGACCTGTTCAGCGGTGCTTGCCCTGTTCAGCGGTGCATTCCATGGGGGTCTTTTTCCTGTTCGGCGGTGCTTGAGTTGCCAGTTTCTGACCTGTTCAGCGGTGCTTGCCCTGTTCAGCGCTGCATTCCATGGCGGTCTTTGCCCTGTTCGGCGGTGCTTGAGTTGGCAGTTTCTGACCTGTTCAGCGGTGCTTGCCCTGTTCAGTGGTGCATTCCATGGTGCTCTTTGCCCTTTTCAGTGGTGCTTGCCCTGTTCAGCGGTGCATTCCATGGCGGTCTTTGCCCTGTTCGGCGGTGCTTGCCCTGTTCAGCGGTTCATTCCATGGCGGTCTTTGCCCTGTTAGGCGGTGCTTGAGTTGGTAGTTTTCTGACCTGTTCAGCGGTGCTTGCCCTGTTCAGCGGTGCATTCCATGGCGGTCTCTGCCCTGTTCAGCAGTGCTTCTCCTGTTCAGCGGTGCATTCCTTGGCGGTCTTTGCCCTGTTCGGCGGTGCTTGAGTTGGTAGTTTCTGACCTGTTCAGAGGTGCTTGCCCTGTTCAGTGGTGCATTCCATGGCGGTCTTTGCCCTGTTCAGCAGTGCTTGTCCTGTTCAGCGGTGCATTCCATGGCGGTTTTTGCCCTGTTCGGCGGTTCTTGAGTTGGCAGTTTCTGACCTGTTCAGAGGTGCTTGCCCTGTTCAGTGGTGCATTCCATGGCGGTCTTTGCCCTGTTCAGCAGTGCTTGTCCTGTTCAGCGGTGCATTCCATGGCGGTCTTTGCCCTGTTCGGCGGTTCTTCTTCTGTTCAGCGGTGCATTCCATGGCGGTCTATGCCCTGTTCTGCGGTTCTTGAGTTGGCAGTTTCTGACCTGTTCAGTGGTGCTTGCCCTGTTCAGCGGTTCATTCCATGGCGGTCTTTGCCCTGTTCGGTGGTGCTTGAGTTGGTAGTTTCTGACCTGTTCAGCGGTGCTTGCCCTGTTCAGCGGTGCATTCCATGGGGGTCTTTGCCCTGTTCGGCGGTGCTTGAGTTGGCAGTTTCTGACCTGTTCAGCGGTGCTTGCCCTGTTCAGCGGTGCATTCCATGGCGGTCTTTGCCCTGTTCGGCGGTGCTTGAGTTGGCAGTTTCTGACCTGTTCAGCGGTGCTTGCCCTGTTCAGCGGTGCATTCCATGGTGCCCTTTGCCCTTTTCAGTGGTGCTTGCCCTGTTCAGCGGTGCATTCCATGGCGGTCTTTGCCCTGTTCGGCGGTGCTTGAGTTGGCAGTTTCTGACCTGTTCAGTGGTGCTTGCCCTGTTCAGCGGTTCATTCCATGGCGGTCTTTGCCCTGTTCGGTGGTGCTTGAGTTGGTAGTTTCTGACCTGTTCAGCGGTGCTTGCCCTGTTCAGCGGTGCATTCCATGGCGGTCTTTGCCCTGTTCAGCAGTGCTTCTTCTGTTCAGCGGTGCATTCCATGGCGGTCTATGCCCTGTTCTGCGGTTCTTGAGTTGGCAGTTTCTGACCTGTTCAGCGGTGCTTGCCCTGTTCAGCGGTGCATTCCATGGCGGTCTTTGCCCTGTTCAGCGGTGCTTGCCCTGTTCAGCGGTGAATTCCATGGCGGTCTTTGCCCTGTTCGGCGGTGCTTGAGTTGGCAGTTTCTGACCTGTTCAGCAGTGCTTGCCCTGTTCAGCGGTGCATTCCATGACGGTCTTTGCCCTGTTCGGCAGTGCTTGAGTTGGCAGTTTCTGACCTGTTCAGTGGTGCTTGCCCTGTTCCGCGGTGCATTCCATGGCGGTCTTTGCCCTGTTCGGCGGTGCTTGAGTTGGCAGTTTCTGACCTGTTCAGCGGTGCTTGCCCTGTTCAGCGGTGCATTCCATGGGGGTCTTTGCCCTGTTCGGCTGTGCTTGAGTTGGCAGTTTCTGACCTGTTCAGCGGTGCTTGCCCTGTTCAGCAGTGCATTCCATGGGGGTCTTTGCCCTGTTCGGCTGTGCTTGAGTTGGCAGTTTCTGACCTGTTCAGCGGTGCTTACCCTGTTCAGCGGTGCATTCCATGGCGGTCTTTGCCCTGTTCGGCGGTGCTTGAGTTGGCAGTTTCTGACCTGTTCAGCGGTGCTTGCCCTGTTCAGCGGTGCATTCCATGGTGGTCTTTGCCCTGTTCGGCGGTGCTTGAGTTGGCAGTTTCTGACCTGTTCAGTGGTGCTTGCCCTGTTCAGCGGTTCATTCCATGGCGGTCTTTGCCCTGTTCGGTGGTGCTTGAGTTGGTAGTTTCTGACCTGTTCAGCGGTGCTTGCCCTGTTCAGCGGTGCATTCCATGGCGGTCTTTGCCCTGTTCAGCAGTGCTTCTTCTGTTTAGCGGTGCATTCCATGGCGGTCTTTGCCCTGTTCGGCGGTTCTTGAGTTGGCAGTTTCTGACCTGTTCAGCGGTGCTTGCCCTGTTCAGCGGTGCATTCCATGGCGGTCTTTGCCCTGTTCAGCGGTGCTTGCCCTGTTCAGCGGTGAATTCCATGGCGGTCTTTGCCCTGTTCGGCGGTGCTTGAGTTGGCAGTTTCTGACCTGTTCAGCAGTGCTTGCCCTGTTCAGCGGTGCATTCCATGACGGTCTTTGCCCTGTTCGGTAGTGCTTGAGTTGGCAGTTTCTGACCTGTTCAGTGGTGCTTGCCCTGTTCCGCAGTGCATTCCATGGCGGTCTTTGCCCTGTTCGGCGGTGCTTGAGTTGGCAGTTTCTGACCTGTTCAGCGGTGCTTGCCCTGTTCAGCGGTGCATTCCATGGGGGTCTTTGCACTGTTCGGCTGTGCTTGAGTTGGCAGTTTCTGACCTGTTCAGCGGTGCTTACCCTGTTCAGCGGTGCATTCCATGGCGGTCTTTGCCCTGTTCGGCGGTGCTTGAGTTGGCAGTTTCTGACCTGTTCAGTGGTGCTTGCCCTGTTCAGCGGTTCATTCCATGGCGGTCTTTGCCCTGTTCGGTGGTGCTTGAGTTGGTAGTTTCTGACCTGTTCAGCGGTGCTTGCCCTGTTCAGCGGTGCATTCCATGGCGGTCTTTGCCCTGTTCAGCAGTGCTTCTTCTGTTTAGCGGTGCATTCCATGGCGGTCTTTGCCCTGTTCGGCGGTTCTTGAGTTGGCAGTTTCTGACCTGTTCAGCGGTGCTTGCCCTGTTCAGCGGTGCATTCCATGGCGGTCTTTGCCCTGTTCAGCGGTGCTTGCCCTGTTCAGCGGTGAATTCCATGGCGGTCTTTGCCCTGTTCGGCGGTGCTTGAGTTGGCAGTTTCTGACCTGTTCAGCAGTGCTTGCCCTGTTCAGCGGTGCATTCCATGACGGTCTTTGCCCTGTTCGGTAGTGCTTGAGTTGGCAGTTTCTGACCTGTTCAGTGGTGCTTGCCCTGTTCCGCAGTGCATTCCATGGCGGTCTTTGCCCTGTTCGGCGTGCTTGAGTTGGCAGTTTCTGACCTGTTCAGCGGTGCTTGCCCTGTTCAGCGGTGCATTCCATGGGGGTCTTTGCACTGTTCGGCTGTGCTTGAGTTGGCAGTTTCTGACCTGTTCAGCGGTGCTTACCCTGTTCAGCGGTGCATTCCATGGCGGTCTTTGCCCTGTTCGGCGGTGCTTGAGTTGGCAGTTTCTGACCTGTTCAGCGGTGCTTGCCCTGTTCAGCGGTGCATTCCATGGTGGTCTTTGCCCTTTTCAGTGGTGCTTGCCCTGTTCAGCGGTGCATTCCATGGTGGTCTTTGCCTTTTCGGCGGTGCTTGAGTTGGCAGTTTCCGACCTGTTCAGCGGTGCTTGCCCTGTTCAGCGGTGCATTCCATGGTGCCCTTTGCCCTTTTCAGTGGTGCTTGCCCTGTTCAGCGGTGCATTCCATGGCGGTCTTTGCCCTGTTCGGCGGTGCTTGAGTTGGCAGTTTCTAACCTGTTCAGTGGTGCTTGCCCTGTTCAGCGGTTCATTCCATGGCGGTCTTTGCCCTGTTCAGCGGTGCTTGCCCTGTTCAGCGGTGCATTCCATGGCGGTCTTTGCCCTGTTCGGCGGTGCTTGAGTTGGCAGTTTCTGACCTGTTCAGCGGTGCTTGCCCTGTTCAGCGGTGCATTCCATGGTGCCCTTTGCCCTTTTCAGTGGTGCTTGCCCTGTTCAGCGGTGCATTCCATGGCGGTCTTTGCCCTGTTCGGCGGTGCTTGAGTTGGCAGTTTCTGACCTGTTCAGTGGTGCTTGCCCTGTTCAGCGGTTCATTCCATGGCGGTCTTTGCCCTGTTCGGTGGTGCTTGAGTTGGTAGTTTCTGACCTGTTCAGCGGTGCTTGCCCTGTTCAGCGGTGCATTCCATGGCGGTCTTTGCCCTGTTCAGCAGTGCTTCTTCTGTTCAGCGGTGCATTCCATGGCGGTCTTTGCCCTGTTCGGCGGTTCTTGAGTTGGCAGTTTCTGACCTGTTCAGCGGTGCTTGCCCTGTTCAGCGGTGCATTCCATGGCGGTCTTTGCCCTGTT